>NC_138221.1:41360204-41855204 GCF_964197995.2 Scardinius erythrophthalmus
GTCTTTCTCTGTGAATGCACTCGTTATGCGAAGCTAAAAAAGGCAGGGTGATGGGAGCTGTGTAGCCTGTGTAGTCTCACTTGTGTGTGACGGGAAAATCTCGCCATCCCCAACAATGGACTCGGTTCAATTTAGATGGAAATTGGGCTGGTCTGAGTAGCCTTGCACACTGACAAACAGCTGTAAATCCTGGCAAGAACCTTTTAAAGTATCCCAACCGCACAGGGATTTGTTTAGATTTTAAGCTCTGTTGCTGAACTTTTGAGGTGACATGTAGAATAGTGACAGTGTTGCTTTTGGATAATAGCGATGCCTTCATTTATTTGTGGTGTGGTGCATCTTTCTCTACCAAAAGGCATAAGGTCTATTTTCTAAATGCATGTTATTGATTTTATTGTGAACAATTCATCCATGCAATTTTTGTATATTTTTGACCTTGCTATTTTTAATCAAAATGTCATGACTCAATCTTGAGGGGGTCGCACACAAGAAGCGCAGCGCTGCACCATGTCTTTAAATTTCGAACAAATTGTTTTCTATGGCTACGTTCAAATTTCAGGCAAATGTGGCCCAAAACTGAATTTTTTTTTTTTGCTCACATATTACTCAGAGCTGTTTTTTAATGACAGTGTGAACAGCACAAACCACATGGAATCTGATCTTGTCTATTCTGACTTGTGTCACTTACATATGTGGTACTAAATCCGATACAGGTCAGATGTCTTGCAGTGTGACCGCAGTCTGAGCAGTCATTCATGCGACTTATGTCACAATTCTGCACTCATGGGAGTCACTTCAAAGATTTTACATACCTGACTTTATCATTACAGTGACAGCTCTGCATACAAGCAAAACACAAGGGCTGGATCATAAATGTTTTAAAACTCAATCCTTTTTTCGCATCCTTGTCTTTTTTCATATTGTTTGTGCAAAAATTTGCTGGCTTTGACGGCAAATCACACTGTAAATAAACGTGTAATCGCTTACTTTAATGTTCTATTTGTTTACTTCCTTATGACAATTTGCTGCATGACGTCTTTTTATCAGT
The DNA here is from genome assembly GCF_964197995.2 of Scardinius erythrophthalmus. Taxonomy (NCBI): domain Eukaryota; kingdom Metazoa; phylum Chordata; class Actinopteri; order Cypriniformes; family Leuciscidae; genus Scardinius; species Scardinius erythrophthalmus. Next base: position 41,361,253 of record NC_138221.1, read on the forward strand.
CTTTTGTGTATGCGGGTCACTTTAGAACCATGATCTGTTCTCACGGGAATCTGATATTGGCCACATTTAAAACAACAACGTGAACGGCTAGCCCAGCCTTTCTCAAACTTTTTTCAGTCAGGGCACCTTTCAAAAGTGCATAAAATCTCAAGGCACCCCAGTGTAAAATATAATTTAAAAACACTGCATAACCCAAATGCAAATTTTATATATATATATATATATAAATATATATAAATATAATTTAAAAACACTGCATAACCCAAATGCAAATGCAATTTATATATATATATATATTTTATATATATATAAAATTTGCATTTGCATTTGGGTTATGCAGTGTTTTTAAATATATATATATATATATATATATATATATTTATCTAAAATGAATTGACAATTTTATTAATCCGTTCATAATATGTTTAACCCTTTCACACGTAAATTTAATATATTCTGGCTGACCCCCCCAGCGTGAGTTTTTCAAGGGGACCGTTATTTAGAATGTGTCACTTTATGGTTCCCATGGTGACGCGTCATTGCTTGTCACGTGACACACCGCAGCAACAACAGAGATGAATGAATTATTATCTGCTTTTATGTCATTTTTACTTTTTTATTCAAAATATTCACAAATTTGTTAGATATGGCATGAAATATCTGATATTCCGATTGTCAAATATATGCAAGTGGAAGTGTTTTGTTTTTTGAACACCATTATAACGATCGCGTTAGTTGAGCTGTATGCGCGATGGGCGCCGCCATCTTAGTTTGTGCCGCAGACGCAGTTCAGAGAATCGGATCTGTTGGATTTACAACAAGTGAATTCATCCACTTCTCCCGAAATACATAAAAGTAAGTGGCAGGTGAACTGGGAGAAGAATAGAGTAAATTTTAAAGTTACTTACACAATGTGTATCTGATATGAATAAAACTAATTATAATATAAATTATTATTATTGCCTCTTCCTTTGACATCAGTGTGTATTTTACAAACTCTAAATGTATTGTTTTTTTTAGTAATTATGTCTGAAACCTAAAACAAACATTATGTGGATGAAAACACTGAAAAGTTGTGATATATGACAGCTGAGCGCGCCTGTCTCTGGCTCAGCTCCAGCCAACGCGCGAAAGCACATTTGAATTTAGCAGTTGATCACGTCATGCACTGACCGTTCTAATCACACCGGTGCTCCAGGGACCAGCCTAGACTGATCGTACGTGCGAAAGGGTTAAAAGAAGAAGAATGTATTTATGTAAATTCAAATATATTTATATATGAAATGTCAGATTTTTTTTTTTTTTAGCCTACGTAATTTTTTGGCGGCACCCCTGACACAGTCAGGAGGCACCCCAGTGTGCCGCGGCACCCACTTTGAGAAAGGCTGGGCTAGCCTATACAAAAAATCGGATCTGAACAATAATTCGCAATCGAGCACTAAGGCTCGCAGTGTGAATGTAGCCTATGAATGTATGGAAAATACCCTGAATTATATAAGACTTTAGATATACTAAGACGGTGTACCCGTATTACTTTAAATGGGAGAAAGTGCAATATGGTGGAATAGGAATGGCCTTCTAAGTAAAAGAGCCAATCGCCAATTGGTAAAGTGAAGTCATTGCATCACTGCAGCTGCCGTTAGAAGCTCCGGCTGCTACAGAAACAGTCAGTATTCTGAGACGCTTGCTTAGGACTTGGACCTAGGACAACATTGGCTGGTCCAACCTCAATAATTCAGTTTTTTGTCATGATTCATTGGTAATTTCAAATATGAAATTTAATCATAAGCTTAGTGAACAACAGCTTTGGAGAATTTGATGTTTCCCAGTTTAATGAGGTTGGAGCTGCACTTACATGACTGAAACAGCTGCCTTAAAGGTGTTATAAAGATGATCGCAGAGTGAAATGACTTGCCTGAATAGGTCTTTGATTATATTTCAGGTGAGTTCTCAATTATTTCAGTTAACGTACTCCCTGAGTTAGGGCTCCGTGTCGTGGCCGCATTACCACCTCGTGACCAATTCAATGGCCCGTCATCAATTGTTCCTTACGTATTCTCTTCTCAGGTCAAGAAACTTTTATTCATAATGTTTCTCCTTTAATTCGACATAAAATAACATACCACATCATACCTTATCATATCATATTGTCCCTCATAACCAGTAGTATAACAAGCCTAAACGCAAACAATTGTTATTATACTAGTTTGACCTGACAGAAGAAAACAGTTTCGTGTAGGCTTTTATAATTTTGTAATTATTTACTGTATGCGAATTACTCTGAGACTGAAAACCGTAATCATGAGCTGCATGTGTATAAATTAACTTTACTCTGAAATGTGCAGCTCATATATTTATTCATTAAATTGCAGAATTTATAACTGCATCTGCATCACAATATAACGATTTCAATTTAATTGATTTGTCATTCAGCCTGATATATTTATAAAACATTGTAAAAAATTTATATATTTATATAAATTTAATCACATGATATTTGCTGTTTTGTTGTAGACCTGCATCTGACATCAGTGGTTAGTAGGTTTTAGGGGACTTAAGCTGATTTTTCCAGTCTAGAACCACATTTCCTGTGGAAACTGTTTCAGATAGAGTAGCGGCTCCCTGTTTGTGGAAATTGGGCATGTGACAGAGTGGTTGAGCATGTCAGTTCCCGGACTCTTGAGTAAGAGGGAAGGGAAGTTAGCAATGTTGTTGTTGTTTTTTTAAACCAACTTATTCATCCTGCTTTTTGTGTCATGTCCATCAGGCACAACACATACTAGCATAGTCATTGGAAATGCCAGTGTTGTCATTCTCCTTAACTGTTTTTTTTTTTGGTGTCTTGTTGCAGCAGATGAAGGTGGATGATTTTCAGCATCCTCTGCTCAGGATGTTGAGTTGAGGCAGATGGTGGGGCGGAAAGGAGGTGGTATAGCAGTACGCGTAGATAATTCCCACTCCCTCACGCTGGAAAGATGTGTGTGTGTGTGAGTCAACCTTAGATATGCAGACTTGTTTTAATCATAGTGGGCCTGCATATTCATTATATTTTTGGTTATATTTAATTGTGTCCCAATGACTCATAATATACTGGAAGCTAATGCTTATTAAGACATCGCAAAGCCTCTCTAGTTGAGTGGATTTATTCTTCTCACTCTCGGGTATGCGTGTATTGTACGTCACAGGTACATGAGCAGATATGTTATGTTAAAGCTCCCTACTGTAGATATCAAGAAATGTGGTTGTTTCTCCATCCACTATCAGTCTTTTGCTTTTCTGTTTGGTGATGTATAGTGTAATCCTGTCTTTTCTGATCTTCAGGCACAGACATCTCCGTGGGGGAAGAAGTAGCCATCAAGCTAGAATGTGTGAAAACGAAGCACCCACAGCTGCACATCGAGAGCAAGATCTACAAAATGATGCAAGGAGGCGGTATGTGTTTCCACACTCAGTCAGCGGCTCCTCGTGGTCTCCATCCGGCTTCTCCGTTAATACACAACTATGAGTCACATGTACACACCTCACACTGCTGACACATACATAAGGGCCTGTAGACAAATACAACTCTTCAAAATGAAATATTTATTATAAACCATTAGGTATCAAGTTACAATTTACTTAGCAGGTTTTGTCATCACACTGAATATTGAAAGGTCATTTGATTGTTTTGTAAAATAGTGTCAGGCCAACTGACAAAGTTTTAATTCCTTTTTGGGACAGTGCTGCTTTGCCACTGGAATTCTTACATTCATCAATGATGTACATTACTTTTTTTATGCCATGCACAATTAAACGTTTGTTTTTCTGAGTTTTATTCTAGATTGTTGTTTGCAAAATGTGCCGCTTTGTCGCCAAGGTATTATCTAGTTGGCTGTGATAGAAGAGGGTCTGTTGAAATTGTATGAGTCTTGAAAACATCAAGAATGTGTTAAACTACAAACCAAACACATTATAGCAGTGACATTGTAGCTGTATAATTTCCAATTTTTTTTAAAGGGAAAAAAATATTTTGTCAAAACCTTTTTCATGATGAATACCAAGACAAAAATGATTATTTCTAGCAAATATAAAAATTCATACACTACAGTTTAAATATTTGGGGTCAGTAAGATTTTTAAATTGATGCTCACCAAAGTATTTATTGGATGAAATCATTCTAATATGCTGATTTGGTGCAAGTAATATCAGCTGCTAAAAGCCTTCATGAACAATGACCATTTTTTGCTGGCTTAATATAGTTCTTTTGTTGGCCTCTTTAGTAATTTTGTTTGAGTAAGAGGGTTCTCTGAAAGTAAGGTGTAGTTCACAGGATCTCCATTTCTTAGATGGTGTTAGAAAATACTTTGGCAACAGTGGGTGGCAAACCAATCGTGACCAATTCCCCTTGCCTCATCAGTCAGTGAGTCAACACATCCTTCTTCGCTGAGAGTAGCATTATCAGATCTCAAACTCTGTCAACACCATGAATCGTTTTCTCATTGGCTCAACATTTAGCCTTGTGAGGAAGTACGCAATTTGTGGCCCTTTTTGTGGTTGTGCATCCATATCGTGCGTAGGCACAATTTTTTTTCTTGACATTTATGCTTCTGTTGCAATGTACAATGATGGTTTATGAATATACATGAGATGCCTGAAGGATACACCCCATCCCCCGCCCCGGTTCCAGCTGGGTTTGCCCCGATTGCTTATTCTAGATAGACGGATGACAGTCCTGGCGGGGGTATTTTATGGTGCCAGCAGCAAAAGTGTGCCGTCTATGGCGTTCGCTTTCAAACACACTCGAGTCTGTCTGCTCGCTCTCAGCATGACTGAGCATGCATGACGTCCGCTCCGCAGCGCCCAAACTTTGTGATGACATCCGTGCCACAACAGACAGACATTCTGAGTGAGCTTCCCTCTCAGCGCTTGTGTTCTCTGTGATCACATGGACCCCAGGCCAGATGGTGCGTGCGCAGGGGAGTGGGTTCAGGCGGGAGGGGCCGCCCTGTGCATTCCATCTCCTAACTGGGTCTCTTTCACCACTCCCAGCCTTATTTAGCATAGCATGAACAGACATACACACTGACAACTTGACATTGAAAATAGGCGTGGGTACCTGCACACATTTGTATATGCATTTTTTAGGGAGAAAGAAATCCTTGTGAAATCCTTGTCTTCTATGTTATTTATTTATTTATTTTTATTTCTGGATGTTTTAATATCACAATTGCACTCTACGAGTCCATACATGGAGAAGCATTAGGCTCAGCATTTTTCTATTTTAATTCCTATTAATATAGACTGTGTCAGAGCTGTCCTGACATGAGAATGGAAAGGCGCGCTGGACGGCTCAGACCAGGAGGATATATTTAACCTCCTGAGTTTGCGCAGGAATAGCTGACCTGGAAGATGTTTTCTGCAAAGTGCTGAACAGCAAAATCTCTGTGCTGGTGAAGGCAGCGGCCAGGTTCAGGGCACACATGACGGTAGACACGACAGCAGCTGCTGAGAGAACTCTGACCTTCCAGAATGCTGCTGAACCCTCTGTCTCATCCTCTCCTCGAGAATCATGAGTGTGCTGTGTATATATATATATGAACAACACTAGAAAATCTAGACTGTCTGGTTTTCTGATGGCACACAAATCATATTACCTATACATGCTGTTCGAATAGGGCACTCCACACTAACTCTTATGTTTCTGTTAATGGGTGAATATCCTCCTTTATTCCCCTCGTGCCAGGGGACGTGCCATATTCCCATCAAAATATGCTTCAGTAATAATTGGATAGTTTGAACTCTGTAAGAATTTCTTATTCAGTTGACTCTTACAGTTGAAAATATTTTTAAGACCAGCTCTACCTGTTTAATTACCTATTTTAATCGTTCCTTTTTAATCTCTTTCTCGCCATGAATATAGCCGAGGTAGCTGGCATGGCGTTAAACTATAAACAAACTAACTAACTGATGGCACACATCTGTGGTTTGCTAGAAACTGTATTTTACAACTTGTAAACAAATATATAAAGTGTGATATCAAGTTTTGTTAAAGCTCATAATTGGAGCTTGCTTGTTTAACTAGAAGATAATGTGTATTCAACATTGTATCATTCAGTACACATTCAAATTTCGGGGTGGGAACCTCTAGGCACCTCACGATTCGATTACGATTCAGAGGGCTGCGATGCTAAAACGATTATCGATGCATCTTTTCTTTTTAGTGTGTGACTACTTGGCACTTTTAAAGCAAGTATTTATGACCCATAAATAATTTACTTCCCATATATTTTATTAATAAAACAAATGGAAGTGATTTGGCAAGTCAACTGTAAGGTTACATTTGCCAGCATATTTGCCAGCGTATGTCCCAACATTGCAAAGAACCAACAGGAAAAGTGTGAACCTGTACTAACAGCATACTTGTAGTAAATTAATACAAACTTCAACATATTCTGAATCTCTAACACAAAATAATAGACTTCTATCCAACATCCTCCTGTTATGTGCAATGAGCAATATAATCCTTCAGACAAATTTTTTTTCAAACAAAATCACAAACAGCTTTCATACAAAAAAAATATAGAATGATGGACCAGCAGCTCTCAAACAAACATAATGCTTGTGGACTTACGCATATTCTAAATAATTAGTTACATACAAAGCTGCTCTTATACACAAATAAATAATAAAGAGTATAAGACTTATCACTTGAAATTGTTGCTGTATACCAAAATCAAAAACAGCATACAAAAAAAGTAAATGACCATCTGCAGAGAGCACAGTCAAAATGTTACTTTTTGTGACTGGCATTGCACACACTGTGACTGGAGGGCAGTACAGTAAACCTACATATAACGTACGTATAACAGATCTGTTTACAGCATATTAATGTGAAAACTAAATACAGAAAGCAGCTCTCATACAAAATACAAAATAGTCCACAACAGCTTTTAACAAAGAGATGTCTTTGTTCGGATTTATGAGTTCGGATTTTGCGCATGCAAAATCCTGTTATGCGCACGCCACAGACTGTCGGGGCACTGCACTTCCGCACTACAGAGTTCCGCCTTTTGTGTTCTGTCAATATAACGTTGTTAGAAAAAAGAACATTTAGAAAATCAATTTTTGACATTTGTGCATCGATTCAGAATCGCCAACGTCGCAACACGATGCATCTAAGAATCGATTTTTTTCAAATTATTCAAATTATGTTATGGTGTTGTGACAGCTGCCTTTTCTGGTTCACATGTGGCTGAACTGTGAGAGGGGGCAGCAAAATGCCCTTGAAGTGATCTAACTGGGTATCAGCTGTCCTTCCACGGCAGCCTATATCTTTTCGTGCATCACTTCAAGGTCTACTAGAGATGGTTGATGCTTTATAGCTGATGAGTTAGAGCCCTTTCTGAGGGTGACCAAACAGCACCGCTGGTTTATTCAAGCTAAAGCTCTGCTTGGGTTTTTTATCACATCACTGTCCTACTGAAACAAATGTGCTCCCAACCCCCCCACCTATAATGTTGTAGGTCACCTTCAGATTCTGTCTGTCAGTCCTTCAAAAATACAGGTACATTAGTCAAATTACATATTAGTCCCCTCTATTCAGTAGTCTAAACTTTCAAGATAATTTTGGTTGGCAAGGATTTTCTTCATAAACCACACTAGATTCCCTTTTTGAAGGAAAAAATCTTCTGTACTAATTGTAATTGTTTCTTCAACAGTCGGTATTCCAACTATCAAATGGTGTGGAGCAGAAGGAGATTACAATGTGATGGTGATGGAGCTGCTGGGACCCAGTTTGGAGGATCTCTTCAATTTCTGTTCTCGCAAGTTCAGCCTAAAGACTGTTCTTCTGCTGGCTGACCAGATGGTAAGGCTGTATGTAGACGGGATCACCATATAGGGCTGTTGCAGGTGTAATACCCTTAATTTTGAGTGGCGCGATAGGTGGTATTATAGCGATTTATTTGGATTTATTTATATTTATTTGTTGCTATATAAATAAGTGTTACGATGTGTTTAGCATGCACAAAATCGCGCCATTTATGGTAAATACCCTTAAACGTTAAAAGGGCGTTACAATATTTCGCTTTCCTTGGACACGGCAACCTTTTTAACGAATATATATGACTTCACCCCAAAGCCAGACACAGGTAATCGCATGCGCTCAGTGGATCTCTCTCATTCACTGTCTGTTTAGGCTTAAGTGCAAATCCACGAAGCCTCTGTACAAGTCACCATGATAAACAGTCTTGTTATCATTATTAACTTATTTAACATTCAATGCACACGAAGTTCAAAACAAGAAGGGTATAGCCTTATGAAAAAAGAAAACGCGAATATCACGGTTGCTGCGGTTACTTGCATTCCTCTGCAGTTGGCTTGTCAGTAGCGTGGTACTACAATATTGCGGTTATCGCAACAGCCCTATCACCATAACCGTCGTCCTCTCCACCCTACCTATCTCTTGTTATAGGACACCCAAAATTGGATAATGACTCCAGGAAGTGGCGTCCTGATGACACAACAAGCTTTACTGTCATCCTTTCAGCTGTTTTACATAGACAACCAGTGTCCTCTTTCACTTTGTGTTTGACTGAGTATTAGGTGCCAAGAGGCATAATGTGAAAGGGCTGCTTGTTCAGCAGTTGTCATGCCTTCATTGGCTTTATTTGAATTGGTGTGCTAGGTTTGCATGAAGTCTCTCATTCAGTCATTCGACTTGCTAAACCTGTCCTCTGTTCTGTCATCAGATCAGCCGTATCGAATACATCCACTCCAAGAACTTCATCCACAGAGACGTCAAGCCTGACAACTTCCTTATGGGCCTGGGGAAGAAGGGCAACCTTGTTTACATCATTGACTTTGGCCTGGCCAAGAAGTACAGAGATGCTCGCACCCACCAGCACATCCCTTACCGCGAAAACAAAAACTTGACTGGCACTGCTCGCTACGCTTCCATCAACACCCACTTGGGAATAGGTACCCTAATATGTCTTTTGAAAAAAGTTAAAATAATATTGTAATATCTTATTGAAACCCCCTGTACATTCAGACCTGACCTGTCATCACCCTAACATTTACGATCAAGCCACTTCACCTGTTATGGTCAGGCCATCTTAATGACATAGTGTTTATGGGTGTTTTCTTTCACAGAGCAATCCAGACGAGATGACTTGGAGTCTCTTGGCTATGTGCTCATGTACTTCAACCTGGGCTCTCTGCCATGGCAGGGTCTAAAGGCCGCCACAAAGAGACAGAAGTATGAGCGAATCAGTGAGAAGAAAATGTCCACTCCTATTGAAGTCCTGTGCAAAGGATACCCATGTAAGCTTCTGCTTATACATATAAGGTTTTAAATATGTTATAAGCTTATGTTATATAAGATTCCTGTTTCAAATAAATGCTGTTCTTTTGAACTGTTTTCAACAAAGAGTCCTGAAAAAAATCACCATTTCCATTGAAATATTAAGCAGCACAATTGTTTAACATTGAAAAATACAAATGTAGTTGACCTCAAATCTGACAGATGTTTTTGTTTCCAGCTGAGTTTGCCACATACCTCAACTTTTGCCGATCCCTTCGCTTTGACGACAAGCCCGACTACTCTTACCTGAGACAGCTCTTCAGGAACCTTTTCCACCGGCAAGGCTTTTCATACGACTACGTGTTTGACTGGAATATGCTCAAATTTGTGAGTGTCAAATGGGTTGTCTCCGCATGGTTGCTGTATTTCTTAAATTGTTCTTGGTTTTTATTGTGGTCTTTTTGACTTAATGCTTTGTGTTGTGCTGTTCAGGGTGCAAACAGAGCGGCAGAAGATCCGGAGAGAGAGCGGAGGGATCGAGAGGAAAGATTGCGGCATGGGCGGAATCCTGCTGCCCGTGGCATGATGCCTTCCAGCTCAGGCAGACCCAGAGGCACGCAAGAAGTAGCACCTCCCACACCCCTCACGCCAACCTCACACACAGGTAAGACGTCCACTGTTGTCTGTTGGTGCTTGTTTTTTTGTTCTTTTGTGCATGAGGATTGTTTTGATTTGGAGAAAACATCTCCGGTTACCTAACGTAACCTTGGTTCCCTGAGAGGAGGGAATGAGACACTGCGTCACCATTAGGTGGCACTGCGGGGCTATCCCTGCTCCTTCAAATCTACTGAAGCTTTATGAAATCTTGCGGGCGAGAATACACCCGCCAATGGCGTTCAAGCGCGCGAAATGGAGGCAGGCTCCACCGCACTATAGGGCGGTGCTGAGTGCCATTGCCTCAGAATCTTGCACTGTAGCGGAGCGCAGCCGACTAAGTCTCTGAGATAAGCAACACGACAGCGCACGCAGTGTCTCGTTCCCTCCTCTCAGGGAACCGAGGTTACATTAGGTAACCGGAGACGTTCTCTTTCGAGTCGGTCTCTTGACACTGCGTCACCGCAACAAGCCAAACCGTTGACCTAGCTAAAAGAACTCCATTTGCAACGGAGACCTATATGCTCAGCAGCATAGCAGCTGTAAGAGCAAGTTGCACAAGCATGGGCTGCTGCAAGCACATTGCAGAGCGGATAATGGTGGAGGCTGGGCCAACGCCTTGTACTGATGGCCGCTGCAGCGGCGATGCCGGTGCTGTCATAAACGTAATACAAGCGTGGTAACACCATGCAGATGAAACCCGAAGGCAGCAGAAGTACTGGTGTCATTACCGACAACACATGTATTGCCAGGAACATCCAGGTTATAAACACTGTTTAGGCCATAGCAACATGCAAGGTGCCTGATAGCCCACCTGGCATAGGTTTTCCACAAAGGTTGCCACCTGTGTGGGAGAAACCACAAATGATGACAGATTCCTTGTCTGTGCTTTTACAACATGAATGTGTACAACAGCACTGCGCATAGATATTACCACGTGGGTGACCATTCGCGCAGAAGGCGGCAGTGTGTCTACCTGGCCAGCCGGTGTTCAACATAGAAGGCAAGAATTTTTCTTAGCACCAGCGTAAGTAGCGGTATAGCGTAAGTAGCGGTATAGCATACGCACACACTTCGTCACAATGCAGCAGCAGCACAGCCAGAGCGCTTATCATAGAAGCAATAATGGCGTTCACGCCGTTTCTCAGGGAAACAGGGTTACGACAGTAACCAGAGACGTTTCCTTCGAGGGCGGCTTGATGCTGCGGGAACAGAAAATCCTGCCTTGTGAGAGGTGAAGATCAGGCCTAAGGCTAAACTAATCACAGAGTAGAACCACAGCCAATAGCATCGTTCCTCTAAGAGTGCTCACAGCTGATAGGCAGGGCCAGACCAATGAGCTGCTCAGCTCAAGTACACCCGAATTTGCATATCAGCAAGAATATCAGGCTACAATGAATACGGGGCAGCATAACAGTAGTAATCGCATACAAGTATGTACATGAGCACAACGTCAGCAGCCGTAGCGACAACTGTGAGCAAATGCAGTTAGATCAGAATAGCCAATTGCGCTGAAGGATACAGGGCAACAAAACAGCATAATCACATATCAGTGTGTACATAAGCACAGCGTCAGCAGCCGTAGTGAAAACTGTGACTATATGTTGTCCGATCAGAATAGGCGGTTGCCCTGAATAATACAGGGCAACAAAACAGCATAAACGCATATCAGTATGTACACGAGCACAGCGTCAGCAGCCGTAGCGACGACAACTGTGAATATGCGCAGTTAGATCAGAGTAGCCGGTTGCACTTAAGGATACAGGGCAACAAAACAACAAAAAAACACATCAGTATGTTCATGAGCACAGCGTCAGCAGCCGTAGCGGCGACAACTGTGAGCCTACGTCATAGTCAATAGCAAGCCTAGGAGATAAGTGAGGTTAATTACTCACCGAAAGCGTGAAACTGGCAGGCCATTGCAGGTATAGACCACGGCTCAGCACTAAGGCAGGGCAAGCAACGCAGCATTGTCCTGAAGGTTTCCTGACTTTTGTTCAGACAGGCTCGCTCAGCGCTGCTCCTTAAGGGCGTCGTCCAAGCAGAAGCGCCGCGGTCCAGGAGGCATCTTGAAGAAAATGTCATACTCGCCGGAACGCTACAGGAGAGTGCGTACGTCAACAGCGAGCTGTGTTCCTGTAGCTGAATGAAAAGGTTTTGCGCGCTTGAACGCCATTGGCGGGCGAATTCTCGTCCGCGAGATTTCATAAGACTTCTGTAGATTGGATCTTTTTTTTTCCTCTCATTTGATGTCATCTTAGCTGAAAGGAAGTGGTTAAAGGGTTGCAAGCTACTACGCACAGCAGGATGTTTACTAAACATGACTTAAATTCACAAGCGTTTGCTTTATCAAAGTGTGGAGGTACAAACACAGACATTTCTTCCTACAAGACACTTGAACAGTGACCCTTGCACTGGTCTTATTAGCATTTGTTAGCAGCCTTTAAGTGTATGGTCTCAATTAGCAGAGCTTCAAGGAGTTTGGTGCAAAAACTCATAAACTAAACCCAACATATGCCACCTTTACCTAGTCCTAGGAAACTTCAGTTTCTTAAATTCAAATAAGGCTTATTCTCAGTGGAGCCGTAAGATCAGCACAGTGCAATTTTTCCAGTTTGGTGTAATTTGTGGTTCAGACATTGGAAAACAGAAGGATTTTTGCTTAGGTGAACATGACCCAATTTGTTTTTTTATTCAATTTTTTTCCATACTTTTGATGACACGTCTTCCTCCTTTTCTCTTTTTGCCAGGAATGGAGCGAGAGAGGAAGGTCAGTATGAGATTGCACCGTGGAGCCCCTGTCAACATTTCCTCCTCTGATCTAACTGGCCGACAGGACACCTCGCGCATGTCCACATCACAGGTACCAACTTTATGACATGAAATACTCACCCACCATTGCCTGTGTGTTTGGCTGCAGTGTCTGTCTCTGGCCCCAGCTCTGCTGCTCTTAAATGGCCCTGTCTTTATTTCTTCAGTTTGGTTAGAAGAGCTTTATAAACAAACTTCTCCTAAATTGTTTTCCGGCAAAGGGGATACTGATAGAGACTGATAGCCATGAAAGAGTGCTCTATTATGAAAGCACTGAGAGGTGTTTTTGGGCTATATATGCTGTATAGCTTATCTAGAAATTTGCGTTCAACAGACATTTATGTAAATAGATGTTCACAAGACATCTACAAAAAAGTAAGTCACACTGTAATTTACCTTGATAAATAACCTGGTAGGATTTAAAGAATAAGGAAATAGAAATTCATCTTCATTCCCATTCTACTAAATTTTATTATTATATTAAATATTATTATTTGTATACATTGTTTTATTATGAAATATATGTTTATTATTGATATTGCTGGGCTCAACAATACTATTTTTTTCTTCTAGTTAATATTATTGTGTTTTTTTATGATTGTTAGAAGAAAAAAATCCAAAATATTTTTTTAGTTGTAATAAGATTTTTTCCCCCAGCTATATATGTAAAAACAAATGTACTGCTAAAAAGTGTTTTTGAAAATTATGGAAAATTATGCAGTGAAAATTTGCCAGTTTAAAAAATGTTGCGTTGCTGACATTTACATCAGTTAAATTTGCAAAACAACATTGTTCAAAACATCACAGAACACCAAAATTTTACATTTGCAAAGCATCAAAACTGACGTACATAAATTAAAATTGCAAGGATGGTTGAAACTCAAGCACTGGCCCTGTGCCATTGGGCCATCCTTGTTGTTGAGCCCTCTATTGTGTAACCAACCACTGCCACATATTTCAGGTCTTATTTGCATAGAGTTGTTTTTAAAACTTGTCACACATTCTTGACATGCTGAGTCATTATTCTGTCCATAGAGTCTCTGGTAATTTGAATATTTGCTATGTTAACGTTTTTTTAAGATCCGCATTTTTGCGTTTTACCACGTTGTTGATTTTCTTCACAAATATGTTTCCCCCCTCCACCCACCCACCCACTTCAGAATAGCATTCCCTATGATCACCACGGCAAGTAGATGCTCGCCATGTTCTGGTATGAGAGGCAGCATTGGGTGAGTGACAGTTGGGTACAATGCCTTTTTTGTTTTTTCTCTTTTTTTTTAACCTGACCCCCACTTCCCTGCATTGAGTAATATGCTCCCTGTCCCACATCACTGCTGTACGGCTGTTATGCAGCACATCACTCACGCAGAATGAAGAGAGAATTCACTACTTCATTCCTAAATGTAATTCAGATGAAACGGGCAGATCTTTAGCAAATGCTGTTTAAGTGTCTCATTGAAAAATAACATGGTGTTATTCAAAAATGAGCCACATTCGGGCACCAGAAGTAAAATCCCTGTTCATTTTCTCAATAGAGAAACATAAATCTACCATCAGTTCTGAGATCCTCTTGTGAATATTATCAAAAGAATGTTGTGCAAACATTGTTGGAGATTAGCATCCAGGCGGTCACTTTCTGATATTACACTCGAGTTTCTGCACAAATAAGGATAACTGAGGATAACTTCATTGACTTCTATTCAAAGTAAATATTGTTTAGGATTTTTTTGGTATTTTGCTTTCACCAAATATTGTTTTTATACTTAATGACTCAGTAGTTTTATATTGTTCATTCATTTTGCATTACAAACTCTCTCTCCACCTCCTTACACTTGTATTTTGAGTGTGATTCATTGCCCAAAAAATAGAGAACAAAATAGTTAAAGATGTCTTTGACGGATGTTATTATTATTATTATTATTATTGTTTTTATTTGTATAGCTATCACCATAAAATCGTTATTGTGATTTATTTTGGCCACGATAAAAGTGTAGTAAAAAATCTTGTATCGTGGCAGAACTGGTTCTTCTCGAAGCTGGTTGATTGGTTTGGTTTGCAGCTTAGACTCGCAATTGAGGAGTTTGTTTGAAATGACTATAGGGAAAATGAATGGGAAAAATGCTTCTGGGACCAGGGCCATTGAAAAAGTGGGCGATCACTGTTCTACACCGAAACCACCAGTATTCATAGCTGGGATGCTTGCGTACTTGATTCCGGCTTCATCCCGGTTAGCAGTTTATGACCTCACGCCCCAGTCTAATGACTCGAATGGTATTTTTAATCCTTGCAGAGAAAGTAATTCATAACACCAGATGATGTGATGCGTTACTCACAGATGGACAGTACTGTGATCCTCCGAGCCATTTTTAACTGAACTGAACTGTTGGGCTGTTGCTTATTTTTTTTACAAAAAATGTGCCAAAGCTTCAGTCTCTGATGATCCAGAAATATTTCCCTGCTGGAAAAAAAACTGCTAAAAACACATAATAATTGCAACTCTTGATGGGTCACGTTTAGTCACGTAAATGTCTGGCCGAGATATCTCCATACCCCGGTGCTCAAATTTGATCAGATCAAGAGTTATAAGAGCTTTCATTTTGTGCAAAAGTACTAAATTCCCATATGCACGTATGCCCACCAGCCCATAAGTCCCCACTTTCCCGAACAACTGCTAGCAGCCTACACGTGATCACCATGCACTCAGCTGTATTTAGAAAACCCAATAATTGATTATTTTAATCTGGTGTTTGGAGCGCTGATCGAGAATCAGTCGCTGAAGCAGAAAGGAAGCACAAATGCCATGCAGCAGAGCGCTGTTGATTGTGTGCTGTGCAGCGCTCTCTGCCTGTGACTGTGTGTTTCTACACTCAACTCTGTGATGTGTCGGTAATCTCTAGTTGCCTGGGTGTGGATGCCTCTCTCTGTCTCACTCTTTTAACCCCCAGTGCTTGTCTCTGGCATGCAGTGTGACCATCCGGACTGTGCTCCTGTGCCCACATATCAATGCAGCTTTATACTTACAAGCCTTTTTGCTTTCAATTGTTTGTAAAAAAAGTGTAAAACTGCTGCTCATGACCTCAGTTTACAGAAAACTGCCACCACTTCATTTATTGTTTGTGCCCTGAATGAAATGTTCACTTGTAGTCTCAGATTTGCTGAACGGCTCACCTCTGCAGCTCTTTTGTTCCCTCTGTAACGTCAGAGACCGATTCACCCCCGCCCTTTTGAGAGCAACCATCACATGATTGGCCCCTGAGTCCTGGTGGACCCCCTGCACTGCCATGCATTTGACGAAGGATCATGAAAAATATATCGCCACCTAATTAATCACCTCAGATTTTATGCATTTGAAGATGCAAGACACAGTTAGCTGTTGCCCCTCCCCCATTTGTGTTCTCCAGTGGAAATCAACAATACAAGTGTATTGTTTTCCCCCTCCTTTGTGTTTGGTGTTATAAACCTTGTTCCCCCCACTCCTGCCATATGCCCTCTGCTGGGGCAGGCCATGGGGGAGCTCAGAGGATGGCCCCCGGACCACCTAAAATATTTAGGACTCGGATAGTTAAACCCCCGTAAGAACTAGCGATGCACCAGACTACTTTACAGTTTTGAAGGCTGAAATCGTTGAACAAAACAATGGTTCAATTATCTTGTGCACACAGCATGGATAAGCTACAATATGAAAACATGTTATCTTGGGCTGGGGTTGACCATATTGATTTCTCGTTTTTAATTGATCGTCATTTTAATGAACCGAGATGTTTTAGTCCTTGCTATTTTTTTTAGTTGATGCATAAACACTAAACCAGCCTAAATTAGCCTAATTGTAGCACACCTACCATCCAATAATTGCAAGCTTTGTTATAGCTGATGTGAAACAAAGTCAGAGCTTTTGAATGGTCAATTTTATAGCAAAATTCAAACAAATGTCATTTTGACGCTCTTTAATGTTGAGTGACAGATTGCTGTATCCAGTGTTGAGTGTTGATTTATTAAATAAACGTTATTATTAAATAAACTTTAATTTGGGTTTCAGTTTTTGGCAGAATTTTCGTTCAATTCATTTTGGTGCATCACTAGTAAGAACTGTATATTTTTGAGAAGTTAAATTGACCCAGGCTTAGTGTTGTCGAGCAAAACTGGAAAACAAATCTGATTACAACCTTTAATCCCAAGGGTACAAAGCTAAAATTCATGATGAAGCTGAAAGCACGACATCATGAATCTGAAAATGGTGATTCTGAGCACTGAGTTTACACCTGGTATTAAGTGAAATCTATCTCGGCTGAACCGAGATCAAATAAAAGTATTGTGCATGTTTTAAGTGCACTTTTATTTTTGCTTACAAGTCATATATATTTATATATAATCAGCAAAGTTTTAAACTTTTGTTTCAGTGCTGTGGTTGATTGACATGTGAATAGGCGGTCCTTTGAGGTTGTGCACGATGCTGATCTTTATACCAGACTGTAAACGGGGGTCTCAGAGCCGTGATTTTAAGTCAGTGGCATCCTACACGTTCCCATGACATAGACTGAGATGACTCATGGGAATAGGGGAACAATGGCTAATACTATGTTCACACAGCAGAATGATATAGTTGTCAGTCCTTTTTGGAGTGTTAAATATGATTCATTCATGCACAGCTTGTTATGAAAGAAAGTGAATTTTATATTCTATAACCAAATACTATCTTCAATATGGACAATCTGAAATATTTGTACTGCACAACCAAAATTATAGAGCTTTTTAAGTTGATACGCTGTATGAACAGAACCACAATTGACCGCTAACGTCACATTATTGACTTGAAGTTTCTTTTTTAAAGAAATTTCAAACTTTTATTCAGCAAGGACTCAAGGAAAATGTATCAAAATGACAGTAAAGGAATTTATATTGTTCCCAAATGTTTCTTGAGCACCACGTTTGAACAGTAGTGTATCTGATTCAAGTTCAATTTCTTTATTTACTATTATCATCTGTTGCTGTGGTTACATGCATTATGCAAGAGTTAGAGAAGGGATTTGGTGACGCCCGTAAAGACGCCATGTCCTTTTGACGTCACGCCAAAAACAGTTCTCACTCATAAACACTGACTGTGTGAACAGCCTCATTTTTTTAATTGGGCTGTTAAAATAAAGTCTCAGGAAGTTACTGAGATATTCTCGGCAGCAGTTTGCTTTTGTGTCATGTGGCGCTTCTAAACTGATGTGTCTGTCTCTCCTCTCCACCCCAGGCTCTTTCTCGCGTCACCCCAAGCGGCCTGCAGTCTGCCGTACCTCGATGAGACCCTCCACACGCCTCAAGAGCAGACCAACCACGGCCCTGATCTGCACTAGGGCTTCTCCAGCAGCCTCTAACCATGTGAAATCAACCTCAGAAAATCAAATCGAAACAGAGACTTCATTTCCTCCTTCCTCTTAATGCAATTAAACACACTTGAGAGTCACACAAAACTTGACAGATGGACAGATTTTGGTTTTCTTTTCTTCTTTTGTCACATACACAGCAAACATTTCCTCACATCCACATCTACTTTAACTCCAAAAAGGCACATCAGTTGTGCTTGTTAACATCACTTTCTGCCAGACAGTCGCTGGCAAGGTGGGAGGGGCGGGGGGGCGTGATTCTCGCTCATCGCTGCCTTTGGCCCTCTGACACACACCAGGAGGAGAGGGCCGTCCAGAGGCCTCTTTGCAAAGCAGAGCGTCTTGGTTAAAGCCATGTATAATGGCTCTGATAGTGTGGCTCATCCTCTCCTGTTGCAAAAAAATTACTTTTCCACAGCTTGGAATGCAGCTGTACTGATAGCCATTGACATTTTGCTCACCGTAACATTTTATTTTTGTCTTTTTGTTTATGTACAACAGAGATTAAATTGATTTCACACTGGCTACAGTCTTTTGCAGATGAATCTTATCTTTTTGTTCGTTTAACAGCGTTAAGCTTAATGAAACATGCATTGAATTGAATAGAATTGTTTGAAAGCCTGTTCGTTAATGTGGCAGGATGAAGACGGTGTCACTTTTATGTCTTTTTTTGTAGTTTATTATGCGGAAGGCCAGGTGGAGAATCATACAGCAATGGTTCGAATAGTTGTTCCCACAGTACCACCTTTATACCGTTACAGCTTTTTAGAATTTTTTTTTATTTTATTTTCTTTGCACCAAGCAACCTGGCCCTCTTTATCAACTCTAGTTTTGGTCATTGTTTTTTTTTTTTTTTTTTATTGCATTCCCTTAAGCTTTTCTTTTGTTTCTCAAAAGCTGTGAAATGCCTGTATTGTAGAGTTGTTGATGTTATTAATGTTGCTGTTTGTTTCTTTTTTTACCCCCTGAACTAAGCTTAGTGCTTTTACAGTAACACAGGCACACGTGGTTGGGACAAGACTGTTGGACAGTGTCACGAAAATATATTTATAGCAGATTAGGAAGTCTAATAATGAGAAAAGGGCTTCGTTTTTCTAACCAGAGGGTATAAACTTGGAAAAACTCCTGGTAATCTGACAGGTTTGGGAATATGTTGAAACAAACTGGCACTTTTTCTTTTCACATTTGTGTTTGGGTTTGGAATGCCAGCTTGTCTCAATGAGAGAACACCAGCCATCATTTAAGCCATGCCTGATTTCTTTTTGATTTTCTTTTGACTGAAACTTTTTAACAGTTGAGATGCAGGTTTTTGTTTTTCTTCAACTTTATTTACTGAGTATTACCAATGCTTTTAGTACTACTTTTCCCTTGTTTCAGAAGTGTGGTCCCTTGACTTACTGGTGCTATAAGTCACGGAGGACATGGAAGGTGAGCTTGCCTGTCCATATCATTCAGCATAGTAGAGCGTAGGCTTTTTCTGTAGTCATGGGGTGGGGGGTCTAGTGGTGAAACTCTGAAAATTCTGTTGTCATGTATATAGGATGTTTCTAGTGATGGCAAAGTACCATTTTTTTTTTCATAGCCACTGTCTGTGTGTGTGTATCGTGAGTTTGGGGAAAAGGCTAGTGCTTAGAGAGGTGAGAGGGACTTTGTTCCGTTCTAGATTTGATAAGTTAGTAATTTTCTCTCCACTGGTGGTCTCACAGAAACAGCCGCTCCAGTACTGGTGGTGTTTAAATGTAGGCACAAGTACACTTTGTCGGGATCGAGCTATTATGGATTTCTCTATTTCATTTTTCTGGTTCATTCTACACACGACTGCTTGGCCAGTCCTTCTGCATCACACTGTGCTGTATCAGGTGGAATTATAGAAATCTTCCTTCCCTGGAAGATTTTTTTCCTCATTTGTATTGCCACTGTATTTGTGTATTTTAAAATGTGTAAATAAATTAAGTACTTGTAAGTTGTATTTGTTTTTCTTACTCTCCCCCTATTCAAAATGTTAATGTTCCCGCTCTCATGTCGTTCCCAACCCGTGAGACTTTTGTTCGTCTTCGAAACATAAATTAAGATATTTATAATAAAACCTGGGAAATTGAGTTTGTAACGCAAACGTTAACACTTCAAAAAGTTAATAAAGAGATCGCACAAGTGAACCTTATTATTCGAGCGGTTGTGCAGAAATTGACGTATCAAAAGTTTTGGTGGTATAATGGCGGGACAGAAATCCTTTAGGTTTTATTAAAAATATCAACGTATTTCGACGATGAACGAAAGCCTTATGAGTTCAGAAGGACATGAGGGTGAGTAAATGACTATTGTCGCCATAAAATGGTTAAGCGGTAAAAATGGCGTTGTAGCCTACAGCAGGCTAGGCTAACTGTTACATGGCTCGTCATTTTGCCCGTGAAGAAATATTCGAAAAGACAACTGACGTGTTTTCAACATTTATTGAGCAGATTTGGGTTTACATTTTCAGCAGACACAGGAGAGTTCATTATCAAATAATGCAGTCATTCTTAAATTTAAACTAATGAAGAAAAATTACAAAATATTTCCCAGCCTGACTCAGATAGGCACAGTGGAAGAAGGGCAGTTTGACAGATTCTGGGGTTACTGAGTCTAGATTTCTCATAGCTGCACTAAAGATGTATTGTTATTATTTTTTTTAAATTACAAATATTTAGTCTGGTAAGTAGTTTAACCAGTAGTGGATCTGATGCTGGTTTAAAATTAGAACTAATGCCACTAGGCAGTGCTGTCAAACCTCATTTCTATTGCAACAAAACAGTGGGACACACTGCATGGTTTTCTGTCATAATTTTCTAAAAATAAAAGAAACAATTTCAGTACTTTGAGTACTTTTAATTCATTTTTGGTGCATATTTGGTGAATATTAAAAATAAGTATTTTTTTGAGATTAAACTATTGAACAGCTCAGGTTTGTTAGACATTCAGAGTAGGAGAAAAAACAGGTAAATGCAAATATTGCTAAATGACTCTTCAAATGAAGTCATAAATGCAGAGATACCTGCTCTCTACTTCACTACGCTGACAATCTCAGCATAGCAGTGACAAGTTAAAAGTACAGTGTCAGAAAATGAAGTCACAGTACAATCTTATACTGACTAATACAATTATACTGAACAAACATAAGCTTTTCGGCGGACCTGTTTCTGTCCTTTGACATTGAGACATACAAAAGAATAATAGGTGAAGGTAAGTGGCAGGTGCCAATCCAGCAGGATTACAGTATCTTTCTATCTGGAATGTTCTAATAATACTAAAGGAATATAACAGTACTGATCTTTATGCTGGAAATCATGGCATTTTCAGATGTCTACTTAAGCCAGTGGACCGCACTGCTCACAACGCACAAAAACAAAGCAGTTCACATATTGCATGAGGTCCCAAAGTATAATCGTTTAGAGATAGGGACATACTATTACAAAAGCGTTTTGTGTGAGAAGTGGAAACTTCAGATATCTGATGTCTCTCCTGATATGAGAATGATCAGACTTTCTGTTCCTGTGATAGCGGTCTACTTGAGTTTTGTAATGGTGTGATGTTTTCTTAGTCAAAGGCGCTGTAATGATATTTAAGTCACCATGAAATCAAAACAAAAGATTTCTCTTTTTTTATGGAATATTGCAGTATTTATTATAAATGGTTTATCCGTGCACATTTTTATTTTTCTAATCTGAACATTTTTTTAAATGTCCTCTTGCAACACGCCGCCTCTTTCTCAAACAGTGCAGTTTTGGTGTAACCATGGTGACCTGGCAATATTCAAGTATTGCTTAAATTTAAAAGGGGCAATTAAAAGCTTGACTCATTTACTATGTTCCTGGTCCTTTTTTGTTCCTTTCGCTTTTTGTTCTTCTAGAACTTTCAGCTGTGTAAGCCAAAATTGCAAACATTTTGCACCCCTCCAAACTCATGAAAGCTGCTCTTCCAAGTGAATCTATGATGGACTGATTGACCGAAAGAAAGCGCTTTCAGACGTATTCCGATTGGCTAAAAAAAGCGTCTGAACGGAGCCATTTTTTTCTTTTACTGTTTATGTCTGTCACAGAGATCGGTGTGATATCTCAGTAGTCATTTCAGTAGATAAAATCATTTTCTCCAAACCGTTCCATAAGAAAATAGCTTACAGCACCTTTAACCTAGTTAACGTAGGTGTAAGTCAAAGAAATGTCTGTGGTTTTGAGCTACAGACGTACAGAGAGTGGCTTGTCCAGATCTCTGTGTGGCAGTGCAAATGCGGTATTTTGAACAGCATGAGTGCATTGTAGGCCTCTATTATTGATTAAATATTCATCTGTCACAGCACACACATTAGGATATCACATCAGACTACACAGTGACACACATTAACACCGCAACTCTCAATCTCCTCTTGTTTGTGTCTTTACAACCTTTTCGTAAGCAGAAAAGGGCAAAGTCTTGATGTCCTTCAGAGGTCAGATTCTGGACTACAGGTGACGTTCATCTTCTGCCCATCTTTAACTTTAAGAAATGTTTCCACTTCTGTTGAATCCTCCACAACACTCTCAGGTCTCGGATCACCCGAATTCTTTGGCTTATCTGAGTTTCCACTGGTCTTGTGCGGCTCCTCTATGGGTGGCATACAGGAGTGATTCTTTGTCTCTCCAGCCTCCACTGCAGCCTCTGGTGCCTCGGGCTTCTTTTTTATGAACAGGAAGTTGCATATGGCCAGCACTAAAGCTGCCAACACAACCTCAATCCCAGCCAGCAGGAAGACATACATGTAATTCTTAGTGAAGTCCAAAAGGCGCCCTTGACAAAGTGAGAACAAAGTTTCAACGGCATTCAAAGACTCTCAATAGATTACAGTAAGTGCATCAAGGTTTAATGATTAGGGATGTGCAAAACATGACATGCATAACATAACTGACTACGACTGATTTAGTGCACAAAACTTTTAATCCACATAAAAAATTAATTCTAAAAAATTTGAAATGATCTTATATACATAATTTAAGATATATATGATCAGAAATACAGTAAAAACAGTGATATTGTGAAATAGATATGTAAATAAAACTTGCAGCAGAACATGTGCATTGTGTATTATGCAGTTTTGTACCACAGCCATATAATGTTCTTTCCGGTTTTTAGCTAATCAAATTATTTCAATTAAATAATTTATAACTAAATTCACATATAAAGTAACAAATTCTATATTTCTCACCCTGCTTTAGTTTAAGAGGAAGCTAACCTAGAGTATCAGCCATTTTTAGTTTAAAATGAAATTTCAACACTTACCAGCAGATGGAGGTCCAACCAGCACGGCAATGGCTTCAAACAGGAGAACTAAACCAATGGCGCTTGAGAACTTCTCTGTACCCACAACAGCCATGAGGACCTCAAACTGCAAAGCACCAACCATGCCATAAGAGATGCCGAAAAAGATGCAGAACACCACCAGAGAGGAGTAGTCTTTAGACAAGGAGCCCACCAGATCTGTGATGCCATTGAATAAGACAGCAAAACTGAATAGGTAGACGCAGCGAGGACGAACCCACGTGAGTCCTGCGATGATGCCGCACGTGGGCCGTGCAAAAATGTCAACGAAACCCAGAATGGTAAGCAGGAGGGCGGATTTCGTGTCCTCGTTTCCCAGCTCTTTGGCATAGCTCACCACAAACACTGGAGGCACAAACAAACCAAGCACCATGATGGAGGCAGCGACGGTGTAAATGACAAAGCCCCGGTCTCTGAAAACACTGAAGTCCAGCATCTTGGGTTTGGGTTTTGGTTTCTTGTCGACATCATCCGGTTTGTTTTCAACTCCAGGGGTCTCTGACATCTTTGGTGGGAGTAAAGGCCTCATTAAAGCTCCACAAGCACAGCAGTTCAGCAGTATCCCTCCCAAGATGAGGAAGCCCCCTCTCCAGCCATATTCATACTGAAGGATCTGCCCCAGAGGGGACAGACAACACAGAGCCACCGGACTCCCAGCCGCTGCCAGGCCGTTAGCCAGCGGACGCTTCTCACTGAAATATCGATTCAGCATAATGAGTGATGGCTGAAAGTTCAGAGCCAGTCCAAGACCTGGAATCAGAGGATAGAAATGTTTACATGTCACTGGATAGACATCAGTCACTCAATAAAGGAGTAAATGAAGTACCTGTAATGACTCCTATACACAAGTAAATGTGGATGATGCTCGTGGCAAACGATGCCAAGATCATTCCCAGCGATGCAAAGAGGCCGCCCACCAACATCACTGGACGACACCCAAATCGATTCACAAAAATGCTGCATAAAGGCCCTGCGAAGAGTAATTATGTACATCTGAACTGTCTGAATCTGGTTTGAAATAATTTTCAAGACATTAATGGGATAGTTCACCCAAAAATAAAGATGCTGTTCCAAACATGGAACACAAAAGAAGATATTTTGAAGAAATGTGTTTTTTGTCCATACTGTGAAAGTCAACGGGATCCAGTCTTGTTTTATACGCATTTGCCTTTCATTACATGGACAAAAACAGTTCAGACATTCTGTTCCCATGAAGAAAGTCATACAGGTTTGAAATGACATGAAGGTGAGTAAATAATGACAGGATTTTCATTTTTGGGTCAACTATACCTTTAAGACTTTGTTTGATTGGTGGTGAAGAACATACCAGTGCCATAAAGCATAGCCAATAGGATGGAGGAGATCCAAGCTGTGTCACTGTAGCCCACCCCAAACTCTCTAATCAGCTCCTTGAAGAAAACACTGACGGCCTTTGGAAAGGCGTAGGAGAAACCTGTGATGATGAAGCAACCAAAAAGCACAGCCCAACCCCAGCCACCATCAGGGGCCTTCACTCTACAACCTCCGTCATCCAGTGCCACGCCACCCATGATGCTCTGCTGCTCTGTGGAAAGATCAGACAACCACACACATGTTCTTAGGGGAGTAAGTTGTAGTATGCAAGTCAATAATAATGCCTTCAAGACCCTATACCAGAAATCCCATTCAGTCAAATGACAAGGCAGACGAGTTGTGTCGTGTCTTCTGCTGCCTCTGTGAAGAACCACTCTCGAAGTCTTGGGTTTTGATGCCAGAAGACATCAGATATATAAAGTCTGCAGAGCAACTATAGAGTCTGTCTTTGCACACTCTTATATACAGTTTTCCATATGCTCTCCCTTAAGGCGTGGCCAATACATTTCAAACATGCCACTATTGTTTATCAACATTTTACCATTTTTGGCTATGACTCCAGTCTGTTTAGGCCCCAACCTATTAAGTGGAACAAGAAGTCTCAGCTCATCCCATATTTTCTCTAATGTCAAAACGAGAGGCTCAGCTCAGCATATTGGAGCACATTCCATTCTCTTACTGTCAAATACATGACTATAATATAGTTAACATAAATCCCATTGATTATACTTCATTATACTTTATTTAAAAAAAAATCTGATTAACAGAAATATTCCACATAAGGGCAACATTGCAGTAATAAAATGTTTTGTACAGGTCTCACAACGCTGTTAATAAAATGCACAGGTCATATTTTCACACCAAAAAAAATAATTTGATGTAAAAATAATAATAATTTCACAATGCAAACATCTTAATGGCTTTATTCTTTCTTCTGAAATTCCACAAACAGTCTACTGAAAAACAAACGCGGATGTCAGGGACCAACAAAATATTCATCCACACATAGACCTCTATTAATAATAAATTATAAATGTGTTCAGCATTCGGCAACAATTATTTTTCGGATTTCGTCTGAGCAGGATATATTAAAATGTAGCGCACCATGATAGCACATGTACATCACGGAGACGTCTATTTGATGTGCGAGTTTACAACTGGAAGATGTGTTTTTTTTTAGTGTTTGCTCATCTGCAATTATGTCTATAGGACATTTCCTGTCAGATGTCAAATAGACGTTAAGAAAATGTCTTTAAGATGCTTATGATTTAGAATGTACATGAAACTGATCTTAAAGACGTCTATCAGATGTTAGTAAACAACAGATGCTTTCCAGATGAAGTGATCTTTAACAGGCATGCAGGCGTACATGAAGGCTACTGTTTACACACATGTATTAATGATACTAAAAGCGGGGCAGCCGGTCTCGGAGCCCTCCAGCGCCACATCAAATTTTCAATGTAAATGTAGGCTAGTGAAAATGGCTCATAGAAAGCCATTGGGGCAGATTTCTGGCAGCCACGCTTACTTTAACATGAACTAACGTATACCTCGCTCCAGAACAAGACTAAATGACAAAAGGTTGGGCAGTTATCAACTGTATGCAAATATCAAGCGAAAAACGCGGTCGGCAGCCAATCGCTTTTCAATATGCAAATTGTACCGGAGTTTATGCTGGATTTAGTGCGTAAATCATTTTGTTTACAATTTAGACGCTTTGCAGTTGTTATATATATGTTAAATATTTCATTTTGGTGTCTGTTGGGGCCGTGTGAACAGTTATTTTTCATAATTCTAAATCCAACTGCCAACTTTTGGCAGCTGGCAACAGCGTTTGTCTGTGCGGTGTGAATTGAATTCGCCGTAACATGACATTCTGTGCGTCTGTCACTCATCATTGGAGCGCCACCCTCAGGCTGAATAACGCAAGGACATCAGAATTCTGCCAAAGGTGTGTCTGATGTGTTCAGCGATTAATTATTAGAATATAAAGCTTACTAAATATTAATCATAAACTAGTGCTAAGACTCAGAATCTGCCCTACCCAAATGTATGGCCAGGAGCCGCTACTACTGAAAAATGAATTAGAGAAAATGTTATTATGACTTTTTATGACATTTATATTATGTCTTGCATATAATGATACAAAGTAGACTATAATTTATTAGGTTATCTCTATGAGTGATACATCTCTGAGCTTCTTTGTATATTTAAAATGTATGTAGCCTCTAATTTTTGTGTCTTTTTATTTATTTATTTTTTACAGTGATGACTAATTGCCACAGCTTTATTGTTCAGAATATTCCTCGATTCGGCTCTAATGAACTACCTGTCTACGTCTGCACTCACCTGGTTAAAATGGCATCTTAAATGCCCTTCCTCGTCACGTACAATGTAAGATGCGCAATAGCGACACTTTTACGCAGTCCGACGCATTTCTGTAAAACAAGCCTCTAATAACTTAATATTTTATCCAAATCAGCTAGTATAACACTATTCTTTGTTTTAAACATTGGATGTCTTTTCACAACGTCAGTGTTCCGTAATTCTTAGCTACGTATTTCCGAGTCACCTGTTACACGTTTGTAGGCTATTTGGGGAATATCTCAAGGGATGCTGCATGGATGCGGGACAGGCTCATGCGCAGTCCACATTTATAATGAGATGCAAGGATATTTAAGTTCATAAATACCCAGTACATCATTTATCACGCATGATATCTATATCTACAATAGCCTTATTATAAAGTGAGGCTTTATGTGCAATGTCGATTTTTTAATAATCAATATAGCCTACATATGCAGATTTAAATTTCATAGCACATCAGCTCCGCTTCATTAGCCTACATCAAATTAACATTTCAACGAGGTCCTACAAGAGCTGTGCAAATATTTATCTTTATCTGAAGAGGCTAATTAACAGCCTTTAGCACTAAAACATGTTTATCCAAATCCTTGAATTGCCATAATATGTTTCCTGAAAATAAACTAAGTGTAAATGGTACTTACTAAACAAATGATTCTCTTCCACCTTCGGATTTCAGTTCTGATCACCGGAACACGCTTCTAGCAGTGCGTACGACAATATAGACGTAAATAAGAAGGAGAAACGCGACTAGGCGGTGCTTTGTGGACTGGGTCCTAGAGTCTGCTGTGGTCATGTTCACCTAATCGTGCGTGTGATGCAAGCATTTCTTTCTGCGTCTTGTGCAACTGTGTAAAAATAACCTGGCCATATCCAAGGTTCCGTAAGTTGTAAAATATTAAAGTTGCAGAACAAGAAATGAGTGTAAACTGGAAATTTAAATCTGAAATGTTCACTTTGTTATCTCAAAAATTATATTGGAGCAGCTTTAAATCAAAATTATTTTTTAAAACAAAATATTTTTATGCATTTTTATGAATATTTTTAATGCAGTAGCCTTTTTATTATAAATTATTTATCCTTGCACATAATTGTTTTAATTCATGTGCCCTTGTAATTTAAACATTTCTTTCCATAACCTTCTTGCAGCGAAATCTTTTCTCTGATTATGTGTTTACTGGCGCGAGGGTGGGGCAACCTGTCACTCACATGACATCACAGCAATAGCAAACTACAACCATCCAATCATGTCTTTATAGTCAAACTCAAGTCTGGTCCTACATTTTTTACTTGTTTAAAGATCAGTTTCACTCGGATTAGATATATACGGTGGCCCAGTAGTGCACAACAAAATTTAAAAAGCAAAAAAAAAAAAAAAAACCTTCTCAACACAACTAAAATGAGCCACAACACAACGGAAATAAGCCACAAGACAACGGAAATGCTCCCGAGGGCTGTCGGAGCGTGGGAAAAGTTAGTTTTCTATGCCACTGTTTTGAGTCAACTGTCACAGGATAGTAAATAGTGAAGCAAGGATTCATGTGCAGAAAACTCAGGATCTTTATTAAACTACAAACAAACAAAACTACAAACAAACAAAACTACAAACAAACAAAACTACAAACAAACAAAACTACAAACAAACAAAACTACAAACAAACAAAACTACAAACAAACAAAACTACAAACAAACAAAACTACAAACAAAACTACAAACAAAACTACAAACAAAACTACAAACAAAACTACAAACAAAACTACAAACAAAACTACAAACAAAACTACAAACAAAACTACAAACAAAACCACAAACAAAACCACAAACAAAACCACAAACAAAACCACAAACAAAACCACAAACAAAACCACAAACAAAACTACAAACAAAACTACAAACAAAACTACAAACAAAACTACAAACAAAACCTCCCCGTGGGGGAAAACAAGACAGGCCTCTGGCATCAAACAGGAAACACGATGGAACATAGACAACGAACCAGCACAAGACTGCAAACACAGGGAGACTAAATAGGGAAGCAAACAAAAGAGGGTAACGAGGAAAACAGGTGGGGCAAATTAATCAATAAACAGGTAACAAGATGGGAGGGGCTAGACAATTGACAGGAGAGCACATGGCACAAGGAAACACATGACCAGCCATGTGCTCACAACAAACCAGACTATACACAAACACATGACAAACCGGGAATGTCAGAGCTCTGTCACCAAACCAAGATATAACCTAGACAGAAGGTGACAGAACTCTGACAAACAGTCTAAAAAATTTTTCAACACCACAATAAGTTTTAACAGTATGTAGCTAACCATTGACATTTATTAATTCAAAATCACCTACGTCCATTATAGCTGCAAATTTATACTCTAGAATGCTTTGACGCGCTACTACCACAGCGTGGAATTAAATGAAATAAGCAACACAACGGACAGAGGGCTGTCGGAGCGCGGTAAAGTTAGTTCCCTTAGGGATCATGCGCTGTGGAAGCGGGTCAAAGCATTCTCATGTATAAATGCGCAACAATAATTCATGTAGGTGATTTTGAAGTAATATTTTATGTCGATATACAATGGTTACATACACAGGCGAAGCACTGCTACTTGGGCGCAGAGATATCACACTCACCACCACTTACTGTTGGCTCTCATCCTCATGTCCTCAGGCTGTTGAGCGATAGCAACCTCCTCCTCCTGTCGTTCTATTTCCAAAGCACACAGCTCATCTTCTGAAAACTCTGGTTCATAGAGGTAACTCATAGAGGTTCTGGCTCTTGACTGTCTGAGAAGTCACCCTCTTCGTCTCTCACAAAATCAGCCATGTTCATCGCCATTCACTATGTCTACTGTGGGAAAAATAGCCGGCTACTATTCACGCTGGTATGTTGACGGAAGTTGGGGGATTTCAGGTGTTGTGTGATATCTCTGCGCCCAAGTAGCAGTGCTCCGCCTGTGCTTCCCCCCAATATAGCCCCAAGTCAATATCTGCCTAGGAAATCGCCTAGTCTTTATGTGCATTACTATTTGTATTTGTTGTGAATACGCAGGCCACAAAAAGTAATTATTTTTTATTTTTTATCACTTTTACTCAGGACATGCTAGCTGGCAACAAAGGATTCCATTCATTATGCTAAGCTAAGCTATCGGCGGCGCTGCCAAACTAAAACAATGCATGCACTGAGACAAAAATGCGTTTGCCCACCTATCTAATGTAGGAAAGACAGTGAATAACCCCTATTTCAAAAAACGGTGGAGTGTTCCTTTAAAACTGCCGACTCTATAGAACAGTGGCAAGGAAAACAAACTTTATTGCGCTCCGAGAGCCCTCTAGTGGTCAGGAGCATTTCCGTTGTGTTCAGTTGCGGTTTTATTTAGTTGTGTTGTGGCTCATTTCCTTTGTGTTGTGGATTCATTTCGTTGTGTTTTGAATTTATGTTTGCTTTTTACATTGTGCACTACTGGGCCACTGTAGATCACAATAAGGAAAGAAAAGACTATCACAACTTCCATTTCATGCCGAATTTAAACATGCACATCCATCTCAAATAAATGAAGAAGTTAAATTCGTGTATGAATAGTACAGCTGAACTAAAGGCATTGCTTTTTGTTTGAAAAATCAGGCTTAGCTCAATGAAACATTTAGGTATTGTTCTTTAATTTCTAATGTCAGAAAGGAGCATTTATAGTCTCTGTAGCCAGTTTTGTTGTACCTTTTCATTGCCAGAACACTGAAGTTTGTTCTGAGCCTTTCTGGCGGGAACGGGACTGGCCTTTAAAATCACCCTGGGGGGCATCAGAGGATTGATCCATGCTGTGGTGTAACTAACACAAAAAACACAAAGCCCATTGCTCTCTCTGAGTGCCAAACAGACCTAATGTGGGTCATCAATACATTCAGTCCAACACGTCCAGTAATGATGTTCAATGCATATTTTGCTTATTTCATCAGAATTTGAATTGAAATGTCTAAATTATATAATATTTTTTTAACCACAATGACCTATTATGGAAGCATATACTAAAGCAAAGGGAAAAAGGAAAAGAATGACAGGAAATGATAGGGATGACAATACACATTCGAGTCAAGTTCCAGCTGGCTACATGTTGACAGTTTCTCTATATGAATGTTTGCAGAAAGGTGGAAAGAATGAAATATGGGTATATCTAACTTGCCACAAGTAAATAGATGGATGAATATTTAACATGAGTGCACAAGCATTTGATGTGTTGCTAAAACATTTGATTGGTGATATTGGTCTTATAACATGGATTTATATAAAAAAATGTATACCAAAACCAGAGCTGTCAGGGGGGAAAAAACTAATATTTACTACATTAAAGGCCACATTTCAGTCTGTGTTAATAAAAATGAAGCTTCCAGATTTCCATGGCATTCATCTATCCTGTTAAAAGCACTCGATTCAGACTTGCGGGCCACTGACTACTGAAAGAGAAAACCCCCCAGAAGAGAATCATTGTGCCGCCAACAAATGTTCTGGATGATTGTTCTACAAAAAGAGAATGGCCATGAGAGGTATAGCATTCTGGATGAAGACAAAAAAGGACAAAAAGTGTGAATTATTCATGAATTTATATATTTTCGCTCCTCTCTAATTCAGATTTGTACAGATGAATACTAGCCAGCTAGAAACTGGAGGCCTCACACGGCATAACATGGTTGAATAATACTTTGGTAATTGGTTATTTATTCTAAAATGTTTCCGTGAGTTGTACTTCTCGTCTTGTTTATTGTCACTAAATGCACTTTCGAGTCTCAAATGATCACGTCAGTGGCTGGTTTGTTTATCTTTTTTATGTGCAGTGCATGTAAGATGGCTGGAAAATTCGCAATACTTTTTAAAAAGGACTGTATAGCCTTTTATGAGTGCTTAAAATAAACATGAGAAATATGTGTTGATAAACAGTTCATCCACTAGTCATGTATACGTCTAGTCTACTGCCCTCTAGTGGAGATTTAAAGCAACCTCTTTACGCAGGGTCCACACGTACTGCACTTACTCAGCCAATCAGAACTCAGGCGGAAGAGGCTGTTCTTTCTTCTCTGTAACTGAGAGGTGTATTATTACTTCAAATCACTTTTATCTGTAAACTAACTAACGGTTGACGTTTTTGCATAGGGAAAGTGTTTCTACAAAAGACAAAAATAAAATGGCACCCCGGAAACGAAAAAGGGACGAAACTACAAGCAGTAAGATTCCTAAAACGGAAGAGATCAGGTAAAGTTAATTTAGCCTAGTTATGCTTGATCCATTTTCTGCATTGTATCTGAAGACCATGTGAATCAAAGCAGCATTTTATTTCCCTTATAAGTTGTTATAGCTATACATAGTTCATTCCTTATAACGACATGTTCTTCTCTTTGGTTGTTTATTCAGCTCTCAGTCTTGCCTCGATCAACCAGGCGATCAAAGTGTTCATGAGGTCGTAAATTACGAGCCATCCACGTTGCCAGGTATTTAATACATATTATAGCCTATGCTGCGTTTTATTCTTTCAAGAAGAGTATTGATCTTACAGGGCCTTCATTTTCTGTGGTCTAACAGCAATCCACTATGATCCTGACACAACTGAGCCCATCAGCTGCAGTCTGAAGTCTCTTGATGAGCTGTTATCATGGACAAGGAAGGAAGCAAGTCCATTTAATGTGGCCACTGTGCCCCTGGCTAGCAGGTTTCCTTCACTGGACAGCTGCCCAAGGCGTACATTGGTGTCCCATGACATGATGGGTGGCTACCTGGAGGACAGGTACAACTCAGAGTTTGATTTTAGCCTGATTTTCAACCACTGTATGTCACTTTCATGAAGCCATTTCTTGCCAGTCTTCAGTATCTTCATGGTCCTGTTCTTTCTGCTGAGGTTCATTCAAGGCACAGAGGTGGAGATGCCATATGCCTTCTATCACTGGGAGTACATTGACATCTTCAACTACTTCAGTCATCAGATGGTAACCATTCCTCCTGCTGTTTGGACGAATGCAGCACATAAGCATGGAGTGCTCTCTATTGGTGAGTCTCTTGGTGGGTTCAGTTTATGGGCCATAATCACAGTCTTAAGTCCTGTTTACAATATAGTTTTAAGATATAGTTCTAAAAATCGTTCTCAATATTACAGAATACCACAGCTATAGCGATAACGGCACAGAGAAACGATATAGTTGGAATCACTTTAGTTTCAGAACGATTTTATCCATTTGATGAACGATTGAAAACATTGACACACAGAATCAATCCTGCTATAATGAGCTCAAGCATTTAGAGCGACAGATAAGCACGCTTAGAATAGACCGAACCATATCGTCCACTGGTGTGGACTATATAGTTATATAGTTATCTATAGTTAACGTTGTTGGTGTGAACAGGCCTTTAGGGTACGTTTACACATCAACGATTTACTAAAAACGGAAACGTTGTTCCTTTTTGTTTAAAAAAAAAAAATCCCCAGGCCAGTATTTGGCGAGGTCAATTTGTAAAGGAACACTACATGCTTATAGACTGAACACGTAATACGCATGCGCATGATTTCACTGTTTTCACAAATTGGCATTTTTGTCATTTCGTGTAAATGAACGACCAAAACGAAAACAAATTTTTCCGTTTAGTTGAAAACGGTGTTGTGTAAACGCCCCATCAAACATATTAGCCGTGCTGTAAAAAAGAATATCCTTGTGAAAAATAATTACACTTTAGCATACTTTTAAAAAGAAGTACAGAAATAATATACTTTAAAAGAATATACTTAAGTGTGAACTAAATGTAATGTTTTCTGACTCTTCACCCAAAATTTAAAATTCTGTCATCATTTACTCACCCTCAAGTTGTTTCAAACCTGTGTGAATTTCTTTCTTCTGCTGAACACTAAGGAAGATATTTTGAAGAATGTCGGTAACCAGAGAGTTGATGGACCCCATGGACTTCCATAGTTTTTTTTTTTTTCATTATATGGAAGTAAATGGGGTCCATCAACTCTCTGGTTACTGACATTCTTCAAAATATCTTCCTTAGTGTTCAGCAGAAGAAATCAATTCACACAGGTTTGAAACAACTTCATTGTGAAGTAAACTATTCCTTTAACCTGTGTCATAGATTTTTCCCTATCTCGCTCCTACTCTTAAGTCTACCTGGGTTGTCTCCAATCGACGTTCCCTAACTTCTCCAATCGACGTTTAATATATAATCTACCTCTCTAAACTAACTCACCTGCTGCGCAGCAGAAATTAACAGACACACTTCAGCAAATGTCCTTTAAATTCTTTAATCACGGCCGGGAGAGTACTCGAGCAATTCTCAGAGAATCTCTCCCAAGAAGAAGCAAAGCCGGAGGATCTCAGACAAATTCCATTGAGAATCCCACCAGCTAAAAGAATACAACAGTTTTTATAGAATAAGGAGGTATGGAAAAAATGTCATGCTGCATTACATAATTTCCCCACAATTTGATTGGTTTTCATAGACAAACCCTTCTGTTACTAGGTAAAGCAAACTTTGTTTTAATGATTACTTCATTGTTAATCACAAGGTTCAACCCTAGTCATCTGTCTAGTTTAATTTCCCATATTTGTTATTTTTACACTCACACAACCAAAGTAAAAGGGGTATGGCAACACAACATACAACATTCAAAAAACAGGACAGAACGTTTTAGTACATTGTGTTTCAAAGTGTTAGCATGTTAGGCCTAAAAAGATAAATAAGGTTAGATGTTAGAAACATGGTTAGTTTAATATACAGTTTACTATTTTATCTATTTAAAATCCACCACACCTGATGCATTTCTAAACCAAACGTTTCTTCTTTTTTCTGTGTTGCACAAAAGGAGAAATTTAGCAGAATGTCCAAGCTGCTCTTTTCTATAAAATAGACAGCAGATGGTGACCTGTGGCTGTCAAGCACCCTAAAAGGACAAAACAGCACCAAAAAATAGTCCATGTGACTTGTGCACTATATTCAAAGTCTTTTAAAGCCATATGACCTTGAGCTTGGGAAAGGCGCTTTATGATAAAATTATTATTATTATATGACAGCTTTGTGTGACCTCCGTGAAGTTGGCACCCCATAAAACGAAATCATTTCCAAAACTATGCCATTCGTTTGTGCTGCGTTTGTGCTGATTTGTGCCGCAAAAACCAACGTTTGTGCTGGTTTCGTGTTTGAGATATTGAACATTCTTTTTTGGGTTGCGTGACGTCACTCTCCACCCCATGTCCTTCAAATTGCTCCAAACCGGTGTCATTCGTTTGTGCTCGGTTTGTGCTGGTTTGTGCCGTTAAAACAAACACTGTATCTGTTTTCCTTTCGCAGATATAACTAATTTAATTCGGGAGCTGTGACGTCACTCTCCACCCCACCTCATCTAAATCGCTCCAAACCGGTGTCGTTCGTTTGTGCTCGATTTGTGCTGGTTTGTGCCGTTGAAAGAAACAGTGCAACTACGATCCCCTCTTAAACATAAAAAAAATAAACTTTTTAAGTGCAGTTACATAACTGTCCACCCCATATGGTCCAAATCGTTGCAAAACTGTGCCGCTCGTTTGTGCTCGATTTGTGCCGGTTTGTGCCGTTACGATGAACATTGTATCTTTTTCCCCTCCTTAGAAATAACACATTGGATTCGGGACAGTGACGTCACTCTCCACCCCATGCCGTCCAAATCGCCCCAAACCGGTGCTTTTTGTTTGTGCTCGATTTGTGCTGTTTTGTGCCGTAGAAATAACCATCATAAATGATTCCATTCTTTAGACATCACAAAATCTTTGGAGGAGTAGTAACGTCACGTCACGCAAGCAAGCCGTGCTCTCCATCCATCTCGTCTACAAACCTGTCCGGTTCGTTTGTGCTCGCACAGGGCCGCAGCTGTCAGTGTTCTTTTCTGTAGATATGGGAATGTTTTATTTTAGATTTGTGCTATTGACATTTGGTCTTTATATAATCACCAATGCACTACGATATGTAATGTATAGGCTACTGTCACTACTCTGGCTGTAAGCTACCTGTGACTGAGGCTTAATTTTGTATTAAAATAAATTAAAATGACCAATAAAAAAAATAAATGTATTAAAAAAAATTGTGTAGTGTCTTAAGTTTTCTGAATAGGCCTACTTTTAACAGCTTACAGTGCCTGTTTGAGCTGTAAAAAGTTTCGTTTGTGCTGCTTCGGTTTTTTAGGTATTAAAATCTATTAATCTATTATAATCTATAAAATCTAAAATATTAAAAATTTGGTCATTCTGTTGGCACTCAGGGCACTCCAAATTCAACCCAAATAGGCTCGTTCGTTTGTGCTTCGTTTGTGCTGGTTAAAAGTAACAAAGTATAATGTATAACAGTTTGGAAGTAACTTGCACAACACGGCACAAAACAGCACAAATCGAGCACAAACAAAAAGCACCGGTTTGGGGCGATTTGGACGGCATGGGGTGGAGAGTGACGTCACTGTCCCGAATCCAATGTGTTATTTCTAAGGAGGGGAAAAAGATACAATGTTCATCGTAACGGCACAAACCGGCACAAATCGAGCACAAACGAGCGGCACAGTTTTGCAACGATTTGGACCATATGGGGTGGACAGTTATGTAACTGCACTTAAAAAGTTTATTTTTTTTATGTTTAAGAGGGGATCGTAGTTGCACTGTTTCTTTCAACGGCACAAACCAGCACAAATCGAGCACAAACGAACGACACCGGTTTGGAGCGATTTAGATGAGGTGGGGTGGAGAGTGACGTCACAGCTCCCGAATTAAATTAGTTATATCTGCGAAAGGAAAACAGATACAGTGTTTGTTTTAACGGCACAAACCAGCACAAACCGAGCACAAACGAATGACACCGGTTTGGAGCAATTTGAAGGACATGGGGTGGAGAGTGACGTCACGCAACCCAAAAAAGAATGTTCAATATCTCAAACACGAAACCAGCACAAACGTTGGTTTTTGCGGCACAAATCAGCACAAACGCAGCACAAACGAATGGCATAGTTTTGGAAATGATTTCGTTTTATGGGGTGCCAACTTCACGGAGGTCTTTGACCGAGGAATAATGAGTTAAATTTCAGTATGCTTCAAAAAGGTATTATATGCATAATATAGTACACAAGTCATAAAGACGTTCTGATTATACTTTTATAGTAGCCTGGGAAAACCCAGACGAACTTCCGGCAAATTTAGATTTGCTCTGCAAGTCAGTCTGGCCAAGAGCCCATTCAAGCCCATTTCCAATCTTTCCAAATCTTGGCACCAATCACAAACGTTGAGGCGGGCTTTACACTATGACGATCGCTCTGATTGGTTTTAGGTCTATCCAATTGCGCCTAGAGGCATTTGAGCGATGTCTGTTGGTGACGCCCCTTTGGAAATGGGATGTGAATGAAGCTTCCCCAGACCCGACTGAGAAGGGTCTAGTGTGAACCAGGCGACTTTTATAGTAGCAGGTTGATAGCAGTGGTCTCAGTGAAATGGCATGGGACAAGAGCTGCCTGGACATTCTACAAAATCTCTGCTTTTGTGCTCCAAGGAAGAAAATCTATTAGTTTGCAATGACATGAGAGTGAGTAAATGATGACAGAAATGTCATTAACCACGCCACCTTTATAGACAAGTGTATATCAGGATGGATGTATTGAAATTCCCCTCCAAGGCACATTTATCACAGAGTGGACAGATGGAGCCAAGACATGTGAGGCCTTCCTTGCAGATGAGGAGAGTTACCGCGCAGCTGCTGATAAGCTGGTTCACATTTCCCACTGCTACGGCTTCGACGGCTGGCTCATTAACATAGAAAATGTGCTGAGTGTGAGTAAACAAGGCATATCTGATTGGAGGTTTAGACGGTCACTATGTTGACATAATGTCTAATACTTTACCTCAAATTTGACTGACTCCTCAGGAGACTGCAGTGAAGAACACTGGTCACTTTCTGCGCTATCTCACAGACCAGATGCATGAGCGCATTCCTGGCAGTGTGGTGATCTGGTATGACAGCGTACTGAAGAACGGGACTCTCAACTGGCAGAACGAACTCAATGATGACAACAGGCAAGTGATGGTCTTGAGGGCTTCTGCAGGGGGAGATTCAGGTCTGTGAGATTTATACGGTAGATTTTGTACAACTTATGCCATCAGCTTCCTGTTGTCATCCTATCAGAATGTTTTTTGATGCCTGTGATGGAATATTCACTAACTACAACTGGACAGAGCAGAGTCTGGAGAGGATGAAGTCCTACTCTGCCGCTCAAGGCCGCTTTGCTGACATCTATGTTGGCGTTGATGTGTTTGCAAGAGGAAAGGTGATAGGAGGGAAATTTGAGACGAATAAAGTTAGTGAAGTTTTTTTTTTTTTTTTTTACACTACCATTCAGAAGTTTGGGGTTGGGAAGATTTTTTGTTTTCGAAAGAAGTCTCATATGCTCACCAATGCAAAAATACAGTAAAAACAGGAATATTGTGATATATTATTACAATTTTAAAACAACAGTTTTCTATTGTAGTACGTTTTTTATGTAAACATGTGATGGCAAAGCTGAATTTTCAGCATCATTACTCCAGTCTTCAGTGTCACATGATCCTTGAGAAATCTTTCTAATATGATGATTTGATGCTCAAGAAACATTTCTTGTTATCATCAATGTTGAAAACAGTTGTGCTGCTTAATATTTGTGTGGATTTTGTGTTTTCAGGATCCTTTGATAAACAAAGTTCAATAGAACTGACTCTTACTGACTCCAAACTTTTGAACAGTCCATAATTTCTCAGTGTTTTTGGCTAAAGGTACGCGGAGAATAAATAAGCAATCTTTTCGTTTTGTTTTTCATTAGGCTCTGGAGCTGATTCGTAAGTATGAGCTTTCAACAGCCATCTTTGCTCCTGGTTGGGTCTACGAATCCCACGAAAAGGCAGATTTTCGGCAAAACCAGGACAAGTACGCTCATTTCTTGAACTACTCACTGTGCGTTTGCTGTTCTGCGATGGAATATGTGTGTAAACACACACATACATACACACACACACACACACACACACACACACACACACACACACACACACACACACACACACACACACACACACACACAAGCAAACTTCACTGATGTGTATTATCTGACCACTCTTCTAAGGTTTTGGAGCTTGCTGTCTGAGTTCCTCTATATCCACCGGCCCTCGTCCAGTCTTCCTTTCATCTCCTCATTTTGTCAGGGCTTTGGAAAGAGCCTGTACTGGAGAGGACAGGTACACTACACACAATCACACTAAGATTCTCTTCTACACCTATGTGATACATTGATGGCATTTTTCCTGGTGTCAATGGCAAAGTTTTGATGATGAAGTACACAAATGTTTTCAGAAAACCACATAACGTAAGAGCCCAATAAAATAAAATGTCTGTTGACCCTTTTGCTGCCTTGACCCTCAAAAGCAAGTAGTCCTAGTCATGGCTTACTGTGATGAGACTTCATAAAACTTGAATGCTACACTCACAATGATTGGTAGCATATCGGCTATAGATTTTTTTTCAATTTATTGGTATCAGTAGATATTGGAAATGTACTTGTTCATGTCTATTTTTTTACATTTAGATTACCTTTGCCATCATCTAACCATCACTTAAAGTTAATTTTTTTCCCCGGTTTCACAGACAAGGCTTAAGCCTAGTCCCAGACTAAAATGCTTGTTTGAGCTGGTGTAACTGAAAGCAACTTGTACTGACATGTGGAAGTATGTCAGTGCCATTGTTTTTGTCTCAAGATTTTTTTCTAAGGCACATTTATAAAAGCTTCTTAAATGTCCTAATTGAACTAAGGTCTAATCCTGGCTTAAAGGGTTAGTTCACCCAAAAATGAAAATTCTGTCAGTAATTACTCACCCTCATGTTGTTCCAATCCCGTAAGACTTTTGTTCATCATCGGAACACAAATTAAGATATTTTTGATGAAATCTGAGAGCTGTCTCACTCCTTCATAGGCTGCTAGGCAATTTCATTCTGCCGGTCCAGAAAAGTTAGTAAAAACAGCGTTAAAATAGTCCAAGTGACTACAGTGGCTCAACCTTAAGTTTATCAAGTGACAAAAATACTTTTTGTGCGCAAAACCCCCCAAAAATAACGACTTTATTCAACTATTCATTTTCTTCCGTGTCGGCCTCTGATGTGAGTTTACGAGCGCCACGACGCATGCGTGAGAACTGTGAAGATGCCGCTCACAGAAAGTGTGAAAAGTAAGCCATTCATTTTGCGGCATTGGTAAGGCACTTTTAAGTTTTCTCGTTGGTTTCTCACGATTCGAACATCCAGGAAATGCACACTTTAGAACCATTTTAAACACTACATCGAGACCCATCTGCGTCATCTTCTCAGTTCTCGCACATGCGTCGTGGCGATCTCGTGAACTCACTCAGAGGCCCACACGGAAGAAAATGAATAGTTGAATAAAGTTGTTATTTTTGTGTGTTTTTTGCACCAAAAAAGTATTATCGTTGCTTGATAAACTTAAGGTTGAGCCACTGTAGTCACTTGGACTATTTTAACGATGTCCTTACTAACTTTTCTGGACCGGCAGATGCAATTACCTAGCAGCCTATGAAGGAGTGATCCAGCTCTCAGATGTCATAAAAAATATCTTAATTTGTGTTCCGAAGATGAACGAAAGTCTTACGGGGTTGGAACAACATGAGGGTGAGTGATTACTGACAGAAATTAAATTTTTGGGTGAACTAAACCTTTAATCTCAGCCTGGTCTGTGACACCAGGCCTTAAAATGCAAAAAATTTAATAGCAATTAATATCATGTGATGCCTAAATTCACTTGTAGCATTTAAACGATCGATTTTAGATTTTAGTATTTTATTTTGCATTTATTTAGACAAAATAGTATAGGAAATGTTTTAAATATCGATACGTCCATAGTAATTTCTGACTATTTGATGTATGATGTAGGTGGAGATGGAGAAAAGCTGGTTCAATCTGCATGCTCAGGAGATCCAGCCTCTGTACCTCTCTGAGAACATGGAGAATGGGGGCTGGCTGAGAAGCCGCGGCTGCTCAAAGGACGCTTGGATTGGAGGCAACTCTCTGATGGTGGAGGGCGTGATTCCATCAGGACTTCCTGAAGTCTGTGCAAGGTACTAGAGGTTTTGTTTTTCCTGGAGTACAAAAAACTTACAATCAAACACCTTCTTTTTGCCCCTTTGTAGGATATTTTCTCTCCATGTTCCCTTGGCCGCCAGGACGTTTGTCTCTTTTGTCTACAAGCCACCTGTGGGAGTGAAGGTGTCCTTGGAGCTTAAAACAATAGATGTTCCCCTGTGCACTTTCAATGGGACGGAGGAAATAGCATGTTAGTGGTCTTTTAGGCCTTCTTCAGATCTCTAAGAGTTTCTGTAAGCTGTCATAAGAATGTGTAATATTAATCTGCTTTATTGGGTGTGTGTTCAGCTACCAGTGTCTTTCCAGAAGCGTTAGCAGAGGATAATCAGTTGGTGGAGCAGTTTGTTCAGAATTGTGGTCGGTGGACTTCGGATGGCTGGATTACCAAGTGAGAGTCAACCGTTTAAAGCAGGGGTCGGCGACCTTTTTGTCATGAAGTGGCTTTTTTATCAGGATATAACCCCCAATTATATATACATATAATCAAATAAATACATCATACATCTCTCATACAAATAATGCATAATCTTTAATATGTCTGAAGCAATTTTTCTTTTCAACTTTTTTTTTTGATTTCTCAAAATCCTAAAACTTTATTTAAATTAGACTTTGAATAACAGATTTCCAGTGTTACCCTAATAAACCTCACAGAATGTACTGTATATGTAAATGTTGTACTTGCGCAGGTGATTATTCACTGGCCTGCCATAGGTTGCCGACCCTTGCTTTAAAATCAAAAAGGTTTTGGTCATAACAAACATATT
Source organism: Scardinius erythrophthalmus (assembly GCF_964197995.2). NCBI lineage: Eukaryota > Metazoa > Chordata > Actinopteri > Cypriniformes > Leuciscidae > Scardinius > Scardinius erythrophthalmus. Next base: position 41,403,341 of record NC_138221.1, read on the forward strand.
AAACTCTTTTTCTAATAAAACTCAATGTGGTTTCATGCATAGATGTTTCCTGTTGAAAATGATTGGTTGTGCATTGCGAGAAGTGTGTATTCGTATTTCCCGAGATGAAGGAGATGAAGACGTCTCCTTTAACTGCAGGATTGGAGAGATTATGGTGAGATACACATGAACAAAACACGCACAGAACATGTTACGCATTATGGGTTGTTATAAAAGCGGTTTTCATTTTATGAGTGAAAAAAGGTCTGTGGTTCACAATAAATTTAGGCTGAGACCCATAAGCCAATTATTTTAAAATATAGTCTATATATCAAATTAGTTTAAAAACAAAATGCTTTGAGCTAAAATCAGTATTAACTGCTGAATTTGAAGTGAATTTCACTAAATTTTAAAGTATAAAAAATAGGCTTTTAACAGTGCTAATAAATTATTAGTGTTTTTAAAGATTGACTACAGTAAAGTGAGCGTTATATGTAAATGAGCAAATGTAAATCTAAATGTAAAAATATGGGGAAATGAGCAGCACAGTTAAAAATACAGTATCAACTGAAAGCAGGAAATGTAAAAAATATGGTTGTTTTTTCTACAAAATAATTTACACACATTAAATACATAAAATGTGAATTTAGAAATCGCTTTAAAAGCACAAGTTTCATATTTGCCTTCTGGGTTGCCCTACAGATTGACATCTTGATTAAACATATTGTCCACTGCCATTCAAAATTTCCGTAAGATTTTTTAAATGTTTTTATTTTTACTAAATAAATCTCGTATGCTCACCAAGGCTGCATTTATTTAATCAAAAATACAGTAAAAACACTAATATTTTCAAATATTATTACAAATTAAAAAAATGTTTATATTTGAATATATTTTGAAATGTAATTTATTCCTGTAAGCAGCCATTACTCCAGTTTTGTAGTGTAACATGATCCTTCAGAAATCTTTTGTAACATTATAAAAGTCTTAACTGTCACTTTTGATTAATCTCTCTGAATAAAAGTATTCTTTTCTTTCAATCTTACTGACCCCAAACGTCTGAACAGTAGTGTAAGTGTACGAATAATGTTGGCAGTGGCTAAATTGTCCGTTTGCATTTTTGTGCACAGCTTTTGGATGCAGAGACTCTTCATGCGCCCCTGCAGTCTGTTCAAGGCATCTGCGTGAATGATGTGGTGTGGCAGACGGGTGCTTTGAAGGGACCCGGAGACACACTGAAGGTACTTCTGAACACCACCTTACGCTGGCAATATCCCATTCAGCAGGTCCGCCATTTCCGGATACACTGGAGACGTCTCCGTGGTCCTGACCCTCGGATTCCCCCTGGACCCCTGACTCTGATAGGCAGGTCTTACTCCACCCTGTACCGTGTGGTGGAGCTGGAGGTTCCTGCTGCTCCGGGTCTCATAGAGCTGGTGGTGGAGCCTGTGAGCAGAGAGGGATTCAGAGTGCCTGAGGACCGGTGGGGAAGACGCACACTCAGCTACAGTTCCTCAGGGAACCCATGAACATGAACGCTATTGACCAAATGCCTTAATACTGAATAGCTGACATGCTGTTTTGAAAGTATAACCAAATTCTTCTTCTATTCAATAAGCAGAAGAATGTGAGATGAGTTGGTGCTAAATCTGTATTCAGTAGTTGTTTATTCTGAATATTTAATTGAAAGAGCAGGAAATTGTGTACATATGATTTGCACAATTATATCCTTTATTATAGTAAAAGCAGTTTTAAATACTAGTGTGCATTTTAAAGGGATACTCCACTTTAAAATGAAAATTCTGTCATCATATACTCACCCTCATGTTGTTTCAAACCTGTATGAATTTCTTTCTTCTGCTGAACAGAAAGGAAGATATTTAGAAGAATGTCAATAATCAGACAGTTTCTGGTCTCATTGACTTCCATAGTAGGAAAAATATATACTATGGAAGTCAATGAGACCAGAAACTGTCTGGTTACTGACATTCTTCTAAATATCTTCCTTTCTGTTCAGCAGAAGAAAGAAATTCATACAGGTTTGAAACAACATGAAGGTGAGTATATGATGACAGAATTTCCATTTTAAAGTGGAGTATCCCTTTAAACACTAGTGTGTGAGGACCTGAGTGGTCTATTCTTTTAGCCATTGCACAGCTCTATATTTACACTTATTCATAAGTGGCATGCAAACCTCATGAAAATAATAAAGTAGCTTCTTAAACTGATATATTTTAACCAGAGTCTCTTCATGAAATCCCATTGTTTATGCATTTGTGTGAACTCAAGCAAGGAGATGATTCCAATTTCCTTTTTGCAGATACATTATTATTTGTGTTTCAAATAAATGGGAATGTAAAAACAACTTTAAGGTTAGTTCTTTCTTAGCACATGTAGATTCCAGAATTCAAACTGTATAAAAATTCTGACTTTATTGGTTGCACGCATTCAAATTTACAAATTTTACAAGACGGGCATTGTAAAATGATTACATTAAGATCTCAAACAAAATGTAAAAAGAAAAAAAAAAGAAAAAAAAAAAGTGTCCGATTTTGGTAAAATAACTGTTGATTGTCTAAAAGTGATTCACAAGCCAGTTTGTATCTGAATGAGATCCATCAGTCCTGCTGAGTCACCATCTTCAACATCCGTAGAGCCATTGGCCCCTGGTCAGATGGGATCTGTGATGTAATGGATAGAGATGTTCACATAGACTCATCAGGACTAAAAATAAATACTGAGAAATGCATTTTCCTTTCAGGAAAACTAAAACTAAACCACTATAGCTTCTGCTGTTATTGCCATGCTAAAACTAACTGAATATGACAATTAAATATTACATGATTTTATAAACATTAAAATGACTTTGGCAAAAAAAAAAGTACCATATGTCCAGCTTTGAGGATCCAGTAAAAGGCAAAGTTCTTATAAGTCTTATAGAAAGCTCCAGTCTGGCTCTCAGTTTGCGGGTCTTCCAGTGCCGTCCATTTCATCTTGTTGAAGTACTGGAGTCCATCCCATTTCAGCTGTTTCACCCACAGCTCCTGACCTGCTCATAAATAAATCAATTATCGCTGCAGTGCAGAAAAGCTCTACTGACGACAGCCAATCGTAATGGTCTTCCTAAATATCAGACTTGTGGGCAAAATGGATTACAAAAAGCTTACAGACACCTTCTATTAACATCCCCTTCCTAACAGGGTGATCTGATCACAAGTGGTCAGCTGTGACATGTTACCAATCACACCTGGTTTTAAAAGGCATAGTGTTTGACCACTTCTGTTCGGATGTCATGGATAGGACTGTCTCTGTCTACATAAATCAGTGTTTGGTGAGTATGTAATGGTCTAAGTGTATGTTACTTTTAAGACCCATGTTTGGGGTGAATATATGCTGTGCTGTGCTTTTCTGTTCTGGTTTGTGCTTTTCTTTAAACAAAATACAATTGTTAACCTGTCATGTTGATCATTTTCAACACACTATCGGTTACAAGTAGAGCCTTTATTTGTCCCAAACGAAAAATAAAGACAGTGACACACCAAGCCGACTGTGTAGTCGCCTCGTATTGGCTGCGTCTGGGCCAGAAAGCTTATCTGCCACTAGCCCGACTAGAGGCGACATGTGGAACACGCCGCTAAAACTAGCCTTAAAGTTGCTCATCGATCATCGGCTTGGTGTGTCACGGCCCTATGAGGATATATGGTGACATGCACAACTACCAGGTGTAAATGGTCCAAGCGCTAGTCTAAATTCTGTTGGCCAAGAGTTGCCATTCTGAAATGTTCACTAATGGTTGACGTCCTCACCCATTGTGTCCACGATGAGATCCAGCTGGCCATTGTAGACGGTGACATTGACACCTGCAGCCAGAAGCTGATCCACAATGTTCACCACAGGCTTCATGAAATCTCCAGCCATGCTGACAAACACGGCATCAGCTTGTCCTGAAGAAACAGGTTTCACTTGTGAGAATCATAATGTTGTTTTTTTATTTACACAGACATACCTCTGTAAATCATAAAAAGAATAATACCTCCCCATGTGACATTCTTTGGTATGACACCAAGCTTCTGTCTGATTGGCCCGTTCATTAAGTTAGAGAGGGACTGACGGTGCAAAGGGCGAATGTGGCGCCGCTTCAGTAAGGCTGTGAAAAAAACAAGACAAAATGATGCCTAAAACATTCATGTAACGAACAGAAATTTTGTATGACAGTGCATGTTGAAGGTCTCACAGAGAAATCCATCCACGGCTTGATTTGAACTGGTCTTCATCTCATCAGAGTCTTGAGTGAGGATGTTGTAGAAGTTCACACCATTTGTGTTCTGTAACAAAATAGTTTGAGGAACTGAATGAATCACATGATGTTCATTAATCCTATTTCTTTAATTAAACAATGAAACCTCTAGCTAAACCTATTCCTAAGCTACAGAAAGCTCTGTAGAGCACGTTCAGCTCACCTGCTCCACAACGTTCTCTGTGATGGACCACAAGTCAGTGGCTTTTCGGTACTGGCCCTTTTCCACTGCGTCCTGCACCGCTTTTGCTGCTTTAGTCACCTCATCCAGCCCATTGTCATCCAACAGAGACTATAGACCACAGCACAGACACACATCAGAGGGATTAAACTCTTTAATAGCAAGTTATGAACAGTGAATGGCTGCAAGGGAACATTTAATTTGGCCAAATCATCATATTAGAATGATTTCTGAAGGATCACGTGAAACAGAAGACTGAAAATTCAGCTTTGCATCCCAGGAATAAATTATGTTTTAAAATATATTTAAATATAAAAGAGTTGCTTTAAATTGCAATAATATTTCACAATGTTACTGTTTTTAAAATAAAATAAATGCAGCCTTGGTGAACATGTGAGACTTCTTTCAGAAACATTATTTTTTTTATCTTGCCAACTCCGAACTTTTAAATGGTAATGTATCTGATATATGTCAGATCATTACTGTAGTAGTATGTTTTGATCATGCTAATGCAATCATGCTTAATCACTGTGAAGAGGAGACAGAGGAGTTATGGTGAATTACTCACTGTGCTGTAAAGATAAGGACCCCATGTCATGACTGAATCTGCAGGAAAAACAAGCAATCGGACGTGTTTTTTAAGGGAGGGGGAGGGGGAGGGGGAGGTGGAGGGGGAGGGGGGCATGTGAGTCAGGAATATATAATCATGATGATTCATGATGAATGTGCATGCATAATTACTAGTAAACTGAGATGTGATAACTTAAATCAATAAAAAGACATTAGGGCGGCACTTTTGTGAAAAAATCCTGTTCGATTTTTAAGACATAAGTGTTCATTGAATCGATTGTAAAATCGATTTTCCATGTATAAAGACGTTTCCATTTTAAACGCCAAATATGGTCAAATTCACGGACAACTAACAGGCATTAGGACGAACGTAAAGAGGGCGGTTGAGACGCGCACAAGTCTGTAAATATTATTGGCGTGAAGTTTCGTGCACGATGACAAACAGGAGTGCAACATTCTCGAAAAACAATAAGCAGAGTGGACTGCCATAACATCAATGAAAAACATTACTGCAGTCTTCAACATGGCTGTGTTTACGATTAGAAATGTCAAACAAATTTCGCCTATGTAGGCGATTGTAGACCGTTGCCCGAATCTGTATCTGTATGCATGAGACTGTCTGAATACCGGCAGAATTCACATTTTTGTAGTAAAAAGAGACACATTATGCAGAAGTATAATTTGCTGTTATGGGTGTTTGTCAGAGCCTGTGTGACGCGCGTTCGCGGCGGGCGTATCGTGACGAGCTGGACGCGCTCCGAGAGAAGCTTGTGTAGGTTAGTCCGATCGATTGTGCAATCGATTTTCGAACGTAAAGTGACAGCCCTAAAAGACATATAGCTGCACACAACCAGATTGAAGCTTAACAAGCTTTTTACAAACCTATAGGAGAGATCCAGGAGTCTCCTAAAGCCACCCCAGCAAAGTTGCATTTGATTGAACCAGCTTGAACTGCCTAAAGAGAGAGGAAATTACCATTCAGTTACCAAGTATTTTGAAGAGTTGCCAGATTTACTTTTGAGGAACCAATCTGACTCAAGCTCTCCCTCTTTTAGAGGAAATCACCGAAGCACATGACTTAAATAGTTTTATGAACGTCTTGTCCGTGTTGTGCAAAATTGCCTTAGTGAAGCCTAAAGTGAGAACAAACATTTCAGTACCTTTGTGAGCTCAAGGGAAATAGCTGCTGCCATTTTGCCTCCGTAAGACTCCGAAAATATAAAGAAGGGAATGCTCTGTTGGGGAGAAAAGTAAGATACTATGACGAATGTGAAGAGTACAAATTCAGTCTGGTAGGTATTTTTGTTTTGCTTACTTGAAACTCTGTCTTTAGAGAGAAAAAGCTCTTGAGGAGGACCATCATGTCTGATGCTACCATCGCAACGTCCTTGGTGAGGGCATCTTCAGTGTCCGTGTAACTGTATCCGGTGCCCACTGGGTTATCCACAAATAGCACACTGGAAGCACGCACCTGCATAGACACATATTTTTGGATGAACAATAAATTATTCACAGATTCCACAATAAGTGTTTTTTTTATTGTACATAATGCTTATATTAAAGTTATATATACAGAACCACTGAATCAAAACATGCAATATATATTCCATACTTCCTGAAATAAACATCTTAATCAATATTGCAGATATGAGAGTCAAGACAATATATTAGTTTACCAACCCAAGAGGTTTCTCTCGGCTTCAGGTCTCTATCAAGAGGTCCAATTTCCTCAAAATTGCCAAAACCACAGCTAGATCCCCCAGGACCTCCCTAAAATAAACAGGAGCATGAACAACCTTAGATTTACTTCAGAAAATGAAAATCAGGGTGGATAAACAGGAGAAGGTATAACAGCTATGTGAATTCTGATTGAAAAAAAGCTTCCACTGAGATATTCTCTAAATGGAGAGGATATATGACAGTTCACACTGGTCAGAGGAGTGACTAACCTGAAGCCACATCACCAGAGGTAGTTCTTTATAACTGGCACTGGAGCTGTTGGCGTAGTACAACCACCAGAACATATGAGCTCCATCACGGACATCCACATATCCCCATGATTCTTTGGCTTGAACTGGAACACAACTACCTGTTTTTTGATGATAAGAACATCAAAAGTCACATTATTTATTATTCGAGCTTGGAGTTTGTGCAAAACTGTCTAATTGTAAATGAAGCAGAGATTTTCTTAAGAGACGTTTAATGGGCGACAAGAGGGAGGATAGGTAAATAATTAAACGATTCCGGTTCCGATTCTTTTAAACAATTCTGTTTCGGTTACATAAGCTATAAGATTCTTTTTTTTTCTGGCAAAACATAGAGATTAGCCTACATGTTTATGATATACAAGTTCAACTTTGTATACAATATACAAACATAACACAACGGTAAAAGTTGTTTTTGGTTCATTTCGAGTCGGACATGACGACAGTAACTGCGATGTATATGGGATTCAATTCAGTAACAGCTCCAATTTAATTATTTATTTTAAAATGAGAACCAAGCTGTACAAACAATATAAAAAAATCTTACATAAAGCATTAAACTAGTTGCATGGTCAAATTTTACTTTACGATTGTTTCCATCCGTTTTAATGTCAAATTTAAATAGTTCAAACATAAATCTTATTTCATTCCATTTGACTTTATGAATATAGTAACGAACAATTATAATTAAACCAAATATCAATGCTCAAGAAGAGTTTTTGATTCGATAAAAAGAACCGACTCATACGAGTCATTCGTTCTGACTGCCACACAACTGTAAAGGTTAAGGGAACCGAAATTTCAGGAAAAACATTCGGTAAAATTGTAAAAATGGAACTTGGTTCACAACCTTGGGTCGATTAACTGGATACATTTGAAACAACAGACACCATCTTTCGCTTTCACTTTGTGTCTAAAGTTACAAAACATTTTAGTATGTATATATTCTCATGCTACAATTGCACCCCCTAAGACCAAAAATGGTGACTGTGCCTAAAAATATACAAGTTATCCATAAAAGTGTATACAGCACATAAATATGGCATACCTTTGTGAAAGCTCAGAGAAAACAGCAGCACAACCAGCATGCCAATCCACGACCGTGCCATTGTTATTGATCTCAAGCTCGCTCAAACAGGCTTCCACAGTGACCCACCGGCGGCTGGTAGTGCTCAGACACAAACCTGTGAGCAGCAATGTGATGGACGGAACCGCATCATATGACTTCAGTCAGCTGACAGACGAACGGGGAAATAAATAAACCACCAGTTTACTCCATAGACATAATATACATAGACGCCCTATTGGCCGCTTTGGAACGTTGCTGCGATACGTCAACGCGTCCGCCATTTTGTGGAGGGCAAGACTGCGCTGTAATCAAATGCAAGTAAACTGCTGAGCTGCGGTTTTTCTGTATAAAAACCAAAAAAAATTACATTTATCAACCGATTTCGGTGGTTTGTATGTGGTGTACAAAAAAAGTTCCATCTGTAGTTAGTTAAACTCTCGATAGATAGACTTATATATATATTTTTTTTTAATAAGGAATGGCGAAAGCTCTGGCTTGTCATGTATTTAGCTTTTCATTCTTGGATAAGAATTGTGAACACCCCCATACTGAGATATAATTTAATTTTCACATTAAATTAAATAAAGTTTTCTTATTGTGGGAAAAGCATATTCTGTCATTGACCCGATTTTAGCAATAACAAAGATAACTGATGGATCATTTATGGTAATATGATATGGTACAACTACAGTGCAATGCAAATAGTAAATATAAGATAAAGTGAGAGGTAGGCTAATAGTAAATAGTTTAGTCAATAAAATAAACAAACAGTATACAGTAAATAAAATAGTAATGAAAAGTATAATTATATAATATCATAAGTACTAATATAATAATAATAATAATATATTGATAATAGCATATAGTTTATGTATACTATAATAATAGCAGTAGAATATGAAATATCAATTACAGAATATAGACAATAAAAAATAATAGGTTAAATAGTTACTATGAATAGTAAAATAATTTGACAGCATAACTATAATAGATTGATAATTGTAAGTGGTATATTATTATAATAACAATAATAAATAATGTAAATTTATACATTTTAAAATATTATTACATAGGCTATATAAAATAAAATGACGCAACCCTGTCTCTTTTTGTTAAATTTCAGTTTTTAAAAGGTATAAGAAGCTATACAAATCAAGAAATAAAGTAAACGATCCAGTCAAACATACAGCAGGCTACACTGTTATAATAGCCTAAATATATTAAGTTATGAAACTTCACTTTGCCCTCAGCCAAAACAATCTGCCAAGGAACAAATTATAGATTAATGAAACCAAAGATCGCCCGTTAGATAAACACAAGACGAATTATTCTCACTAGACTGACAGCGACGAACGTCAGAACTCAGAAGCGGTGTACGACATGCACTATAGCCGAGGCAAGGCTGTTCTCGGCGGGGTACATGAGCGCTGAACGCCCGCGGGGATCGCTGGATCTCACAACTCCGAAACCGTCAGATAACATTTTTAAAAAGGCGCTATCTTTATAAATAAACCACAGATTTGAGCTTTAAACAACTACATTGTCGACTGAAAAACTCTTAAAACTACATTTCGTGACACAATAACAGTAGTATTTTTAAATTTCGTGGCCTTTCTCCTCTGATAATAAAAATAGTAAATGAAATGCAACCAGAAACAAATTTTCAGTTTTGCTTGAGAAAGGTAATTCCCTGAGACCTGTTTTCAATTGTGTGGCGATTTGTAAAGCCCCAAGCAGCACAAGAAATAGGCATTTTTCTCAATTCTCGTTATGAGAGGTATGGGAAAGTTGCCCTCCGCAGTATGGCGGCGCCGTTGACGTACGATCCAGCGGCCAATAGGGCGTCTATGTATATTATGTCTATGGTTTACTCTTCTCCACACCAGAAGAGGACAGCAGAGGGTGAGACAGCGTGACTGAAGCCCTCGTTTAAAACGGTGAGCGCTTCCATCGGCCTCATTGATTCTAACAACACTGCTCAGGCATGGCCACCTCCTGTCTCAATGCTGTCAGGGTTAGATTGTACTTTGATTATCCTCCTCCCGCGACACCTGAGTGTCGGATGTGTTGGTTGCTGGTGGACTTGAACAAATGCCGAGTTATCGCAGATCTTTCCAGCATTATAAAGGAAAAGTTTGGCCACAGCCGTAAGACTATTTTAGACCTGTTTATTGAGGATTGCTACCTGCCTTCCACAGAAAGTATTTATATAGTACGTGATAATGACAGTATAAGGTAAGAAGTGTATTGTATGATAATATGGTGGACGTTCTTGCTAGGTTAAAAAAACTTTTAAATGTTGATAAGTGTTTATTTGTCATCCCCATTGACAGGGTAAAGGTATTCAGTCCTGTTTATGTTAATGGTGCCGAGGCTTACCAGAACTCTGAAGCACAAATCTTAAAGACCAAGAAAAGAGTGAGAGAGGATGAGACGCAGATCTATGAAGGTCTGAGTAAAAAAAAGAGGAATGAGGATGCTCATAGCAATGGCTCTGCACCAGCAGAGGATGGCAAAAAGAAGAAGAAAAAGAAGAAAAAAGAGGTGAAAGAGTCAGCCACCAAACCTGCCACCCCTCAAAAGAACATTGCAAGCCCCTCCTCTTCGAAAAGCAAGAGAAAAAGCACTTCCGCTGTCGCCATCAGTGACAAAACAACTCGTACAAAGAATCATGAACCAACGTCAAGTTCTTCAGATAGCAGTGAGGACGAATCTCACAAAAAGGCCCCTCCACCAAAACCTAAACCCAAGCAGAATGGTGCAACCAAAAAGCCCGCTCTGGCTGCGCGAAAAGAAAGCACATCGTCGGATTCATCATCTTCGGGTGCTGTTAATAAATCCAAAAGCAGCATCACTGTTCAGCCACCTCCTGTTACACCTAAACCATCTAGCACAAACTCAAAACTTCTACTACAGACACCTCAACGTAGAGAGAGCTCCACAGATTCTTCTTCCTCCTCCTCCTCCTCATCACCCAGCCAAGTCAAACCTGTAGCCAAGAAATCGCAAGCAGCAAGTCAGCCCTCCTCAACCACTCAAAATTCAGTTCAGTCGGTCTCATCTTCTGTGTCTAAAGAGCCCCAGGATAAGGCAGAGAGCTCAGACTCTGATGCCAGTGAAATAGAGCTTGTGATTAAAAAACCAAACCTACAAGGAATGGGATTGAGAATTGCCGGTTTGAGACCCTGCGACAGTGAGGCAGCAGGCAGAGGCCGAGGAAACACAAGAGGTCAGGAGAGAGGCAGAGGTCGAGGTGCAAATCGAGGCAGTTGGAGAGGAGATTTTGGTAGGGCCAAGGGAACACCGTGGAAACAAGACTCTCCTTTCGAGCGGCAGAAACAGAACGATTCTCTGACTAATGAAAGTTTTATTCTGCAGGTGAGATGAATGTGAAGATGTGATTTATTATAAGAAGCTACTGTAATCTAAATTTAGCAAATTAACTAAAGCATAAGCCTGCTAACAAATTCTCCACTACACCACAAAACCTAGGGTTCTGTGGAAAAGATATGTAAATCATATATGTCTGGTTTCACAGACAAAGCTTAAGTTAGTCCCAGACTAAAATGCATGTTTGAGCTGTTTTATCTGAGAGACACTTACACTGGCATATCTTGAAATATGCCAGTGCCATTGTTTTGTCTCAAGATGCACATCAGTAATGTTTTTTTTTTTTTCTTCTAAGGCACGTTTAAAAAAGCTGCTTAAATGTCCTAATTGAACTAAGGCTTTATTCTGGCTTAATCTAAACCCTGTCTGTGAAACCATGGCCCTTAATATAAAGTGTTACTCAGAAAATCTATATTATGTAGGGGGTCCCTTGGTTGGCTAGGTTAGAGTATCTGAGTGTTTGGATCAGGGGTCCCTGGGTTAGGAAAGGTTGAAAATTAAACATTAAAATGTTCACAATTTCTGTCATCCGTCCAGACCTGAACAACACTTTAAACCCAATAGTTCTTTGTTTTTCATACTTTATATAAGTTATAAATGTATTAATGTAATGTATTATCTATGTATTTATTGTTTATTTTATTATTTTTGAAACCTTGAATCACTAACCATGCGGTGGATGTTTTGTGTTGTAGAATCCACCTGAACCAGCTCCCAAACGAGACTACGCCGCTTTACCCCTGCTGGCAGCCCCTCCTGCACTGGGTCAAAAGATCGCCTTTAAGGTGCAATGTGATTTGATGAATGATAATAGAAACACTTGAGGATTTTTTTTTTTTTTTTTATCATCCTGATAATATCATACATACATGATTATTTATGCTCAGTTGTTAGTATAATACTTCCTAGTTTCAGTGAGCACATGTCAGTGATAATTTTTCCATGGAGATGGTCATTGAATCTCTTTGATTGTTCTCTCCTGTCTCATAGCTTTTGGAGCTGACCGAGAACTACACACCAGAGGTGTCTGACTATAAAGTAAGCCATCGTACACCTCTGTAATGTGAATTGTGTTGTGTGCACATTAAAAACAGTCTTTGCTGTTATTTAGGAAGGGAAGATTATTGCATTCAATCCTCAAACAAAAGTGATGGAGCTTGAACTGCTCTCTCAACCTCAAGGTATAACCAACACCTTTTTATTTATTTATTATTGCCACTGTTTCAGTTATATAAATCTGACACCTGAAGCTTGGCAGCTGCTTTATTACGTGTTAGATTGCACTCTTCCTTCTGCAGCAATCATTTATTTTGTTATGTGTCTTTTAGCTCCAGTTGAACCTGGCAAGTTTGACCTGGTATATCAGAACCCTGATGGATCAGAGGTAGTGGAGTATGCTGTCACACACGGATCACAGGTACTGAATGCTCTCTTAAATGTTACTTTATGCTCACACACCCACATCAAGTGGATTTTAGTATGGCTGGAACATTGAATTGACCAATCAGAATTCAGGGAAAGATCTATCTATACATTTAAAAGATTGTATTATGGATTGTAAATGCATATAAACTGATCAGGTATAATACTAAACACACAGGCAAGTTTACTGGAACTACATCATTAGGTGAATGTGTATTAAAAACTTTTTTTTTCATCATTTGTAATTACAATGTAATTTGTAATGAACAAATTAACTCTTGGCTGTTACCTTCTTTGTTGGTGGGGAGATGTTTTAGATATCAGCAAGATAGTCCACGGTAGGCATATGAATAAAAAGCGACTAATTATCGCCACAACTAATTATTTCTCAGCTCATGTCATATGGTGAATTCAGATTTTGAATCATAGTTACTACACTTGCTGGGGAAATGCATTTGACACAAAGGAATATAAAAGTGCATACCCCATGTTTAACACATGCAGTGTATGTCCTGAGCTGACTGCTAATGCGAGTGCTGTTTGGCAAAGCTCTAAACCCTTTTTTGTAGTTTGGATTGTAACCCCATCCCCCAATCCCACACAATTGTTGCTTTCTGATTATCCCTTTTAATTGTTGAAGTGAATAAGGGCAGTTCTTTGTACAAGTGCGTATGCTGTGGTAAGCTAAAACAAGCCTGTCTTTGATGTCTTTACTGCAGCTGACTGAGCGCTGGGATTCTCTTCTGGAGCCCCGGCTCATTGTGGAAAATGTCGGATGATGGTCAGAAAACATGCAGCCTGAGACACACCTATTCGGATGACCATTCTTATTTTAATTCTGTTTTGTGGAAAATTATCATGAAATTGTATTAACCTTTTATTTTTTATTCTCAATGTCAGTTAAATAAATACTTTGTTTAAAAAAAAAAAAAGGGAGTATCGGCAGTGTCTGTTTATATAGTGAGTACAAATAGCCAACCTCTTGGCAAAGACTGTTTTTTACTAACTACTGCGATGCCGAGATTTAAAAAATATATATTTTACAAATAGCATATTACTTATTTTTACATTTACTTTGTAAACTTTCTGTGAATTGCATCAAGATGATGAATACAGAAGATAAGTGAAGTCACCATACAAACCAACAACTAAAAAGCACACTTTTTTTATTTTATCAAAGAATACGCATGGAAATACTATAGCAACAATAGAGTACATTAATGCCCAGTTTATTGCAGAATGAATATGCTCCCGATCTTGACTACGCAGCTTTACCCTTGCTGGCAAGCTCCCTGTAGTGGGTCAAAAATAGCTTTTGAGCTGCTATGTGATTTGATGAATGATAATAGAAATTAAATTATCCTAGTAATAATATTATATAATGATTATTTCTGCTCAGTTGCTAATAGAGCTGACCGAGAACTATTTTTCTGAAATTTAAATTGTTGCATAAACTGTTTTTGATGCTGTTGTTATTAGGATGGAAAGATTGTTGCATTCAATCCTCATACTGTATATACAGTATGTGTGTGTGTGTATAAATACTGAAGCATTTTGAGAGCATAAGGGAGACCATCTCAGTTATGTCATTCTCAGTGCTTCATAGGAGTGGGCGTTCCCTGCAAGCTCTTTTGGCGCAATTTTGTTGCCGTGACTCTCTGATTGGTTAAAAAAAAATTAGGCAAACAGTATAGAGAGAGCCTAAGTCCCTCCCCTCCGCTTCTGGCTCATGGGACCTTATTTCGGAAAAAATATGTATGGAAGTCAATGGCGAGAGATAACTTATCTTTTTATTCCGTCTGAACTGTGAACTGAATTACACATGTGATGTTTGTCAATTTAAAAGATAATTATGAAAGTCAAGAAAGTCGCAGTTTGTCATAAAACAGAAGAGTAACATTTAGTTTTATGTGAAAATCGCTCAATGAACTACATCTCTCGTCTCGCACTATGTACGTCACCAACATGCTCGTATGTGTGCAGTCAAAACACTCAGGCATGACGGCTTAACGTTAAGATTATAACGTAAGACTATAGAAAAAATTACAAACGTTAGCTTCAGTAAAGTTAGCTTCATTCATTGAGAGAAAATGTATGACGTCACATGTGCGCCTTTTGGGTTTGTAGTCTCTGTAATTACGTATTTTCACAGTCTTATACCTCAACGGTTTTACATCAAACTGCGACTTTCTTGACTTTAAAATGTATCTTTTAAATTGACAAACATCATATGTGTAAATCAGGGCACAATTCAAACGAGATCAAAATATTTGTTGTCTCTCGCCATTGACTACCATACAATATTTTTCCGAATAAGGTCCCATGGTGGTCCACCGGAAGGGGAGGAACTTAGGCTCTCTATACCGCCAATTAATAACATCAAAGATCACAATTGGTCTGACTTTAAATGTTTATAAGTTACTACTATAAAACAATTTCCCTCTGGAGAAAATGAATGGAGTTTTTACTTGCAGAACCCAGTCGTTGCACACTATATGCTGCATTTGTGTTTTCTCTCTGGAAGGATGAGGCCGGTAAAAGCAAACATTTTTAAATACAGAGAGAGTCATTCAGATTAAAAAGTTTAAATGATATAAATAAAATCCATCATATGGGTGTATAAACATTATAAAATGTTTAGTTGGAATTACAACAATCCGATTCTTTGTCATGCCATTGTTGCAAGAACTAAATCCTTGGTCTCAAATTCTGTATGTTTGGCCCATGCGAAAGCGGAGTTCTGTTGAGTAATGAATAGCAAAGATAGTATATAATAGCCTACATGAAAATGGTAAGAATATTATTATGAACTGATATTCATTCAGCAGTGCTGACAAGAGTACAGGAACATATATGACCATCTACTACTACTGTATCTGTTTTGAAACTGCTTTGGATTCAGAACAGTCCAAGATTATGTTAAAGTGAATTCAATTGATTTAGTCCAATCAGAGTTTCGTTGAAATTTACGTAAACTGCGTGAACCAATTAAAGCGAGCTAAACACATCCGCATCACAGATGACGTCAGCAGGAGCGCGCGACCCCTCCGCGCGCGCACATGATGGTTTCTTCCAGCTGAGCTGAAGTGATGCTGGTCTGATGTCAGAGCGCTTAGTGAAGCTGAGCTCCGCGCGAGCAGAGATGATGGCGAGCGCGCTCACAGCATCACAACCTCTCTAATACAACGCGTTTAACAGCGCATCATCAAAACAATGGAGGGCAATGTCTTCCCCGACCAAGAACAGCTGTTGGTATTCCTGAAAAAGCTTAAAGAAGTGTTCGACGTGTGCGACGAGGATGCAGACGGATATATTCGGGTTGAGCACTTCGTGGACCTCGGTCTACAGTTCGGCCAAGGAGATGAAGTAAGAACCCGTCTTTACATAATCATTCACTCATTTTCTTGACTCAGGAATGTTTGTCATTAATACTGCAGTGCACTTTTGTACCCTACACCTAACAGTCTCTGGGAATATTTCAGTAAATCACTTTCACCTGTTTGTGCAAACAGGTCGGCTTATATTCTGTAATTGGTGCTGGACGTTTATGGTTCTGTTGTTTTATTTAGGCTACTGGCATTTTAATAATTGCACTTCCGCCAAGTAACCAAGACAACACTCTCCTTCAACTGTGATGTCATCAGCCATCACTTACAGAGTCAACAGTTCATTTTTGTTTTGTTTTTGTAGATTTAACAGATACAACATATTCGAGGAACAAGGAATACATCGCAATATTAATTCCACAATTGCCCAGTTTAATGACAAAATATATAGTTGACTTGTTGTCCAGGACAAACAAAATATATATCCTGAAAGGTACAGTATAGTTCGGCCAAAAATGAAAATTGTCATTATTTTGGTATCCACCTCATGTCGTTCTGTATGACACTCTTCTTTGAGACATAAAAGACGATATTAAATAATGTTGGTAATTAAAACGTTTCCATTCCCTTTGACTTCCATTATATGGACAAAAGTAGAAAGGAAGGCAATGGGAGCCAAAACTGTTTGGTTACCAACATTCATCAAAATATGCTTCACAGAAGAAAGAAATTCATGACATGATGGTTTTCCCTATTTGTTGTACTGAAGACATTGTGATACTTGACATAAACACAAAGGATACATTGAAAACTAGGCTACATATTGAAATTCTTATTTATAATAAGCTACACATTTTTAGTTGGTGATCAAAATAACCATTCATTTCATTTTTAATGTTGATCATGATGTTATATACGTTCTGTTTGTAGAATCTAAAGCAACGAGCAGCACTGGTTTTCTTAAATGTAGATCTTGACCTTGCATTTCTGGCTTCGGTGGGTCAGCTGTGTGCTTCTTGAAGACCTGCCAATAAATACTTTTGTCTAGAAATCTGTCTAATGGACAGCATGTCTCCTCAGAGTGACCAGTCAATACACACCGGCCTGAGTGATGATTTCTGCTGCTGCTGCTGAACATCAGTTGAGCTGAGTTTGTGTATTTTGGTTGAAATTACTGTTTACACTCAGTCACTCAGAAGACAGCTGTAGCGCCATGTTAACAAAATAGAGCAAGTGAACTTTTTTTAATTAATAAATTAAGTAGAAATATTGAAATTGGCAAAATAATGATAACCTGATTGACTTTCATAGATTTATTTAATGCTGTACTTTAAACCGTGACATTGCTTTTCGTTGTGATCGTTTAGTTTATCGGTTAGCTGATCTGTCGGTTCAGCTTATCTTCCAGAGCATGACCAAAACAAACAACATAATGGGAATCACAGGTGCTTTGGCTAATCCTCATTATCTTTTCTTATTTGCAGAGACGCCTGTTATTCTGCCCAGTTGGGCTACATTGTATTAGTCAGTTTAGTCACTCATCGTGCTTTGTTTTAAATTAATTAGACCTTACACTGGAGAATCTGGACCCTGAATGTGCTTTCTCGTGTCATTAGGCAAGTATGAAATAACGGGTATAAAAATACCCTTTTCCTTTACTGTCACCATGGCGATCATGTCTAACACTCTGGTGATGCTGAAAAGGCCTTTCAGTAAATGCTGGGTGGTGTTTAAGATAAGGACATGCAGGTTGTTTTGGATCTGTAAGTTTAGGTTACATAACTTTACAAAAGATGTCTTGATTTATCTTGAGATTGGCTTGAGATTGTAGTTTGAGTTTTGGTGCTCTTAGTTGACCGTAGCTGAAGTATTTTCTTTACGTCACAAATTATAGTCTGTTTTTTTCTGCTCAACCATGTGCAACCATTCTTGGTTGGCACTTGCTGTTTTATTCAGCTGATTAAGATGTTTAATTGGCTTCCTTTACACATTCAATGAATCCATAATGAATTGTGGTGCCTCAAGGCTCTTTGTCATTTAAAATAAGTCTCTATGGTCTCAGTGGACTGCAGTAATGGAAACGGAATGAGCAAACCTGCCGCGGTTTGCCTAAATCTTTTTCAGGAAATCTTGATGCATGTGCACTGTGCTTATTTCATATTGAACATGCTTACATTCAGTATTATCTAAAGGGATTTTTAGAGATTCAGATTTATTATTTGTTTTTCTAATGATTTACTGTATCTTTAGGCTCTCTTATCCCAGTCATTTTGGATTATTAATGTGATCATTAAGCACTGAGATCATCTCATTTGATTTCAGGAATTACCCATGCCAGCTCAGACAGTATATTTCTACAACACATTAGGTCGTGCGACTGTATTGCTTGCTAAACATAGTGAGCAGTGGTGACAAATGGGTTGATTTTATCTGATTGATAGTTGGCACAAAGGGGAAGGACTCCGTAAGAGTCACCCTTCTAAACCTTCAGTCAGCGCCGTCCCAAGTATGGGTGTCCGTCCCTAGTGCAAGGTAGCGGAAGCGGAGCCACCCCTCGGTCCGATAGCATTCGGGGGGTGGATGGGGTTCCATTCTGAGGGTTGTTCCAGAGGGTGGACGATCTCCCCCTCAGTCCGTTTTAGTGCTGGGCAAAGATTAATCGCATCCAAAATAAAAGTTTGTGTTTGCATAATATATGTGTGTGTACTGTGTATAATTATTTTGTATATATAAATACACACATATGCATGTATTTATTTAAGAAATATTTGCATGTATATACTGTGTATATATATATATATTTATACATAATTTATATTATATATAAATATAAATAATTTATATATAAATAAATAAAAATCTTAAATATATATATGCATATTATATATACAAAATAATTATACACAGTACACACACATATATTATGCAAACACAAACTTTTATTTTGGATGCGATTAATCTTTGCCCAGCACTTGCCGCGGGTCTCCAGACGGCCCTGCCTTCACCACAGAATCAGAACAAACCAAAATACAACTGCTGCTCTGGACAAACTCGCAATGTCTTGCGGTATGTAATCACCTCTGAATGAGGTGCAAATTATAATGTGGATACTATGTAAATTACATTATCTGAAATGATAGTTTAACATTTTGCAATTATGTTGTGTTTTCTTTGTAATGTATATGATTTTCTGAAGTGTCTCAGCTGTAAGATATTACCATTTAATTATCGGATTTAATATATTGGCCACATTTTCTTAAAGGGGGTGTACAATGGTGTTTCATGTATTCAGAGTTGTTTACAGTGTTAAAGAGATGGATTCTCATGCTTAACATGGCCAAAGTTTTTTTTTAAATATTTTGGATGAATAACAGAGAATTTCTGTGCCGAAAATCTTACTTCCGGGTTGGTACAAGTTTTGGCTGTTTTTTTTTTTACCGTGGATCTAATGACGTAGACCAGAGTGGAACTCCTTATATGAGCATTTCTCCCGGAAAAGCGCGACCGCGCACCTCAACGCGCTTCAACAGGAAATCATCGGCAGCGCTGCATAGTGTCTCCAAAGTGGTTTTGGTGAGGGAAAGCTTACCAAAGAACCCAGCGTTATGAACAGTGGATGCAGAAACGAGTTGTGTAGACTGTTTGTTCCCTGCATTTCGACGATGAATGTTTTATAAACAAAGCCCAGATCGACGGATTCTCTCTATGGCTCTGGCTTCGTCCACACGGCCCGCCTCCAGACGCTCGTTTTTTTCCGGAAAGACTCGGTACAGCCTATTTTCTCTTATAAATATAATAAAACTAAAAGACTTAGATATGAAGGATGCAATACTACTCTATAGGTACTCAAGATTAACAGGAGATTGAGTGAAAATGAGAATTTCACCCCCCCTTTAATGGACCGATAACGATACCATTAAAAATTAACATATATCGACCAATACCGATATGGAGGCCGAGGTATTGCGCATCCCAAATTTTTATGGTGTTTTTGTATGTTATTTTTAGTTGTATTTTTGTATTTAAGTACACTGCTGATACACAGCAAATCTAGTGTACACCAGAAATGGATTAATAATTATAATAATAATATAATGATGATGGATTATAGGTACTGGAAATTGCTTTCATTTTTCAGCATCATTACTCCATCATTACTCCAGTCTTCAGTGTCACTTTAGAAATCATTCTGATATGCTGATCTGGTGTTGAATAAATATTTCTTATTATTATCAATGTTGAAAACAGTTCTGCTGCTTAATATTTTTGTGGAAACTGTGATGCATCTTTTTTCAAGAATCTTTGATGAATATAAAGATCAAAAGAACAGCATGTATTTGAAATATAAATCTTTTGTAACATAAATGCCTTTACTGTCAATTAAACATTTTTTTGAATAAAGTTTTAACTTCTTTAAATAAAACTTTTAATGAGCCCACACTTTTGAATGGTATTGTAAAGTAAACTGTTATCATATTCTTATGTTATTTATTTTTTGTTACATATTACTCTGTTACTTTTCATTTATTTTCCGCTTTCTATATTTAACTGGATACTATTATAGCAGAATAAAATTGAATAATAATAAAAAAAAGAATCCTGTAATAAGTGCAGCAAAAAAATAGCTGTAAAGTTGTGCTTGTCATTAGTCAGAAGCAAATGTTTTTGTGCCATGTTGTACCATTTGCTGTGATACAGTTCAGTGCTTTGTGCAGAAGTAAGTGATGTAACAGCATGAGTGTGAGTGTGAGGTACAGTCACAGATGACTGGTCTCGCTACATGGATTCTGAGTCACAGTTGTGAGGAACAGTCATGATAGCAGCTTGAATGTTTGTGATGACCGTCTCGAAGTCCTGGCAGGTCTTCTCACCAATCCGTCCTCCATTTCTTTTCTTGAATCCATTAGTTGCATTCAGCTTTAAACCATTTAAAATGTTATC
Source organism: Scardinius erythrophthalmus (assembly GCF_964197995.2). Lineage (NCBI taxonomy): Eukaryota > Metazoa > Chordata > Actinopteri > Cypriniformes > Leuciscidae > Scardinius > Scardinius erythrophthalmus. Next base: position 41,424,501 of record NC_138221.1, read on the forward strand.
ACCCCTTCTTCCATTTTCCTTTCCTATTATCTCACACCCTTTCCTTTTTCTCAGATGCCTTTTTCAGGTCAGCTTTTTCTTCATCCTCCATCTAGTCTTCACCTTCATTCCTTATTCCTCCCTCTCATCTCTCCCCTCCCCTTTTCCATCTCCTCCTCCAGTCCGTTTCCTGACGCTGTATGAGGATTGCAGTGATTGATATGCATGAAGAGCACGAGGATGTTTCAGTGCAGAACGTGTGGTGAACGTGTGCCTCCGCTCTTCTTCCCCTCCCACAGGCTGCACTGTAGTGGCCTTGAAGAGTGCTTGCTAACATTGAGCCCTTGACACAACGCTCATTCACAGCAGCACTACTTCACAGGGACCCTGATAGATCAAACAGTGACAAGATGTGAGGGGCAACAGCATCTGACAGAGCTTTAATTTAATCGCTCATTGATACTGTATGACTTGTCATGGCTAGATGTAACAGAATGCAGAATTGAAAACAAGAATGGTGCTTAACTCATCACGTATGACTGTGAGGACGAAGTTTGATGTGCTCAGTGAGTTTAAAGAAACAAATTGTTGGTAATAAATCTGCAGCTAATCTGGACGTGGTGTGAATTTTTTTATTTTGCTGATGTGGCCAGTTTTAGTGATGTAAACTGAAAACAACTGCTCCAAAGAACATCTTTAAAGGGTTAGTTCACCCAAAAATCAGTTACTCGCCCTCATGAGCGTCCTGCCATTCCAGACCCATAAGGCTTCAGTTCATCTTCAAAACACAAATGAAGATGAATCTGAGAGATTTCCCTCTCATTCCCCTTAAACTTTCACACTTCAAAAAATTAATAAAGGCATCATAAATCCAAGTCTTTATATTTGAATAAAAGCCTAAATTGAATCTGTTCATCATACTGTATAAAGCGATCATGTTTCTTTAGAAGACTTGGATTAAACTGCTCAATTCATATGGATGTCATTATGAATTTTTTGAAGCGTGAATGTTTTGATGTAATGGACTTTCGATGGAGGGACAGAAAAAATTATAAAACAAATCTTCATTTGTGTTTCTAAGATGAACAAAAGTCTTATGGCTTTGCAACAATATGAGGGTTAGTGATGACAGCATTTTCATTACTGTTAAAGTCCCCCTGTAGTCAATAATTCTATCCCTTAAAACTTCTCTTTGATCACCAAAATGACATATTTAAAAAAAAAAATTCCTTGAAAAAAATTCTTCATTCCTTAAAATAGCTTGAATGTAACTCCCTTGCCTCATTTAGTATACGCGGTTCTATGAATATGAGAATTAGCCCCGCCTCCCCTCACTTGCACAAGCTCAGAGATCCGTTCGTTGACGTGATTGGTTACAACTTACAAGGTAGTTTGTGACGTCAGAATCACCAGCGATTTCATCTTGCATTTTTGAGTTCACTGCAGTTTTAAAGAGAAAATACTCAGCTATAGTGTTGAATTATATATTTGTACATGGTTTGTCTTAAAGCATATTAAAAACACCACATAGACTAAACAAGACTGGACCGAGTACAATCGGGATTTTTAAAGGTGATACATTCGGCTATAGCAGCACAGTCTGTACGCCAGTGCACACCTCACCTGACCACCTCATTAAATGCAACTAATCGCTCTCCTGTTTCTCCACATCCATTGATATGCAAAAATGCTACTTTACTTTGATTGTTTAACATACTGTATATGAGGTCTGGTTTTGATTTATTTATGTACACTGCGGTCGTTATGATTTTTAAATTGGTTTTGAACAAGGCTGAATTTATTTGATCACAAATACAGTAAAAACGGTAATATTGTGAAAATATTATTGCAATTCAAAATAACTGTTTTCTATTTTAACATAATTTAAAAATGTAATTTTTACCTGTGATGTCAAAGCTGAATTTTCAGCATCATTACTCCAGTCTTCAGTGTCACATGATCCTTCAGAAATCATTATAATATGATGATTTGATGCTCAAGAAACGTTTATTTTTATTGTTGATAAAACAGCTGTGCTGCTTAATATTTTTGTGGAAACTGTGATGCATTTTTCAGGATTCTTTGAAGAATAGAAGGTTCAGAAAGAACAGCATTTATTTCCATTGACAGTAAAGTTTATTTCAGAACAGAAATCTTTTGTAACATTATAAATTTTTTTTTTTTTTCTCAATTTAATGCACCCTTGCTGAATTAATTTATAAAAGTATACATTTCTTTAAAAAACAAAAAAAAGGACTTACTGACCCAAACTTTTGATTGGTAGTGTGAATGGTATATGAATTGCATTTTTCGGTAGGCTTCTCTGAATTACTTTCTCTGCCTGAGCTGAAGTAGAGGAATTTGGGGCAAGTGATTTATTTAGCTCATGTGTGCTCCTCTGTGTGCATGCACCATTACACAGATGCATCACATCACCTGCTTTAATGGCCACTGGGTTTCAGCTCTCTGTTAGAGCTATTGCACTAAACACCTCTTTTTCTGTGGCAGCGTGGTGAATCATCCTAGCAGGTTATAAGGCGAGAGATTCAAGACTGAGAGGTTGTCAAGAACACTTCTCCTCCTATTGGAGTTGAATATATTTAGAAAGAAGTGACGTTGTCAAGGAGCTGTGTGTGAGGTGTGAAACACAGTGACGATGAATTCTGTGTTACCATGGAACGTTTTCTCATAAACTCGAACAAGTCTGGCAGCCCTTAAGGGCAACTTTCCCATAGGAATGAAAAATGACTAATGAGGTCTTCTTGATATCTCCCTCACCATACAACCAAGGTAGCTGGCAAAAACAAACCTTAATGTCTCAGTTTCATATAGATGTGAGAATGAAGACATAGAGAAAAAGGACATTTCAATCTCATCTATAGGGGCTTTCGCACCGGAGGAACCTTTTCATAGTTCTTAGGACTATTGGCGGAAGTACCCGGATTTTGGCGTGTTCGCACCGCAGGAACTATTTTAGCTCTAGGAACTACTTTTGGAGGAACTAATTTAGCTCCTACTTCAGAGTAGGGTCTACAGCAGCGCTACAGGAACTATCCGTGACGTTAATGAACGCTGATTGGCCGAACGCACGCGAAACACCAGCACCCGCCATTTTTAAAAAGGCTGTGTAAACGCACAGATTATAGCCTATATATTTACTCCACAAACTAACTCTACGAACATGGAAAACAGTGATAGATGGGCCTCTAAACCTTTACGCGTTAATCCAACGCAACTTTGAGAGAACCAAGCTAAACACGATCACGTATTTCTGCTCAGCTAACAACACTGCACATCAACCACAAGGCAAATGCTAATAACTTTTCATTTACTGTCTATGTATAATAGTTTTATCTAATAACATATTAGACTGTTAGACAGATCGTAAACTAATGAACACGGAGAATGTGAGTACTGTTTGCTTAGGCTCTGGCGTTCTCAGCGCCGTCAAAATAAAAGTCACAACAACAAGCGCGGCTTATGTCATTTCAGAGTTCCTACTGGCGGTGCGAATGCAACCAGGAAAACGTTCCTAGGGGAACCATTAGTTCTCGGGGAACCAGCCTGGTGGCTAGGCTAGTCCTAGAACTATCCGGTGCGAAAGCCCCTTATATCACTATGAACTTGCTATGAATATTTCTCATCAAATTCTTCCAAGACCAAATTATCTTAGATATGCTTTTTCACATTTCACATTTGATAGCTTTAAACAGGCTGTATGTTAACAATGGTCTGTGTGTCATCTTTAGGAAATGTTGGACAAGAACATTTGAGACTTAAACATAACTGAGAACTCTTAAGTCTTCTAAGTCACGAAAAAGCAACCGCTGAGCAATACAGTATTCACTGTTATCAGAAAAACATGGTTTATAAGATACAGCTACGCTTGGCCAAGGTGTTTGAAGGCAAATCGTCTATGAGTTGAGTAAGCGAGTCGTGTCACTTGTCAGCAGAATGTCAGGATCAGTCCATTTCTCTTGGACAGCTGTCCGACACAAAGACTTGCTGACAGTGGGAGACGACACATCCTGACAGCAGCTGCTCTACTGCATCATCTGTGGGAGATGAAGCTGACCACTGATAATACACACATCTTCCCATTTATCTATAGGAAGGTACCATCCTGAACATGTCAGGTGATCACCCTCCTCATTAAGGTGACTTTGTGCTTCCCATTCTCACGACTGTCCTCTTTTTTTCTTTTTTTTTCAGGTTAAGAAGTTTGCCAAGTACCTAGATCCCAATGCTCATGGCAGAATTAACTTCAAAGATTTCTGTCATGGAGTGTTTGCAATCAAAGGTAAGAGGACGGTTCCCCTCAAGCAGTATTTCATTCCCATATATACCATTGATGAATCTGTTCTCATTACATCAAAGGGATTCTAAAAACATCAAATCAGAAAATCATAAGCTACACTGCAAAAATAATCTTTTTCCAGTAAAAATATCAAAACATCCTCAAAACTATATACATTTACTTGAGAAGAAAAACGGTGTAAAATAATAATTAATTATTAATAATATTAATAATATTATTAATATTTAATTATTAATAATAATATATATATATATATTTTTTTTTTTTTTTTTTTTTTTTTTTTTTTTTTTACCTTTACTGCAGGGTTCATGAGGAAATTGTTGGGGGTTCATTTGATGATGAAAAGTTAATAATGAATTAAATCATAAAATTGTAACATTAAAACAAATAAATTAAATTAAATACATTTTAAAATACAAAACAATCAAAATACAATAAAAACCACAAAATAACACATTAAAAATAATTAAATAATTAATTTGTTTCCCTGCATGTTATGGGACCATTAACCAACATCAGAGAAATGTGAACATGCAAATGTGTTGTTAAATTATTGAAATATTAACTTAAAATCTAAGGCAGTACTTTAAATTAATATTTTAGGTAAAAGGGGATCAGCAATCAAAAAAGTTTTGGAATCCCTGCTTCACCCCAATGAAAAAGGTTTAATAATTAAATAATTCAATAGAAATTAAATAAAATATGTAAATGTATCTTATTTTGAAGTTATTTTTATTGGAAAACAAGATTAAAATACTGATTATGAAAATAATTTTTATACATACTATAGCTTCCTTTCAGCCCTAAATGTTCATACTGTGGCATCAAATAAAGAGCACATCTCTTATGTTCTGTCACACACAGGTTTTTATTTCAGCACAAAGTGTGCCAAACGATGAATAAATGCAATTTTATCTCCAGACTAGTATTACCACTTCATTTTATTGAACAATTCATCTGAAGAATCCAAAGATCGATAAAGGTGCACCTCAGCTCTGTCTTTTTAGCATTCCCTTCTATGTGTAGAATTGCAAGGAATAATGAATAGCTTGAGTGAGCACAATCTGATTAGAGATCTCTGCTTCAACGCTGAACACTCTTGATCTGCCTAATTGAAAATAACCACATTTGAACAGCAAATTTACGAGCATCTCTGGGTGTGCCTTTAATTAAGGTTTATCAGATTGAAATATTTTCCCATATAATGACAGCATAGTAATTCACTTGTTAGCGTGGGTTGTGCTTCTCAGTTAAAAGAAGGGGGGACTTTATTCCTGATTATAGTGTCAAGCATCGCTATGGGATATTTTTTAGGGTTTCACAGACACTGTCTGTTACTGGGTAATCATGGTTCAGCAGTCTAATTTCACATTATTTATAGCTGTTTTAGGACACTTATTGTCTTGTCTAGATGGGAGCACTCGCTTTTCCCTATTTCACTGTCATTAAGAGCACAGTAAACAGGGTTACATTTGTCAGGCAGGGACACTCGCGCTGCTTGGCAGACCTTTGAAGCCCAGATCTGCCAGCTGAATGGGCAGGCCACAGGCAGGCACGGGGATCCGGGTACAACGTCTCTCTGTCAGCGCCCTGTGGAAGTGACTGAAGAGGTAGAAGTAAGCAGGCCAAATGGGCTCCAGGCCGAAAGACTTTGTCCCAGAGTGTTTAATGAGCCCCAGTGGTCTTCCCACTCACTCTTTCCTTAATGAATCCCCTAATCCCTGATCCCCAGCACGCACACCAAGTCTACAAAGCTAAAGCCTATGTTGCCTATCCTTTTGAGGTCCCATAGGATACTCTGCTGTTGTGTATGTTGTATTTAAAATATTGTACCACTGCTTTACTATTGGTCTGCCTTTGGTATCTGCTAAAACTGACCTATTGTGTACAGCGTTATATATTTATGTATTGCCCACAATATGTTCCCATTTGGGACATTCCCGGAGCCAAGTCGAGCTGTGGCCCACTTGAGATGTTGCACAGAGCTCCAAACCTTCACTGCACTTCATGTTATGTGACTATAAATGGAGTCAAGGCCTTGGCTGCCCTACGCTGTGGCTCTCAGTACGTTATTTATTCATGGCATTTTACTTAGCCTGTTGTATTTCTGCAGATGGGCCTGTCTGTTTGTGTGTGTGAGCAACAATATAGCCTTATATTTAAGAGAACGATTCCCCTTTCCAACATAATATCTAATGTTGAACTTTCAGTTTTTATCAAAATGAGGATCTTGACATTTTTCTTGTAAGTGGAGCAAAGGAGGCCTAAATTTTACAGTGTGTATAGTTCAATAATTCAAACATGGGTTGAGAGAAGATGTCGTCAAATAGGGATCTGAAATTTAAAGTAGCAGAAGCTGAATTATACGTACTGTACAATGGCAGCAGTGTCTGGTAAATCAGAAAGCCACATTTCTTGCACATCTGAGATTCTCTAATGAAAAATATAATAGATATAAGGAAATCCTTCTAAACTAATGTAGTTGTTGTGGTGATGCAAACTTAATCAATAGCTTCATTTTGTACTTTCATAAAGCACATTCGAAATTAGAATTAAAGTGATAGTCCAATCAAAAATGATTTACTCACTAGGCCTGTCGCGATAGTCGATAAGTCGATTAATCGCACGATAAAAAAAATGAGCTCGATAATTTTTCCGGCCGCGATAATTCCATTTGCATGCTTGTTTGTTTTCCTCGTCTCTCTCTCTCTCTACCAAAGAGACTGGATGACCACTCTCGGTTCTTTAGCGTATAGGAGGAGTGAACCCTCTTGTTGTCAGTTGCATGGTCTTTGTGTGGGGAGGCGGCGGCGCGGCACTTGTCAGTCACATGGTCTTTGTGTGGGAAAGGCGGGACTGTTTGCGGCTACTGCCGGGAGAGAGAGAAGACGCTAGTTGTGAGTTGCGACAGCGAGCCCGATCACATGAAAATGCATATCTATACCACGAATGTTATTTCTCGTGCCATTTATACGCCAAAAATAGTTTTTGCGTGCATATGATACGCTCTTTATGGCGTGTAATACGCACGCACTCCTCACCCCTAATCCTAACCAAGTATTTTCAGTGCGTAGCATACACACGCAATAAAGTGCGTCTCCGTCTTCCCGACAGTACACAATCACTTGACAAAGTAACAGGAGGACAAAGTAACAGTGCAAAATTGTGCGATATGGCTTGTTGAGGCTTTTTTTTATTTGTTTACAAAGGTCCTAACTGTCAGTTTTGCCTGTTATGGAATGTATCACCATTTAATAATGTCTAAAGCCTAATGTTTAATATTTTTTGAAGTGCAATTTTGTTTCATTTTATATATTAACAGACATTTATTTTGTTAACAGACACTAAGAGTCCATTGCTTTCATTGTTTTTGGTTGTTTTGTTCATTTTTTTGGATATTTAAAATGTTTTCCGTTTTCAATGTTTAATATTCTTTAGAAATAAAAGTTTATAGATCGTTGAAAAGGTGTACCTGCATTATTATGCCATTATAATTATATTAAATGAAAATGGTCTCAGAACGACAATATTATCGTTTATCGCGATAATTTCTTGGACAATTTATCGTCCAGCAAAATTTGTTATCGTGACAGGCCTATTACTCACCCTCATGTCATTCCAAAAGAAGATATTTTGAAGAATTTTGGTAACCAAACAGTTTTTAATCCCATTCGCTTCCATTGTATCTACAAAAATTACGATGTAAGTGAATGGGAACCAAAACATTCTTCAAAATATCTTCTTTTTCGTGTTCTGCAGAAAATAAGAAATGAATACAAGATTGGAACGACATGGCGATGAGTAATTGATGACAGAATTTTCATTTTTGGATGAATTATCCCTTAAAATGAGGTGGAATTTACAGGAATGTATAGCATATCAGTCCAGAGAAAAATTCGGGATTTGTGCCACAAATGTATACAACTTTTTTACACAGTGCTCTGGAGTACTCTATTCTGATAGCATTCAGCAGTCAGATATTTCCTAATTTTCGTTGTCAACTATGGCACTTTTGCACTGTTTTTTTCTAGCCCGCAGGTTGAAGCGCCCCCCCCCAAACCGCGATTGCTATAGGGTTTTGGGCTACTTTCATGTTTCTCGTATCACACAGACTTGCATTTAAATGCAACTGGCGCCATCTTTTGTTTCACTTATCGATTGTTTTTGAAAATGAAATTGATTCATTGTTGTAGTGTTCGTCTTGTTGATAGGTCTATTGACTATTTTTTCTAATATACATATCATTTTTTATTTATTTGCTGAGTAGCCATGGATTAAGTGATGTTTAGGTTGCGTTTGAAAGCTTAAAAAATGGTGCCTTCGGAGAACGCATTCCAAGGTGGGAAGACATCAACGCACATCCAAAACCAATGTTAGCTTCACTTCCTGTCTCCTAAGATACCTTCATCTGATGGATTTTTGAAGGCTGCGTATATGTATCTTTCACTGCCTTTGATATCCCACAATTCTGTGCACTCCATTCTGTGGCAGTTATGTTAAAAAATAAAGATGGCATCTGAAAGGTGCGGTTGGTGGTGCAGTTTATGTGTAAATGTACGTTTTTCCACTTTTGATGTCATTTCTCGTGAGAAATTAGTATTGTAGTAATTAAATATTCATTTAGTAATATTCAGCAACAAGCCAGCTGCCTAAGCTTTTGAACACAGCAGTAAACTGCACCCAAACCGAATGACTGCACATTATCTCTTACTTATTTGTGATTAATGAGACGTGTTTTCACAGGACTAATGTTTCTTTCTATGTGATTCAGGCTGTGAAGAGATTCTGAAAACTGCACTTGGGACCCCCAACATCGGAGCACAGCCATACCAGACAGACAATGGCTACTACTATCAGGTGGGCAGATTTCTGTGTTTGGCTACTTGATGTTTTTTTTCCCTTTCCCACATGACATGCCCAGTTAGACTGTTGGCCCCCAAAAAACAAGACACTGGGTCTGATCAGCTGAAAACACTGCATATTTGTCATTGTGCACATGCACCTAATTGCACTGCATTGGATTAGTGGCTATTGACAGAATCAATAGGGTCACCTAACTACTGAAAGTCTAAAAGTTGTGTATAGAGATTTTATTGTTTAAAGGTTCCTCTGTGAAATGTGTTAAGATTTTTCTCTAGTGGAAGAAAAGGATTTTGTCTCTGACTGACTTTGAGTTTTTCCCTATTTGTGAAACAGGCAAAAAAATTTTGTTGCATAGGTTTTGGTTCACTTTACTGGGAGGCAAGCACTCTTGCTTGTTCTTATGGTGTTCATTGCACCATATTGAGGCAGGCAAACTGTAAGCACTTCTGTTGGCAATGTGTCTAGACGCATTAGGACACTTAATGGAGAGATGCATTGTTCTCTGATATAACAAGGAATGACCTTCCTTTCGTCTGCCTTACTAGCAATTCGGTGCTTGGCTTGTATGAACTTGATGGATTAGAGTAAATAGAGCCAAACCCCCGCCCCAGCATGTCAGGTCTCAGTCACACACACACACAGCAATCCATACTGCCACTGTTTCACAGGCTTCTGCTTGAGTTACCGTTTAAGCCTTGTAAAACATAACCTGACTCGGGACGTTTTAATGGCTCCTGTCAGCATGCTGTATATGACTCAATGGAGCTGTCAGTCAGACAGCTCGAGTGGAGGGGATTCCTGACATCCATCTACACATACTGTAGACAAAGACATTTATATGTATTTTTATTCAAATAATTAGGCTACACACTTTGTTTTTCTTAAAGGTCTTCAAAATTAACTTTTAGCAGATATTTGTATGTAAGAAGATGTAGTCTTACTCTTTTGTCTTGCAAAAAATGGAACATAAATATTAATTAAACACCTCAATAGGGCATATACACATTTTATTGGCCAGCCTCATCCCCCTGAATTATAAATATCAAAAAATAATTTAATGCTGGGAAGCAGACAGAAATGCAAATCTGTTTCTGTAAACTGCAACTGTACCATTTGGACACATCAAAGTCCTCCCATTGTTGACCACAGTTCTCTGATAGTGTGAAATCCTTCATAATCAAAGTATCTATATTGTTTTCATTCATGGTAAAAGCTGTTAGGTGTATTTTCTCGGACTTTGATTTAAAAGCTTAATGAACAAGCCCATTCATACATCCAGATATATATGGGTTTTTAAATAAACAGTGCCTGTTTTCAGTTATACAGCGATTTGATATTTAGCAGAATGGAGGGTTATTTGCAATTTGCACTTTTTTTTTAATTATACATTTGTTCAGAGTAAATGTTTTCTATATGTAAAAATTTGACAAATCCTATTGTTGAAAACCTAAAGTTTTCATTCTTATTACTCAATTTATAGATTTTAAAGATATAGATCTTTACAGTCAATACAGTTAATACTACAACATCACATGGTAAGCATAAGAGCTGTTTCTAATATTAGAATGGAGCAGGTGACTGCAACAGTGTTGGCATCATCACTAGGTGGCAGTGTTTGGAAAGATATGAGATGCATTTAGCTCAAAACAACGATTGAAACTGCATTCATAACAAATACAGCCACACTTTGGAGATAATATTATACATGCATGTGAAGCGCAAGGATTAGTGTTTTTCATTTAGGAAAAAATGGCATTATGCAGGTTTATACATTATATAAATAAAATATATATATATAAATACATTATACTGGTCTATCCATTTGTATCATCCATCACCAGTTGTAATCTAAAATAGCTTATTCATTATTACAGTAATGCATGGATAATTTTGAGTGTTTTATCAGTCAGACAATGCACTTCGGAGTGAAGCTGGCTCATAGTGTCCCTGTGGATATTAAACACTGCAGCAGCAGCAGTGAACAAACCTCCTCCACAGTCTGAAAAAGACACATTCACTCACACTAGGAATGTAATGATGAGCTTCGTAACCATATTGTCATTCGTTTTGAGACACTAATAATTACATATACTGTAATTACATAGTAATACCCGAATGAAACTGTTGAGAAATATGAAGAGAAAAGGAGAGAAATATGAATCGTTCTAGAAGACTGGCTAATTATGTAGCTAAAACATTGCCTGTTTGAGACGTTCACAGTGTGAGCAGCATGTTTCAGTACATTTGTAATTTTAGTATCATTTATTCCTGCTCATTTGCTCTCTGGAAAATCCAGCTGCTGCAAAAGCTAACTATCATTTTTCCAACAGTTACAGGAAATGTTTTCTATATTGTTTATATAGAGGGTGGTGCAGGTTTTAGGAATATTTCCATGATACCTCCTGCACTACAGCTTTTTTCTCTATTTTATTTTTTAATTGTGTGTGATGACTGTCGTGTGAGGATGTGCAAATGAAATCTCTGTCATCTACTGCATTGCTCTTTGCTTTTTCTGTGCTCCTGTGCTTCTATTAGCACTTCAAATGAACACTGGACTGAAGCTTTGCATTGATCTTCTGCAGAGCACCTTTATCTCTCTCTCTCTCTCTCTCTCTCTCTCTCTCTCTCTCTCTCTCTCTCTCTCTCTCTCTCTCTCTCTCTCTCTCTCTCTCTCTCTCTCTCTCTCTCTCTCTCTCTCTCTCTCTCTCTCTCTCTCTCTCTCTCTCTCTCTTGAAATGTTAATTTTCTTTGATGAATAAACTGACACCATAAGATATCAGTGAATGGCATGATTACTTCCATGTCATGAACATATTTTCTAATTGGACCAGCATGCACCTCTGTGTCAGACATGTTCTCACTGTCATCTGTCAGGTAGCACAGTTTTCCGATCATAGTAGTGTAGTGTCGTGGTGGCTGTCACAAAGCAACACTGTCATAGTAACACTGCTTTTTAACATACTATTAACATACTATTCACTGTGTTTGGTGAAGTCTTCAAAGTGTGTGTGTTTCATTGTATGGATAATTATATGTGTTCCCAGGACACACACAGCATGATTTAGAGATTAAGGTTACAGACAGCTGATCAGATTGACCAAGCATGTTATGTCTCGTCTACAGGACCTGCTTGAGAACAGTTAATGGCTTACTTGATCTGTTAATGCTACTTATGTTAATACTATATCCTTCACTGACACACAAACGTTCACCACTGACATTTTCTTTTCTCTTTGATAACTAAGTACACTAAAGTTTTTGGTAAGACTATTAGTGGAAATTTTTTGTCTGGGGTGAAAATAACATAGAAAAATAACCCACAGTTGTAATTTGTGTAAAAATGTAGGAATTAATTTCCACACAGTAGATATTGAAATGATGTGTGTTGATTTAACACTTTGTGTCGATGATCTTAGTTTAAAAAATATAATTTTCATATTTTAACATTGAAAATCTGGCTCTGGGCATTTAAATAATAAAAAAAGGGTTAAAGTTACTAAGGCACTTTTAATGTGACCTTCATGTAACAAAATGACAAAAAAGGTGCTATGTCTTAGTTTTAATAAAATCACACTCAGAGACAAAACAATTCCTGCTGACAACATTCAAACCCGAAGCTCATATTTTAGTTGTGTGTGTGTGGAGCTGTGATTCATCGGTGTATGTGTGTGTACGTGTATGTATTGTGCTCGGTACAGATCAATCATGATTGGAGTTTGAACTCAGAGATGTTTCTTCTGAGTGACTGCTGCTGAATGATAGTTGAGTCAGAGCACTAATGAGCCTGTCACATTGATTACACTGATGGATAACCACAGAGAGAGAGAGGGAGAGGGAGGGAGGCTAGAAGAGCATGTGTTGAGGTGCTTGTCCCTTTTGTGCTCCTTTTTTCTAGAGATATTATTAATATTATATTATTAAACTCTTTTGTTGTTGACTTCTAAGGAATACAATGTGCATTTTTTACTTTCTATTCTCACGGCCTAGTAGTCTCACCAAACCTAGTGTACACCAGAGATGATAAATAATGGATAATATATAGTAGGTACTGAAGATTTTGCGATGGGCTTTCAATTTGGACTTAGCATTTGGTGCTAAAACATGTTAACAACATGTTGAAACATGCTAGGGTCATGTTAACTTTGCAATAATGCATGCTAGCAACATGATAAAACATGCTAGGATCATCAGGTATAAAACTTTCAGAAAAGGCTTTGCCAAGCCAACATAAAAGTTTGTACCGAGGAAATTTACTTTCTACTTTAAAATGTAATTTATTCCTGTGATGTAAAGCTGAATTTTCAGCATCATTACTCCAGTCTTCAGTGTCACGTGATCTTTCAGAAATCATTCTAATATGCTGATTTGCTGCTTAAGAAACATTTCTGATTATTATCAATGTTGATAACATAACATTTTTGTGCAAACCTCAGTTTAGAGTAATCTGTCATCAGAGGTGACTGTGTCAAAGTGTTTCAAGCAAAAAGATAATCACGTGCATCTGATCTGATATAACTGGGGGAGTGCAATTTTATGAGATGCATTATGTGAATGCTTGGCTAAAGAGATGTGTTTTTAATCTATATTTAAACTATGAGAGTGTGTCTGAGCCTGGAACATTATCAGGAATGCTATTTCAGAGTTTTCCTGAGAATGTCTGGGGCTCTGACTGTTTAAATCTAGATTTAAGACACATCTTGTCACTGCATACTGTACATTTCTTTTCAGGAATCTTTGAAGAATAGAAAACTAAAAAGAACAGCATTTATTTGATATAGAAATCTATTATAAATGTCTTTACCATCACTTTTGATCAATTTAATGCATCCTTGCACAATAAATTGTTTGGCCCCATATATATGACATGTGTCTATAGACACAAATAGACACTTTTAAAACTGACTAACTTGCCAAATATACACAACTTGCAAACACATGTTTTGTGAACGTGTCTAACTGTGTTACTATATCTTTATAGTATCATCTGTCTATCAGCAGCATCTAAATCTGCGCAGCACCACAACAAACATCATCATAAGGCCCAGTATCTGTATCTGCTCAGAGCAGAATGAATGCATAAAAAGCATATTTTTGCTTAAGCAGGTGAGATTCAAGCTGTTGGTATTTTAAGCACAGACGCGTGTTGAAATGAGATGCACCGCGACAGTGTATGATGAAGATGTTTCAGCGTGAGTAAAAAGCCCTCGGCTTTCATGCACCACATCTCTCCCTTCATCAGGAGCACTGCAACACTGCTCCATGTGACATTGAATTTCACAGGCCAGTGCCTGCTTCCTGTGAGCCTAAAGGAGGCTGAATTATTTTTGTAGCCATAATTGCTTGTTAATAGGTTTTATGATAAATACATTTGTTTTAATGCTGCTGCATTTTTCAGTGTATCCATTTTGTCAAATGGCAGGACTTAGTTCACCTAACCAGGGGATAGGTCACCCAACAACCTCCCTCATGTCATTCCAAATTAATTTCTTTCTTCTGGAGAACACAAAAGAAGATATTTTTGAAACATTTTTGGTTTTTGTCCATACAATGAAAGTCAATGAGGTCCAATTTTGTTTGGAACCCAATGTTCTTCAAAAGTGGCATCGTGTGTGTGTGTGTGTGTGTGTGTGTGTGTGTGTGTGTGTGTGTGTGTGTGTGTAAGTGAGAGATAGAGAAAAGGAAAAGGAAAAACATATAGGATTGTAGTGACAATGTAATTTTGATGGGAAAGAAAATATGAAAGACGGATGAATTGGTGGCAGTACAAAAAGAGATGATGTGTTCCGATACTGACTGTGCAGAGAGAGAGAGAGAGAGAGAGAGAGAGAGAGAGAGAGAGATTGAATGTCATGTGTATGCCAAATAAAAGGACATCAAAAGTTATTTGAAAAACTCACTACGTTTGACATTGTCATTTGGTCCAGGGTCAGATTATAAAGGCAACCCATTTCTGGATGATGTTGTGCAGTACTACTACCCACTGAGTTCAATCACTGCCATCAAGCTTTCAACATCCTCTCCTCTCTCTGTCTGGGTTGATGTGAGCAGCCAGGTTCTTCTGAGTGCATGCGCTGCCACAATGACATCACATGTTAAGTACGAGCTTTCTCTTCAAGTAGCCAACTGTCACGCACAGCATGAGCTCGAGGTTGCCTTTTATCACTACCATTAGATAAAATGTCAGCATGTTGGTCGGAGCCATTTGCACAGCAAGAATATGACCTCTTTGCACTATAGCTTTTATTTAAAAATTTTCATTTTTCATTTTAATCTATTATTAAAATTACTTTTAATTTAAAAGTTTTCATTGCAAAACTAATTTTGTATCTAAACTTATTTCAGTAAGTTGCAAAGGCAGTTTCTATTTCAGTTTTTAAAGTTTTCCTCTAATATTTAGATTTTGATTTTATATCAGCTTTATTCCAATGGCCAAACAGGATTTTAAAAGTTTTATTTTTAGTTAACAATAACAACATTATAATTAAACATTGAAATGTTTGAAGATTACTATGACTGAATAATAGACTTAACATTATGAAAAAAATATTAACATCCATGCTGGAAAAAGACACTTAACACAGCCTAAGCTGGTTTAAACTGGTTTTAGCTGGTTTAAGATTGTCTCCCAGCCCCGTCAAGTTGTTTAGCAGAGTGACCAAGTGCCCAAACCCCCTTTAAACCCAGCTTGACTAGGCTGGGGAGCCAGCTAAGACCAGCAAATCAGCTCAGGCAGATTTAATTATTAATAATTAATTATTTTTCCAACAGACATAACAAGAAAACAAATTGTGGTCTACACATACTGTTTATTTGCAATGTAAATGAACTCATAATTTATGTAGTCTTGGTTGCATTTTCTTATAGGCTACTTTGTGTAGTTTCTTTGCATGATTATATGGTTAGTTGTATTTCACTCTTTGGATCTAGCTTTTCTTTTTGCTGTCCTTGAGCCTATCAGAATAGACCTGTGACCCAGTTATACCTTGCAATCCACCGATTGAGATCCCTGGTTTTGGATTATAGAGGAATACAGTCATTTGTATGCACACTGTGCCCAAACTGCCAAGCCTGTGTTCACTGTGTTCCCTCCTGCTCTTCTGTCTGCTTCTTACTCTTGCTCGCTCGCTTTGTCTACTTTTCATTTTAAAATCCACTCTGTATTACGCTAGTAGCTACTTGAACATTTGAGGTTTCGGTTGAGCATCTTCATTTTTAGGACTGTTGATATTTATATGTATCAACTGATGAAAATTTGCTGTTGACCAGTATATGTATGTTGTCTGATTCCTTGTGCTTTTTCTGGGCTCATTTGGTCTGTTTGTGGCCTCCCTCTCTTATTCTCTTTCCCACTTTTCTCCTCGTCTTTCTTCACATTCCAGCAGTCCTCCTAATCTACCAGCTGTCAGTCACAATAAAGATGGGAAAGAGAAAAGAGAAAGTTAGAAGAGATAAAAGCTGTGCTCATATGCACACAGAGGCTTCTCTGTTTAAATTAAAGCCTGAAGCAATCATTCACGCATTAGAGAGCAGTTGCAGTTAACAGCCTAAATGTATTCTGTCTTATATAAATCTTAGGTCTTACTACTCACTGACATACTCCTTATTTATTACCTCTCTTCATTATTATGACTGTTGCTTGCAAGCTTCACTATTGTTGTTAGATTGAACAAACCCTTAGTGCCAAGTATTAAAGTTCTGTATAGTAAGCAACCACATAGCAACCAGTTAGACCCCTAGCAACCACCTAGAACATCCTAGCAACCAGATAGCAGACGTCTAAAACACCTAGAACACCTTAGCAACTGCATAGTAATGCCCTGGAAACCACCCAGAAATAAAGCAACCAGATAGCATTTGTCAAAAAACACTCTGAACACCTTAGCACCTACATAGTCATCTGCCTCATGACAAACACCATGTCTGTGGTTCCCCGGCTGGCTCTGAAGCCACACTGTGTCTCTGGAAGATGATCTTCTGCTATGGCGGGTACCAGTCGATTCAGCAGTACTCTTGCAAGGATTTTGCCAGCGGTGGACAGAAGTGTTATGCCACGATAATTTGAACAGTCTGACTTCTCCCCTTTGTTCTTGTACAGAGTGTTAATGACTGCATCACGGAGGTCTTGAGGGAGTTTTCCCTGCTTCCAGCAGCAGACGAAGAGTTCATGGAGTTTGGTGTGCAGTGCTGGGCCTCCGTTCTTCCATACCTCAGGAGGGATGGCATCGACTCCTGCAGCTTTTCCGGGTGGATAGCTTTTTTTTTAGACGTGGATATTTCCTTCTTGCCTGCCCAGAGGAGTTTTCAAGTGGAGTGCAGTGTGCGCAGAACTGACCCCACCCTTTAAGCCTGGGCTTCAACTGCCATGGCCTAGCCTAGCTGGCCTAGCTGGGACAGTGACAGCGAGGTCCTCGGGCAGTAGGTTTTACATCAGAGTTTCCCGCTCCGAGGCAGATGGCCTGCCAAGGATGAAGAGATCTGCCTTCCCTGCTATTTGATACCATAGCTGGTAGGTGGCCGGTGACTCCATCATGGGAGTTCATTCACCCAGTGATGCAGTGTGGACATCACCCCCTCACGTCGTTTAGCCCGCCAGCTGAAGCGGTGTACCGGGGTGTGGCACTAGGAGCCAGAAGTGAGAGATTTAGGAGATGAATGAGGACCAGTGTGTCCGTCCACTCAATAGTTAAGTGCAGCTATCAGGAAACAAAGGCACTACCTCTACCCAGAGCTCCCTACACCCCAATGCTATTGCATTCCTTGCCCTGAACAACCACCCAGGACATCCTAGCAACCAAGTAACAAGTGCCAAAAAAATTCAGAACACCTTAGCAACTGCATAGTAACTTCCTGGCAACCACCCAGAAATATATCAAACAGATAGAATTTATATAAAAAAAAAGACACTCTGAACACCTTAGCAGCTCAATAGTAACGCCCTGGCAACCACCCAGAAATATAGCACCCAGATAGATTTTGTCAAAAGACACTCTGAACACCTTAGCAACTGCATAGTCATACCTTGGCAACCACCCAGGACATCCTAGCAACCAAATAACAAGTGCCTAAAATATTTAGAACACCTTAGCAACTGCATAGTAACTTCCTTGCAACCACCCAGAAATATAGCAACCAGATAGCATTTGTAAAAAACAACAACACGCTGAACACCTTATCAGCTTCATAGTAACGCCCTGGTAACCACCTAGAAATATAGCACCCAGGTAGATTTTGTCAAAAGACACTCTGAACACCTAAGCAATGGCAACAACATTTCCACAGTCAAACAGCATTCACGTTTTCTTCTAAACCTCTAGCTGTGTATAGAGTAATAATGGTCCAACATTATTTTTCATGTTCAAACAGTTCAAAACAGTTTGTGAGAAAATTATACAATTGCAACTGTGTTTCCTTTGAAATCTGACAACAGGAAGCAAGTGGAGATCAACCACACCTGACTGAAATAACAGTCAGAAACAACTCTCTTTACACAGTTACCTGCAATAACAATCAGGGTAAAGCAGGACAAACATGTCTGAAATAGAATGGATTTGGCTTTGTAAACCGCTTCAGGAGCCAAGCACCAGTTTGTGATAGAGCTGTGTGATCGTCTTTTCATCTGCAGCATCCACTCGTGTTTCCACCCTCCCTGTCTCTCTCTTCCATCTTCTCAACTACAGCTCAGACTGTATGTCTATCCCTGCAGCATCACAGAGATCATGTATACTGTATTTTGAGATAATTTGAAGAGAGAGAGCTGAATTCTGACAGAGAGCTGAGGACGTGAGAGGTAGGAGGGTCCGGGCCAAAACTAACTGCCGGTGCTGCAGCACTGACCTCATGGGAATCATGAGAAAGTGGGGCATCACTGATACACAGTAGAGAGTTAGAACGGAGGAGGATTGCTTGCTTTCTCTCTCTCTCTTACACACACAGATACAGTATCTCATGCACCTGCATAAACATGCATCTCAAACCTCACACATATGCGTTCACAAACAGAGCACAGCATATACGAGACTTCTCACTCAAAGCTGTGGAAGTGTGAGTGTACATGTGTAAATGTTCACCATTGATTAGATTTTTATTTCATCCATCTTTGCCTCTAGCAAGAGCTCATTGCTGCTGTGAGCTTGTGAATTTATGAGAAGTGTTAATTAAGGAAGCTCTTAAGATATTCTATAAATCAGTCATAAGACCACTCTAGTTATGGAAGTTAACTCTAGTTAATTTTCCGATTGTAAAGTTGAGTTAGTTTGCTAATGATAAATAATATCATACTGTGCTTAAAGTTCACCCAGAATTGATAGATCTGTCATCATTTACTCAATGAAGACATTACTTGTTCCAAACCTGTATGACTTTCTTTCTTCTGTGGAACATAAAAGTAGATATTTCGACAAATGTCTGTTTTTTTGTCAATGGACACCAAAACTGTTCGATTACCAACATTCTTCAAAATATCTTCTTTTATTGTTCCAGAAAGTCTTAGAGGTTTGGAGCAACATGAAGATGAGTAAATGTTGACAGAAATGTATTCTATCCTATCCCTTAAACCCTAGGTTAACACTAATCACTTTGATTAAAAGTGTGAAACATGGATCAAGATTACATCACTCCACCTCACTTTTTTTAACTATTGGTTAACTATTTCAAATGTTCTCAAGAAATGTTGATATTTTCATTTCCCAACTGTCACGATACGCACCACAACTAAAGTAATAAAACTGGCCAGATTCACATTCATCTGTTTCAGATGAAACTGAACTCGCTTTTAGTGACACTCACTGGACATTCCACTTTAAAAGTGTCGCAAAACGTACAAGAAGCAACGTAAGATAATTTTGCAGGAAAGTCACCAAATGTTAGTTTTTCCAGTGAGCTTAGATGACCCATATGAAGTGTTGTGCTTTGGATTTGTGGCTTGTCTGCTTGTAGTATATTAATAATGTAACATTTCTTCGTCATGATGTTTTATAATGTTTGTTGATATAGTAGTAGTATAAGGGATTTTTAAAGAAAAATACTTGGCTAATGGTTTATTTTTAGGACATTTACAGAAAACAAGAGCTTCCAGGGCAGCTCATGATCAACCCCCTATTGATTCTTTGATGTATCTGTATCTTATTTATCTATTTGCTTTATTTATCATGACACTTAAATGAGGAGAAGGTTAATTGTCTGTAATTATGTGTATTATGCAGCACAGCTGAGGTTAGGCTTAAGATAGCAGTGTGTGTTGCGAAGGAGCACACTCACGCTCCACTCGATGTCACAGCTGTGGGACGGCTCAGCGGAATAGTTTCCTAGCAACAACCGAGAGAACGAGGCAGAGAGAGGGAGGGAATGTGACAGGCAGGAGTAGGGGTGGTGATTTGCTGAGAGGAGTGGCCAAAAGCTCAACAACTGTTGCCAGATCAGTAGCGTCTCTGTCCGTGTGTGTTGGTGTGTGGCCGCATGATCGGTCGATGCAGGTCGGAGCGAGTGTGTGTGTGTATGTGTGAGGAGGACTGAGGCGGTTTGGAGCAGCGGTGGCTAGGTGGAGATACCCGAAGCCACACGTCCACAGGAGCACTAAAATCTGACAGGACTGGTCGCTGATATTTCACCTGTTGGACTGTGGTGAGGGTGGGGATCCTGGAGGGAGACGGGGACACTAAGTCTTGGACGTCCTCAGCCAACGAGGGCTTAACCGGCACGGGCAAAGAGGATGGAGATGATGGATCTTCATTATTGAGCGGAGGGGTAAGAGGATGAGATGAGAACACTAGCACGTGTGAACATTTGCTGCAGCCAAGTCCATTGTTCCTGCTCTTTCTCTCCTGATCTTCTCTCATCCTCGTTCCTGCAGTGTACAAAGTGGGAACCTGCAATTGTTACCGTAAAGAGCTATTTATACCTGATTTAACCCATAACATTGGGTTTTGTTGGTTGGTTCAGTGATGTTAAATAATTTTTGACAGATTTTTTTCAGTGTAGCATCAATGTAGACACTGTAACAATCTCTCAGCTTACATTATCATTTTCTCCCAAAAATGATGCTGAAGAGATCTCTTGGGAGCTCTCGTTGACTCCCAAAAGCACTTTAGAGTGTTAAAGCTCAATGAAACGTGAGTGCATTTTAGATTTATTTTCTCATTTTAGTACATGATGTGAAGGCTCTGAGTGTGGTGGAATTCACAGCCAGCCTGTGTCTTTCCAAAACGCTACACCTGCCTTTGAATGACAAGTTGAATGAATGACTAGAGAGCCGGGCTGGATTGTGTGGTAATCTGTTGGAGGGGAAAGGGGTCACGCTATTGAAATGCTAATCAGACAGTGTGAGAGACTATGCGTGTGTTTAGACTGCTTGTGTGTGTTTGGACTGTGTCGATGCGTTTTTGGCGGTGCCTGTGTGTGTTTGTGTCTGCCTTCGTCTACTGAACAACCGTCGGTGACTTCATTGTTTCCAGTTTTCTTCTAACTGTTTCGTTTCTTAAATGCCAGTCTGGTGAAAATATCTGTTCTTTGACAAATAACACAAATAACCTCCATTTTTACAACTCAAATGAGACTAATGGTGTAGAAAACTAGCAGAATGGTTGATAACTGTTGTAAGTGCACATGCTCATAAACCTAAACAGTTAATTCTGTGTCTCTTGGGAGCAGGGCTTATGGTGTGCGCTGGGAGTTGTTGTTTTGGGGGTTGTCGAGGGGGAGGGACTGTGGAGTTTTGAATACGGTTGATAGTTTGAAGGGAGTGTGTGAACATGAAAGGGGAGATTGAGGGTGCTGGGGTGGTTTGGGAAGACTCCCGAACGGTTAATGACCACCTGCTGGTAGCACCGCATCCACATTGCGTTTGTATGAATGTGTGTGGTTCTTAATGTTGAAGTAATGTTTTTTTCCACTGGCAAAGGACAATTCAGAAAGGTCAAGGAACAATAGGGTATACAGCCATTGAAATTCCTTCCCTGGCGCTTGCCTTTACCCTCTCTTGTGGTTTGTTTTGCAAAGGGGGGTCGGTCAAAGTCTTATTGGCTTCTTAAACTTTTACAACCGAGTGCTTGGCCGCTATATGCTGACAATTGTTCTCTGTACAGCTAAAGTTCAGTCAATACAAAGACCTGGTCTCTCTCTGTGGTCTTAAAATATATATGATTTTATCGTATAATGTGTTAGCATATTGGATTTCAGTACATGCCCTGTCAAGATTTGTAATTTTCATATGCAGTATATATTTATTAAGAGAGAGAGAGTTTCTAAAATAAGTCTCTTCTCATTATTTTTAAGTATTATTAAAATGTTAAAAATTTTAAATGACTGTATTCAGTTTTTTAAATTGTAATTTATTCAGTCATTTATACAGTCTTCAGCGTCACATGATTCTAATTTGCTAATTTGTTATTCAAGAAACATTTCTTATTATCAATCTTAAACACATATGTGTGTATATATATATATATATATATATATATATGTATATATATATATATATATATATAGCTTGTTAGCATTTTTCCCCCCAGAAATTTTTATTTTAACTTTTGCTTGCTTTTTGACTATACATTATAAGCTGATCCTGTATAGGGTCAGTCCAGTTCTCTTGTCTGCTTCATTTAAGACTACAGTCATTTAGCAGCAGGTCTGACAGCTTTAGATATCGATCCTTTATGAAATGCTGTATCAGGCCTAGTTTATTGCGTGGGCAGCAGAGGACCTGTGTGTGACATTGGCACTATCTGCACTACCATTTCATGGATACTGTAATGCAAAGCCCAGCAAAAGTTATAATTCAGTGTTATAGTTGAGACAGGAGGTTAATTGCAGTTTGGACACTCTAAAATGTAATAATATGGTGCATCCAGACTACTATGAGATCTCTGCCAAGGGACAGAGGTGGATGAACATTTTGTGACCGACCTTTTAAAGTCACTCACTGGTACGTGTTTGCGATTGTGCCCAGATCTTAGAGCAACTAAATTGAGAACCATATTTTTACTTGTCTCCACACGTCTTGCTTTCAGAGGGACACCTACACAAGCTGTGGTATAATAAGGTAATTTGCTTTGCCAGGTGCCTCTGCAGTATTGATTGTGTAACTACAGCTCTGGTTGGCCTTTCTGTGTGTTTGCTGGGTTACCATTTTCAAGGTCAATAAAGAGTTCAAAGGTGTTTCGCTTTGATACCGTCCAGAGAAGGGCGGCTGGCAGTTTTAGAGCCCCAAGAACTGGATTATGACTCATGGCTCCCTGTAAATCCACACTGTCTTTTGTCTGCTGACTGTGTAGGCAGTGAGATGGCCAACTATCCAGCTGCATTTCCACTGAGATCTCAAACAAAATCAGCCAAGTGCAGTTGATACGGAAAATGTGCAGCCATGTTGAATGTCCCCTGCTAGCATGTTTCTTTTGTCACTTCAGTAACATAACTGATGGTTATACTTCAGTGTACACAAGTTTTCAATCCAAATACTTTGCTAGCGACAGGTTCATTTGGGTCATTAGCTAAACTTAGCAGTTAGTTAGTTGATATCTGGTAAATAAGAACAAAACAGTAACGTTAAAGCTATTTCAAGATATACAATAATTTGTACATACTTATTGTTTTGAGGTAGTTCATTGTACATTGATTTGGGTTATCAGTTGGTCCAAAATGTTTGTTTGGTCTGTTACCTGAAAAATCTTCAAAACTAGCAGCCAGTGCTCGCTGTATTTGGCAGGAATCGCTATTGTCATCAGTAGTTTGAGAGGTTTTTCTGTCATGTTTATGTGCACACTTGACATTTCTTGCGAGCTGCACTTGAAAAAGCTGTGAATATGATGGTGTGCTTTGGATGCTAGCCAGTGTTGTGTTTGTGTGTGTGGGTTGCTGTCACCATGAGACGGCAGATCTGTGAAGAAGTGCTGCTCTTATAGATCTACAGAGAAAAATTAAACCGCATCTTTCACAGAGGAAAATAATCTAATGATGTATTTAAGTGTGAGACTGATGTGGATTCCTCCATCACGCAGTCCTCTGTGTTCCATATCTACTTCACAGACAAAAACTTCTCTATTATTTATAATCAGAGATCTTTGGGACATGCTGTGCATTTGAATGTTTTCAGGCGTGTTCTGAGACAAAGAAATGACGTTTTCGTTCACTCTTTCTTGAAGACATAACTTTCATTTTTGGGTGAACTGTCCCTTTAAGCCAAGTAATAAAAGGATATTGCTGTTGGTCAGTAATAACACATAAAAGACTGTTTGATTACACAATAACTATTGACCAGATCGCACTTACACTCCAGAGGAATACAGCAGCTTTCACTCAGCATTGACATCATTATGCGTTTGAATCAATACCGGGCTGTATATTCCCGAGCGGAGTCGTCATTGGCTTTTTAATGTTGATCTTCCTCTCCAACTCAGCATACTGTATTGTGGACACATTGGTGGGTATATTTTAGCACTTAGTGTCCTTAGTCCGTACTCCGCAATAATGTATAAATCACTGAGGTAGGGTGGATCAGCAGTATTGCAGCATGACAGCATCAGTCCATCATGTTAATAAAAAGCAAAGAGCAAACTGTTTCTGCTTTGATTTTCAACAGTGAGTTGAAACATTAAAATACAATAAGTGATACCCTAAATTTGAGTCTCATTACCTTAAATTTAAACTTTCGTTCATCTTCGGAACACAAATTAATATATTTTTGATGAAATCTGAGAGCTGGCTCACTCCTTCATAGGCTTCTATGTAATCGATATCTGCCATCCCAGAAAAGTTAGTAAAGACATCATTAAATAGTCCAAGTGACTACAGTGGCTCAAGTTTATCAAGTGACGAGAATACTTTTTATGCGCAAAAAACCCCCAAAAATAACGATTTAATTATATATCGATAGATATCGATTACATTGAAGCCTATGAAAGAGTGAGCCAGCTCTCAGATTTCATCAAAAATATATTAATTTGTGCTCCGAAGGTGAACAAAAGTCTTACGGGATTGGAACAACATAAGGGTGAGTAATTACTGACAGAATTTTCATTTTTGGGTGAACTAACCCTTTAATCGGTCACATAAAATCAAATCACTTTGTCACCAAATACACAGAGTATTGGTGTGTGAAAAGATAATAGTTGCAACTGCATATAACTGCTTTCATCTGTGAAATACATTTAAGTGTAACTATGCATGATATATAAAAGAACATTGAAATGTGTGTGTGAGTGTGTGTGTGTGTGTATAGGCTTTATTTGTTTATGAAATGATGTGAAGTATGTGTGTGTATTAATGCATGCCTGACATTAAAAGGAGTCTGTCAGAAGCAGAGTATAAATAATGAATGTTAAGTCTAGGCATTCCAGACGGTGCTGTCTAAGGGGGGCTGGCAGATTCAGGTTGAGTTGGACCAAAAGGGGTCTTTTATCTGGGCTCTCACTGCAGGAGACCCCTGTGTCTCCTCTTACATTACTGCAGTCAGAGTGTGTCTGCTCAGCTAGGAGAACTTCTATTATGCTGTCAAAGCTTCACATTAAGACTATGCAGATATCAGTCATCAGTAATCTGCTCCTCTTCTGTTATCTCCAAAGATGCAGCCATGTGGGAAGAATCAAAGTTTTGCTCACATTTGTGACTAGGCCTGAGATGTTTAATCTGTGGCCGGACGTTACATTTCCTTGCCGTAGGCATTATCTCAGATCAGACGGCAAACTAGAAGCAATTTTTTTTTCTCGAAAGACATTTTAATAAATGCACAAGACTAGATTAAAGCAGGGGTTACTGGATATCTAGTTATCCTGCAGTTTGGGACGACCCGTCTCTGCTCACAGCAGTGGTTCTATGTTGCAGATTTTCTTAATCAGAATTTTTGTCCAATTTTCCATTAAAAATATCTAAACATCCTTAAAACAAGATACATTTACATGAGAACTAAATTATTAGACAATTATAAGACGCGTATCTTTTTTTAAGTTGTTGTTGTGCATAGGTCTTATTTGTTAGATCTGCCATGTGGGCATGAGTGGGAGGGGTGAGCGAGTATCGTGTGTGTGACCTACAAAGGAAGGTAACAGGCTCGCTGAGGTGTGAATGTATATTCATATATACACTGCATAGACTTTGATAAGAATTAAATGCTTTTTGAAAAAGATTGAAAGGTGTTTGCCGATGGGAGAAAAATGTATTGTATATTATAGAGGAAAGAAAAAGAGTATAAAGATTTAAAGAAAATGTATTTTCTAAAATAAAGAAAAGGGAAAAAGAGGGTACAGGTTTAGTATAGAGAGTGAGGGAGGGTCATAGGAGAGGAGAGCAGCTGACTACCACATTCCTGTGTTAATCAAGCAGTACTAATCAAGTGGAGTAGGTACTCCTGCAATACTGGAGGCTGCAGTTTCAGGGCCGCAGTCCTAGGACCACATTTCTAGCACCCCCTTTTCTGTATGTTCTAGCATTTTATAGCACTTACTATTCAATTCTGTATTTGTTTTATTAATTTTCAGTAAGTATAGATATACTGTTCAATATCGGGATAAAAGTATTTGTAGTTAATGTGATAAAAGACAACCTGACTTCATACGTCCATTAAAATTACCTCAGGAACAGATGGTTAAAAGTCATTTTAAAAATGAGTGCTATTTTTCTATGGGCAAAGAAACTTTAAAATGTGACTTCTAAGTGTTCAAATAAATTTAGAGCCACTGTATGCCATTAGCAGTTTATGGCTATTTATTTCTGGAATTAGTGAATGTTTATGTCACCTTCAAAGTAGTGGAAAGTTTGATTCTATTGGATGAATTGCGGTATGAATAAATGAACAGCATATGATCATCTGTGAGGGATGTGAAGTCATTTTAAAGCACACTGACTGGTGTGTATTGTAGTTCCCCAGAATGCAGTAAAGGCTTAATGACCAGCGATAATTCTGTTTTAATAATACAGTATCTCCCAAGACATCGACAGTATCTCCTAGTTGCAAATATAAATATACTTTTATATTAGACAGAGAGAACATTTTGGTAACACTTTATTTTAAGGTGATGTACACTTTACTACATGCACTTGCCATATAATAACAGTGAATTGTGCATAATTACAAGTAACTAACCCTAAACGAAAACCTAACCGTAACTCTATAATAAGTACATGTAGTTAATTAATATTACTCAGTACTTAAATGAGTACAATGTAACTAAGTCAACATATATAAATACTCTAAAGACTTAACAATCTCTCATAGTGTGATAATTATTCTGCTCTTTCTGTGCAAATAACAAATGAGCCACTGGACAGCATCAGCTGATTCACATCGTCCTTTTGCCATTGAGGTGTGACATGAATTTTAATAAGCAAGTTAAAATTTTAGAGCTGCACTTGTTGTTGGAGAGCATGTATGAAAAAAAAAAGCTATATCAAATGGAGAATATATCTTATTTCTTTACGAGAGCACAATTTCTGTCTCTGCTATACAATCTAAATGTTCATCCTTCTCTTTTGTTAGACTCGCCATTCATTAGTCAACTGAAATGTTTCACACCCATTCACCATGATGACCTTTGTCCTGCCTTAGTGTCGTCTGTGTCTTCTGGGGTTAATGAGCAAAGTTTCCATAACCTTTGACCCATCATCTTTTGTGTTCCTCGGACAGAGGACTTCTAAAGTTCTTAAGTCTTCTTAAGTTCTCATGTCACTTCATTAAGACCTGTGTGTGAAGAGACCACATAGTGAGTCACAGTAATCCGGTCTAGTTTTGAGCAATTTCTGTATGTCGTATTTGCATTTGATTTTTGAGCAATATGACTTTATTGAAAAGGTTTTCTATGATATCTGTTTGCAGCACGGGGAGGGGAGTCTGGGACCCCCCATCATCGTATGCACGCGGCCGTACCCAGAGTGCCAGCTGTATTCGGATGAGGAAGTAATGGGTGGAAGGGATGCGCAGGAGTCAGACATGGACAGCGGGGCAGGATCTGAATCTTCTGAAGGAGGACGTCATGAGGATAAAGAGGAAGGACTGGGTGGACTCTTTCTACGTAGAAACAAGTAAGCATCATGGATAATTATGTTTTGGGTCTTTTTTTAATGTTATTTGAGCTTATGATTCCAGAATTTATTGTTTAGTTAAAATATTATTTAATGTAATAATTAATGTTTAATTCAATTGAAAATAATCACATTTGAATGAAATTATTCTGAAATGAAATTATACTCTTTCTCTGGTTTAGCTGTGGTCAGATGGTCTCGTCAGCAGCGGCCTCAGTAATCTCAGTGGAGGAGCAGTTTGAGGACTATGGAGAGGGAGAGGATGTGGACTTCACTCCCAGCAGCCCCATCCCCGATGATGACACACGTACTAATGGTTTCTCTGACCTGGGCTCCTCTCTGCCCTCCAGGTTAACTAGCTCACAAGTACACACCTCCCACATAAAATACTGACACACTGTGTTATATGTGTGATCTCTGTCATTTGATTGCATGGATGAATATGGGTGAATAGCATGAAACCAGACAAGAAAATGTCCTGGCCAAAACTAAAGGAAAGAAAGAAGAAATTATTTATATATTTATTTATATATATAACACACACACACACACACACACACACACACACACACACACACACACACACACACACACACACACACACACACACACACATATATATATATACTGTATATAAAATATATTTTTATTTATTTAAAGACAATTATTATTTTTTATATTTTAAATTATATATTTGTGGCATTATTTTCACGGTAATTAAGCAGATCCTTATACAAATTGTAATTACCAAAATGCCGAAAAATTACATTCTCATTTCTCAGAATTCTGCAACACAGTTTTAAAAGAAAAAACGTAAAGCATTAAAGTCTCAATGCATTATGGTGATGATAAGTTGTGTGTAAAATAATGTACCAATCTTAATGATTAAAAAATAAGCACAATTTTCCTTTAAGCAAAATAGGATTTATTTTAATTTAAAAATGCTATTTTCATGAGATTTAGGCTACTCCATGAGAATGTTATCATTGTGGAGAATTTATTTATAAGTCTGACTAAAATACGATTTCTCGAATGAATGTTGCTGGGAATTTTTGACAGCTATTAATTATCTCATTGTCAAACATACAATTTTATGAAACAGTTTTGCCTTACACTTTTAAATCTTCAGCTCTTAAATCTTCAGCTGTGTGATAATTATCCTGTCATGAACTCAATAACAGCTCATTAGACGTTCTTATAACTATGCAAAATTTGAAATCTCTCATCATATTATATTATTAAATATTGTGAGCAAGAACAATCTGAATGCTCCTACTGCCAGTATTGATGATCACTTGGTGTTTACAGTGCTGGCCAGACCCCTCAGAAGATCAGACACCTGTACAACAGTGAGCTTCTGGATGTTTACTGCTCTCAGTGCTGCAAGAAAGTCAACCTGCTCAATGACCTGGAGGCCAGACTCAAAAACCTCAAAGCTAACAGGTAAGAGGAGACCGAGTTTGAAGTTAGCATATTGCTAAGCTAATGGCACCACACTCTACTAGAGTATACAAGGATTTTGCCATTGACTTTTGGATTATTGCAGAAAATAAGCTCTGTGACCAACAGAACTTTATGAAATTAAAACAAAAAAAATTAACACAACTTTTCTGAATTTTGAAGTCTAAATACAAAGTCGAAGTAAAAAGCTAAAGTTGGGCTATAACCCTACTACACCACGTCCGCATGACTAAGTTTACAAAAACGCTTTCAAACTTGATCTAAAATCTACAAGTTTGAGTTAGAATAGTTTGCAAAAGTGTGAGGCTGTAAAAGTATATGAATTTTAAGTTGTAGAATTAACCACAGACCTTATTTCAGACAGTTTAACCAAAAATCCCTTCAAAAAACCCAGTGACTTTAGGACGATGGAACTTCAAATTCTAAATGCCAACTTGTTTTCTGGTTTTAGGACTCCTGCAGCACTCTATAAGCATACAAATACAAACAAATATTGGGTAAAATAAAAATTTCTGATTACATGGAACTGTTTTTATTGATGTTTTATTGATTATTGATTGATTATTGATTGAGTATTTTATTGTTTTTACTGAGCTTGATACAGTGCATACTAATAATAAACTTATATTTATGTTGTAATGAGGTTTTTTGTTCTTTTTTTTTTCTGGGGCCATTTTATGCTTAAAATGTAGTATGTTGTCCTACCTTAATCTTTGGTTACATGTCCAATCCTGTTTTTAGTGCCCTTAACTGCACTGCTCTTCTGAGACAATTCTTTATCTCTCAGTTCACTCTAAGTTAATGCTAGATATATTTTTATGAGTCTCTTTAATCACCCCTGCCAAAAGCTTTATCGGGAGACGGGTTTCATTAAAGGAGCTGTTACCATAGCAACAATGTTCCAGTCAAAAGGTTTACTAATCTTTGTGAATGTTATCAGAGACAGTGTGGGAAAACTGAAACCCTCAAGAAAAGCCTGGGGTGTTTAAGTGGGTGTGTGTGTGGTGGAATTTGATGAAAACTGCTGAAATAATCCTTTTATTGTCATGTGACCACATAACATAGTTGGTACTTCAGGAGAACGACACTGCAATCTTTCCTCTGTAATAAGACTTTAATGCATCATGGGATTATGAGGATTCCACCTCATATGCTACTGACACACCGAGACATTATACTACAGACATAGACGCTCTATCACAAAACCTGCTGAGCTGCCTCACTGCATACTTCCTACATAGACAGCTGCCTTCTAAGACTGCATCCTAACCGTCCTGACCTACATGAGTTACTTCACAAGCACAAAGACGGCACACAAATAGAGTGCAACAGTGCCCGTCCATTTTTTCAGCTGCCTTGGTTCCGGAAGTATTTATCCCATTCATTTTTTCCAAAGGGATTTTCAAAAAGTCTTACTTTAGAGTTATAAGTCATAAACCAATCCAACCAGGTTAATCACAACTTTTAGGGTTAGTGTGTAAGAGGTTAGAATATACAGTTTGTACCATATAAAAGCCATTACTTCTATGGAGAGTCCCCACAAAGATAGCAAACCAGACGTGTGTGTGTGTGTTATTTTGGTGCGATTTGCTTGTGAAAATGGGTGGTTATGAACATGATTATTTACAAAAATCTGTTTGTCTTCAACAAAAAAAGCATATACTGTTGATTGTAGCCTTGTAGATTTGTCTTTAATGGTTTATAAGTTATAGTTCAAAAATAAATTTCCCCTTTGAAGAAAATGAATGGGATTTTTACTTCCAGAAGCCAATTGTTGCACTATAGTTTGATATTAGCATGTTTCTAAGCTAAAAGCATGACACTGTAATATGCATTAAAAAGATTAACATGAATGAAAATTAAGATTAATATTTACATATGCTCTGTAAAAGTATGTTTAGCTACATCCATCACTTTCTCTACCACAAAGGAATCTTTTTTTCTCCAAGTTTAATGCAGTGCATTCTGGGATTGCCTTCTCATTATTATTATTATTATTATTATTATTATTATAAATGATAATTAAACAGTATTTTAGAAAGCAGCATAATCAAGTGTCTACCTTTTGGAACAGCCTAGGTTTGAAGCGGTGCAAGAGAGACGTTCAGTAAGAGCTGTGTAATTTCCTTTTCTCTGGGTGAATAAGTGTGATGGGGAAGTGGGATCATGTGGCATTCTGTGGCCTTTGGCTATTAATCCCCTGGCATTTTTGTCCAAATCCTCCTCTGCATACTCTGCCAAAGTTAAAATGCATTCATGCAAAACATGATTGGCACCGATATGAACTACACCTCTGTAATGATCTGCAAACATTTGGAATTTTTTTTTTCTTTTTTTTTTTTTTTCAAAAGCTTAAAAAACAAACATTAGGAAGACTTCTGCTGTTGGATGATTGTTTAGTGTAAAAGCCATCAGATTTTTTTTTTTCATTGCTTATTTCTGTTTTGTTCTATTTTTTTGTATCAAATATGTCAAGACAGGTCATGAAAAACTATGTGCAACTGCACTTTTGAGGGCATGTGTGTGAATGCTGAGTGTATTTTGTTGGTTCGCAGATTGTCTGGGTCTATCATTGTTGTGGTAGTTATACGTGTTTTGTCAGTGCTGTGATGTCTGGGTTGGGGTTGAGGACAGGACAGAGCTGACTTGTATTTCGGAGTTCAGACCTGTGTGATGTAACGAGAGAAGGGGTTTAAAGAATGACGTGGGTCACACAGTTACATAAACACAGTCAGAGGTTTATAATTAGAGTGCAGGTGTACTATTTTTACTGAGGTCCTCCAGAGCCGTCTGATTATCAGTGTAATCTCATTACCTAGGACAAACTGACTTCAGTACCTGATCTTGGCCACTTGGGGCGATAGTGAATCAGTAATTAGGCTCTAAACAAAACTGATAACCAGAATCGATTAAACGAAACATTGCAGTGGATAGCAAGATTGATGGGAAGCACTGAGAATCAATCCATCCATCATCCATCTATCTATCCATCTATCTGTCTGTCTGTCTATATCTGTCTATCTGTCATATATATGTTTTTTTTTCTGATTTTATCTTTCAGTATCTATACCCATTAAATTGTATTTTCTGCATGGTATTATATCATTTACAGTTTGTATATGATGAAAAATTGAGTGAATGTGTAGATTTTAGGAAGCTGTTTAATGTGTCAGGAGAATATAAAATGTAAAAGAGTTGCAAAAGGTTGTAGCAGTGCTAAACTCTGTTCTCTAATCCAGAGATCTTTTGATTTTACAGCCCAAACAGGAAAATTACCAGTACAGCATTTGGTCGGTAAGTCTCTCATCTCTGTTACGTTCACAAGATCTGTAGAATATAACATTACAAAGTGCTGCATACCCATTGCCTGGTAACTGGTTAGAGAGAAGAATCGATGTCCTGATTCTCTGTTTCTCTGTGTGTTTCACAGTCAGCTCTTCCATCACAGTAACTTCAGCAGCAGTCAGGGCAGCACAGAGGATCTCTTCAGAGACAGCATCGACTCCTGTGATATTGACATCACTGAGAAGGTCTTGGAAGCATAATGAAGTTGAATTGAAGACCACATTTATTGTTGAATTACTTAATGCATAATAAACTGATAAAAATCAAATAATGTTTCAGAAAAACTTGTGAAGGCCATTATAATGCTGTTTATTGTGTACTCGGTAACACTTTAATTTAAGGTGACAAAGTTACACATTACTACATGTACTTACTGTAGTAACCCTTTATAACCAAACCCTAACCGTAACTCTATAGTAAGTACATGTAGTTAATTAATATTACTCAGTACTTATATGAGTAAGTACAATGTAACTACGTCACCTTAAAATAAAGTGTAATCACAAACTCTTCTTTATTGCAGGTGAGTTATTTGGAAAAGAAGATAACAGAGCTGGAGAACGACAGCCTGGCTAACGGAGATCTGAAATCCAAACTTAAACAGGAAAACACACAACTAGTCCACAGGTAAAGATGACGGAGATCTGACTATTAGATACAGATATGATATGTTATAAAGAGCATACAGATTTTTGAATTGTGGGATCATTAAGACATTTTTAAAGATATTAATACTTTTATTCAGCTAGGATGCATTAAATTGGTCAATTTAAATCAGTAAAGATTTATAATGGAACAAAAGATTTCTGTTTCTAATAAATTCTTTTGAACTTTCTATATTAATCAAAGAATCTGAAATATTAAGCAGCACAACTGTTTTCAACATTGATAATAATAAGAAATAGTTCTTGAGCATCAAATCATCATATTAGACTGATTTCTGAAGGATCACGTGACACTGAAGACTGGACAATAATGCAGACAGTTTAGTTTTGACATCACAAGAATAAATCACATTTTAAAATATTGTCAAATAGAAAACAGTTATTTTAAATTGTAATAATATTTCACAATATTACTGTTTTTACTGTATTTTTAACCAAGTAAAATGCAGCTTTGGTGAGCATAAGAGACTTATGTAGTATATGTTTTCTAATGTTTTTATGTGTTTATTGGTACATGTTTACCCATCAGGGTACATGAGCTGGAGGAGCAGATCAAAGATCAGGAGACGCGTGCAGAGCAATGCCTAGAGGAGGAGCTGAAGAGACACAGAGAGGCCTACAGTAAGATGGAGAGAGACAAGAGCACTGACATTGAACTGCTTAGTAACAGGTACCTGAAGTCTCAGATAAGAAACCTCACAAAACACATATGTGAAGCATGTGGGGTTTTCAAGACCTTATATCACAGAAACACTATTCAGCAGGGGAGTGTATGGCATACTACTTTATAATGGATGATTCCTCCCTATAGGGTCCAGCAGCTAGAAGAGGAAAACGCAGAGATGAAAGTGAATGTGTGCAGACTCAAGTCTCAGACTGAGAAACTAGACCAGGTCAGAGATGCATCAAAACTCAAGCTAAAACTCCCTTCGCCATCACAACCACATGACCCACATGGTACATCAGCTCATCAAGTTACGTGTCACATGATTAATTTAACAATTAAAAGACAGCACTTTCTTGCTCTCCAACACACGTTCACACACCCATTTTCACACTTGTCACTTCTGACCTCACTGAAGCATCTTTTGACACATTTCAGCAGGCAGTGAAATCCCTGGAGCTTGTCAGTGTTAACAGCACACTCTTTCGTGCTGCTTGCATTTGCCAGTGTTATGAGTGTGAAAGCTGCTGACTGCATGACATTAGCAGCCCCGTATTTAGACTCGGAGACTGTGAGGCTTTGATCTCTGAGATGGAATGAAACATTGTGGAGCAACTGCACGGCTTGATACTGTAGCCTTTCCATAAAGCTTTAAAACTAGGCCACTGTCTGATATAGCTAAAATATTAAAGGTCCTCTTGTTAGACTGAATCTGAAAAATGCAGTTTTTAGCGGAAGAAGCTACATTTATGATAAAATTGTCGTCAGATTTTATTTCTGGTTTGAAATGCATTAAAATGTGATCTTGATAGAGTTTTCGTTTTCCCCATTCAAGTTATACTTGTATGCCTATTGCCTACCTAGAAAACAGCTGCATGGGACCCAAAATGGCCGCCAAGTTCACTTAAAAATTAAACTTCTGTCATAATTTACTTACCCTCAAGTTGTTTCAAACCTGTATGAATTTCTTTCTTCTGCTGAACACAAAATAAGATATTTTGAAGAATGTCAGTAACCAGACAGTTGATTTACCCCACTGACTTCCATAGTAGGAAAAAAAATACTATGAAAGTCAATGGGGTACATCAACTGTTTGGAATTTTCATTATCAAGTTAACTATTCCTTTAAATGGATTTTTTTACTCAACTATGTCAAGTCAAATTTATTTGTATAGCTTTTTTCACAATGCAGATTGTTTCACACAGTCATGCCTTAATGCTTTTAACATCGAACAGACTTAGGGGCTGGGTGACACGGCAATATACGGTATAACAATGGTATAAATGATCCTCTGGATTGAGATGTAGCTATATTGCATTTATTATTTTGTTTAGAAGATATATCAGTGTCACAGTAATTAGACAGAATTACTATATCCAAATGACTAATTTCATGGTAAAATGTTGTATATAATTGTACTGTATGTATATTTGTGCACAGGAGAAGCAGCGTATGACTGATAAACTGGAAGACACAAGCCTGCGTTTGAAGGATGAGATGGATCTGTACAGGAAAATGATGGATAAGCTTTGGCAGAACAGACATGAGTTTCAGAAGGAGCGAGAGGCCATGCAAGAGGTAGCTTAGCGCATGTCTTTTTGCAGATTACAACTGTACACATACATAAGCTTAAAAATACAGACCTCTCACACAATCCACATGTGCATGTAGCTGATTGAGGACCTGCGGCGCGAACTGGAGCACCTGCAACTCTTTAAACTGGAGACTGAGAAGCCCGGCCGTGGCCGTAGCGCTGCTGGGCTGTCGGAGTACAATGCCAAGACTCGAGAGATTGAACTGGAGCACGAAGCAAAACGGCTTAAGCAGGTACAGTGGAAAGATATGGCCGTGCTTATTGTGCTGTCTGTGATATGTTATCTTACAGTATCATTGCTGATCAA
The DNA here is from genome assembly GCF_964197995.2 of Scardinius erythrophthalmus. Taxonomy (NCBI): domain Eukaryota; kingdom Metazoa; phylum Chordata; class Actinopteri; order Cypriniformes; family Leuciscidae; genus Scardinius; species Scardinius erythrophthalmus. The sequence goes on from NC_138221.1 coordinate 41,460,703, forward strand.
ACAGGTGCATGATTGTTTTTATGATACACAGTATAGTGTACTGATTCTGTGTATACTATACATCAACTGTCAAGCTCCAAAAAACACATCACAAAAGTGGCTTATGCAATATAAAGAAATTTAAGTCAGTATTCATTGAAAATTGTCAGATTTTAATGAGAATTGTTATAAATACTATACATCAGAGGTTCTCAACCATTTTGACTCCAAGGCCTGCTACTGTCCGAGACAATATCCAAGACAATGTTTTTTATTTATTTAAAGAAAATAAAAGGGGCAATAGGAAGTAAATTCCATAATTTCAGTTGATTAAGAACTGAATTGTATTTCAGGGTTCACACTTTATATGTCCTGTGAATTTACATGTTTCCAGTCATTTGTGATTAAGGGAAAATATTTTTTTTAATTAGTTTTATTCGCATTTATAGCAATTTCAGCACAACAAAATATTTTATAGCCTGAAATTCATTATAGAAATTTACATGACTTTTCAGGTATAAAGTCTTAAGATTAAAAAAAATCATATTTTTAAAATTTCCTCATATACAGTAAGTAGGTTTCCCAAGGCTGTGGTAACCCTGGTTCTTAAATAAAAATGCCAGTTGTTGAAAGAACGTATTAAAATAAGAACTGATTTGAGCTTATTTTGAAACTTGGAAGTGTGCTGAGGTACCCTAGTGAGAACCACTGCTGTATATTACATAGGCATAATGTATGCATATGTACCTCCTGGAATTTAGTATGAATTGCACACTGATGCATTTTCAACTTCTAACAGGAGAACCATAAACTCAGAGACCAGAACGATGATCTCAATGGACAGATTCTCAGCCTCAGCCTATATGAGGCCAAAAACCTGTTTGCTTGTCACACCAAGGCCCAGTCACTGGCAGCGGAGATAGACAACGCCTCCAGAGATGAGGTGAGAAGCACAGAATACAGAACCTCACAAACTAGAAATGACTGCTCCCGTTAAGTGATAGGATATTAGTCCCATTCTCAAAAATGTTTCTTTTATGCAATTACGTGTTAGTAGAGTTATTTTATATTCAATTAAATTATACGTTTGTTTTTCAACCAGCTTTTAATAGTTACAATGTGGGTATTATATGTAAATTGCATTTAATTCATTTTCATTTAACTGCGCATATGCAAGTGTCCAAAAAATTACATTAATGTAGCATTTCACACATAATCATTTATGTTAATGAAATCTCATTAAGTAAATACTAAGTAATAAATAAAAACTTGTACTCTTTTTAAAAAGATGCTACAGTATACAACTTTTTCACAAGGGACCTGCACCCAGGTCTATTGAGCTGTGTTCACTATCGCCTCCTATATCCTCATTCACTATTCCCTATGTTACTCCACTAATATAGTCCCCTTGAAGGAGTGAATGAAAAAGAGTGAGCAAATTCGGAGTCTGAGTGCTCCGGAAGGGCTGCCGCTTTTGCATAGTTTGAGCTTGCCATTTAATAACTATTTGAAGCTTAGCAAGCTGGCAGCTCCAGTAATATTGAAGATATTTATCTTGAACTCATGGAACTCATTGTTATGGAAACTAGCATGTATAAACCTTAATTAAACAATTGATTAATCAATTAAAAAGGAATTTATACTTGTATGAGATTATGCTGTAGCCACATCGGACCAGCGGTTTTTGGCGACATCTTCTGGTCAGATGTGGGAATTCATTCGGCACGACTCTAACAGGGCATTATGGGTATTCTCTAGCCATTGAGTGTACATCAGTTGTACACTCGTTGCGGTGCATTATGGGATTAAATGAGTGCACTCGATTACATCCACTATGGTTTCGGGCACCACTACAAATGGCTGTCCCCTCAAATAGTCCCCTATTTAAGGGTATAGGGGGGCGATTTTGGACACAGCCCTGGTTTATTTGTGCTTCAGAAGACCTTTATTAACCCCTGCAGAGCCGTTTCGAGCACTTTAATCATGAATAGATGGGCTTTAATGTACTTCCAAAGTCAAACAGCCATTAGCCATTCACTCTCATTATCAAGCTTGGAAGAGCCAGGACATTTTTTTTATATAACGTCTGAAAGAAGAATGTCATATACACCTAGGATGGCTTCAGGGTGAGTAAATCATGGGCTAATTTTCATTTTTGGGTGAACTATCCCTTTAAGTGTTTATATGATTTATTGACGCTTTGCATTCACACTTAGAACATTAGCAGATGTTTTTAACTAGAGGAACCTACAAAATGTCCTTCAGCTTTACATGAAAGACTGCCATAGTCATTTGGTCAATCTCTCTATCCTTCCAGCTGGTTGAAGCTTTGAAAGAACAAGAGGAGATCAACTACCGTTTAAGGCAGTACATGGACAAGATCATCCTGGCTATCCTCGACCACAACCCCTCCATTTTAGAGATCAAGCAGTAGGGATCTGAGCTGAGAGCAGGTAGAGGACTCAAACTTGGTAGAGAGCTCCCCCTTCAGGCCGGGGGTTTGAAATGCACCTTTGCCCCCTTACACCAAGTCATCATGTATTACAGAGCAAATTGCTTTAAAAAAAAAAATCGTGTCTCTCATGTGCTCTGCCTCACACACACAAGTTACAGTTCCCATTTCCATGCTATGAGTTTAGGCTGTAAAAATGACACAAACAAGTGATGAAACTGGAATATAGAGTAGAAGTGTACTTTTCACTCTCAGTTATATATACACACTACCTCTGAGTATGTACAACTCAGTGTTGTATTCTAAACATGAACAAAACAAGTAGAATTATGATAAATATCACATGATCACACCATATAGGAGGGCTGTACATGCATCCTATGGCATGTGGGGTTTATTATTATTATTATTATTATTATTTGAACATTTTAATCAGCCCTCTAGATCTTCTCTATAAAGTACTGTTTGCCTATGAATTTTAACAATCCAGCGCTGAATCAATGGACAGAGCAATAGAAAGCCATGACTGTTTAATAACAATAATCTGCAGAAAAGGGAACTTCCTTTGAATGTTCTCTGCCTACATACATTGTGGTCTGCTGTGAAAATAATAAAATCATGTCAGTCCATTCTAAGATCAAATACACTGCTGTTAATGGCTGATGCTTTCAGTTCTGGAATAATCATACAGCTTGTAACGGGACTGTGCTGACCATCCTTTGACTGTAGTAGAGAAGCACAAGTGAACGGTATAAGTACTAATGACGCAGTTGTACAATATAGTATATACGTGTAGAAAGAAAAATCTATAGAAAATGTGAAAAAGAAAGGTTTATTTTTCTTAGAAGTCTGTTTGAATGAAATGATGGTCTGTTGAAGTTTCAAGGAAGAGGTGGATATAGTACATAATGAGTGAGAAGTAAATGATTATGATATAATAAAATCAATTATAATATAATTGATTATGATATAAAAAACATAGTTTTGCCAAGAAAACAAAAAAAAGCCCCACAAAATTATGGCCATAATACAGTGTAGTTAAAATATTAATATCATGGTAAATGTCTCTTAGAACAATTTATGGTCTAAATATAAAATATATGCAAAATCAAATATATGTACACTACCGTTCAAAGTTTTGGGATCAGTAATTTTTTTTAATGGAACTAAATCGAAATCTAGATGCATTAAATTGATCAAAAGTGACAGTTAAGACATTTATAATGTTACAAAAGATTTCCTTTTTTAAACAAATGCTGTTCTTTTGACCTTTCATCAAACAATACTGCAAAGCAGCATGACATTGATAATGAGATTTCTGAAGGATCATGTGACACTGAAGACTGGAGTGATGATGCAGAAGAATACATTACATTTAAAAATCTCTTAAAACTGAAAACTATAATATTTCATAATATTACTGTTTTTATTGTATTTCTGATCAAAGAAATGGTGAGCATAAGTCTTCTTTCAAAAACATTAAAAAAAAATCTTACTGACCCCATTATTTTACTGTTTTGTCTTGATCACATGACAGTAATATATTGATCATGTACATGAGTGAAGCTGCACATGTGATAAAAGTGCTTGAACTGTACATCCCATGAATGGATCACCATGCCACTCACAGTATTCTGTATTCCCATATTCCCATTTTACAGATTTAGCTAGTCAAATGCTATGTGAATCACTGTATTTTAAAGGAGCCAATACTGCTACATGCTCGATTGTCACAAACTAGTTTTGCTTTGTTGCACAAATTGTACTGAATCTGTTTCTTTGCATGGTCTTAATCTCTTTTTGTTTGTGCCCTTTATTTGGAATGTAACAATTAATGTTTCGGTTGTTTCAATAACTATTAATCTGATCAGTTATAGAGGAGCTTTGATATCTTTCTGTTCTACTTGTTCTGTAGCATTTTTTCACTCATTGTAAATGTTGTACAGAGAATAGTTAATATTTGTATTGATGTGCCACTCATTAACCTTAATGAATAAAAGAAAGGCTGTCTTTTATACAGTTTTATGACAAAATGGCAAGTTAGATGTGCGACCAAGTAATGTATAAATCATTTGCAACTGTTGAAAAGAAGTGACATCACACCTTACTTATATCCTTACGTCACACCTTACTGATGTCACACAGACAAAACTCGTTCTTCGTTATCAAGCTAAAGAAAGGAAATTTGATTTCTTCTGAAGAAACACCCATATTAAAACCATAATGTTTCATAGAATTTCCATTTAACACTTGAATGACCAAACCCTGACCCATTCCCAGCAACAGTGTCATTTTTGCACATTTTGAAGAGTCGTGCTGTGTCCGTGTCCACTGTTACAGGTTAGAAGTAACACAGTTTGACATTTGTCTGTGGGTCATGGTTTACGCAACCTTTTTGGTGTTTACGCCTTTTTTGTTGTTATAGAAAAGATAGACCTTTCTTTTGTCCAGTGTGTGGGTATATAACTAGATTTACTATTACTCATATATATTTACACAAGTAGGAAAGGACAAATGAAAAAAAGCTTTCAGAAAATTAAATAATAGTTTAAAGGCCTCAAGACTTATGACGAATTTGAAATGTACAATAAATGACTTGTTTTGGCATGACTTGAAATGAAAAGAGTTCTGAATTTTTTGTCTTCTCCGTCAGTCTTTAATGCATGAACAGATCAATTTGAATCTGGAAATATTACTTTGCCTTCTTAGTTAGAACAAAATGTAACTTTGTCTTCATCTAGTGGACAAACGCTGCAATATATAGCAAGTGATAACTGCATTAGACATGGAGATGAGAAACAGTAATTGATGACACCATCTGAGAACAGGATGGATTTGTGTCACCTCTTTAAAGTGATCATCTGAAATCCTTGAAAACCCCCCACCCAATCATCTTCAAGTGTCACTTATTCTGCCTATGTGATCTTTTACTATTTTTTTTCTACCATATAGTCAATAATAGTTTGTAGTACCTCAACACATGTTGTGGGGTCTAGATGGGTAGAAAAAAAAATAGATTTCCAACTGACCACAATACCATATTATTATTATTATTTTTTACAATTCTTTTGCAGAAATGCCACTGATATGATTTAAATGCAACATTCCTAAAATGAGTGAATATGTAGTTCAGTTGAAGTGGTTAAACGGACAGTATGGCATTTTTCGCCACTAGGGGTCGCTAACCTATTTACAATAACAAAGGCGTAGATTGATGACGCAACATTTGCTAAGAATTATGGATCTTGTCGTCAACGTCAAGCCGACCGATCTAATAATGTTTATGGATGACTGAATACATCGATGCTTTTATCATGACTGTGATATGAAGCAGTTCGGGATTGGTAAGAGACAGCTATCAGCTCCACACGCGACGCGAGTCCCGCGGATATAAAAGGAATATGGACAATTTCATTCTACCGAACTACACGCAAGTGCAGAATTACAACTCACAGGTCAGTTTATTAGACAAATTAAACTTGTGAGATAACGCAGCGCTGTTTCACTTGGTCTAACATTACACTAGCACACTAAACTGCATTTGAATGTGTTGAAATGTATGTGTTAGTCTATCTGTATGAGACTAGCAGTAAGCTAGATCAACATTAGAATAACATACAGATCATATTCTGACATTTTATCATTGTTGAACTATAAAACATTGATTAGTTTTATGTAAATGTGCTCACCTGTTTAATAAGTACATGTAGGAGCGGTCGAAGTCTCGGACGTGGAGCTCTCGTTTATATACTGTCTATGGGAGCTCTCGGCATCTCGAAAACACCGCGCTTATATTGTTTCTCGTTTTAGTTCTCCTTTTTTTTATCCAAAGTCTGCTTGCCATGGTCCATAATGTTCGAACGAAACAACAACAGCGTGCAAATAGACATTGCGAACTACAAGGCTCTGGTTCATAGCTCTGGTTGCCATGGCAGCACGAGCGGAAACCAGGGACAACGCGGATATGACGGCATTGGCGGCGACAAAACGGAAATAAAGAAACGGGACGTTTCTCGAATTAAATTACAAATTTCTCCTGGTTTGAAAGTTGTTGGAAACAGTCGGGATAATGTAAGTACACAACTAAAAAAATATATATAACAAAGATATAGTGATTTTTGCTATTTTTAAAGCAAAAAAGTTACATATTGTGCCTTTAAGTCACACGCTGGCTGTTCTCATCTGCGGATCTTACAGCTTCCTTTCATAATGCAGGTGTTTTCAATTGGAGATTTCAAGAAATGTAACCAAAATATTATTGATTGGAGGACTAAGATCTGTGTTATGACATAAAGTTATTTGCAATTTACAGTATTTTGCGTTTTTGTGAACTTAGTTTCCACAAGCATTCTTCAACTTTCTCTTGAACAAGCCACCAGGGGGTGTTATGGAGTTTTGTAAAAGTTTTAACCCACTAATAAAGTGAAACCAATGAACTGAGATGCTTTTTCTGTTTCATGACTGAAACTGAGAAATATTCACAACAATACAACTAATCAACAAGCAAAGATTATTATCTCCGGCTATTTGTCTTTTAATTTTCTTTCTTTCTTGCCCACGCTGTTTTGCAACAGCTTTATGTAGGTTACATATTTTCATGCCACAGTCCTATCATGGGGCCTTTAATTTGAACAGATAAAAGTCACATGACAATCTCACGTATGTGTGTGTACAAGTCTCATGATAACTACACTTTCCTGGCAAAAAGTGCTTGTATTCAAGCAACGTCCTCATTCTTCACATTTCTGAGGCTCTGATAAGCCAGTCACCTCCCGCACAATTCTCATTAGACACATCCACCAAGAATGTGCTCTTCAAGAATGACTTACATGTGTTTTATCACAGCTGTCCAAACAAAAAGTCTCCCAGACCCTCTCCTGAATTCACGAAACGCCTCTTTGTCTCAGGTTTTGGGTTTTTTAAAGGGATATATTTAGAAATAGGTCCTTAAATGAGATGATTGCCTCACTAGAACTAGATTTGTTGTCGCTATGAATGGGGGAAACAGCATTTCTTATCATTTTCTGTCTTATCTATCTATCTATCTTTGACTGAGTTGAATATTCAACCAGAAAAGGATATTTATCCATATCCGTAAAGAATTGTTTGGATCTTTCGTACCAAAATGGATCTAAAGCCAAGCGAAGTTTGAAAAATGGCTATTGCCTGTTATTCAACATTAGCTTGTGTGGTCCAAGTTACATCATCTTTTCTGAAATTATTTATTATTTATTCAAGATTTAAAATTATTCAAGATTTAAAAAAAATATTTTTTCTTTGCAAGAACTTGCAATGGTGAAATGCTCATAATGAGACCAGGAACATGCTTTAAAGGGTTAGTTCACCCAATAAAGAAAAATCAAGCGTAGCGTCAGTTCTAGCAGGTCAAGTTAGTCAAGCTCACATCAGCTGACTATCAGCTGATCCACGTCTACCTATAGGAATATGACGCCTATCACAGCATCCATATACAGTATAAGCTCCTTTGGTATTATCAACAGCTATCGCGTTTCTCAGGAACTAATTACCCTCCTCCATCCCCAGCTCCTCCTCTCGTCCAGTCAGGATTTGGCATTCTGATTCCCCTTTGAATCAGACTAAAATCTCGAATTATGTTGTACTTTAAAATCTTGAATTAATGATATCTGCAATACATTCATGTTGGTTCTGTTCTGTTTACCCTAAGGGGGGGTATTGCTGCTCTCCCTGCTCTTATCCATGCTAGGCTGCATGGATGCACAGGGAGTTCTTGCCCAGAACAGAACCATAACGCCAATCCTAACTGTATGCTAATTGTCAATCGTATTTGACTAGTGGTCCTGCTAGAATTTCGTTCATCTTCAGAACACAAATGAAGATCTTTTTGATGAAATCTGAGAGCTTTCTGTCCCTCCATTGACAGTCTACGCAAATACCACTTTCAAGCCCCAGAAAAGTAGTAAAGACATCATAAAAGTAATCCATGTGACCTCAATTTTATGAAGCGATGCGAGTGCTTTGTTTGCGCAAAAAACATAATTTACGACTTTATTTACAAATTATTAACTATAGGCTTGAAAGTGGTATTTGTGTAGACTGTCAATGGAGGGACAGAAAGCTCTCAGATTTCATCAAAATTATCTTCATTAGCGCGCCGAAGATGAACGAAAGTCTTACGGGTTTGGAATGACATGAGGGTGAGTAATTAAAGGACAATTCCGGTGAAAAATGAACCTAGGGGTAATTAACACATGGTTAATTGTGCATCTTAACACGCCGTGCTAAGTGAGCTGGTCGATAGGAATTGCATTTGTGAAATCTAACGTTGCACGGCGTTCATGACTCGACTAGTCGAGACTGTTTTCAAGATGCCTGCTGCCTGTAAACGCGTAATGTACTGTCTTTATAAAGTATCTTCTTATTAAACTGTCTGTACACTTACAAAGTTCTCGATGCTTCGGTTTGCATGTAGGGACCCTCATTATGCTACCGTGTTAGTGTAAGGCTATTTTGAGCCTTGTTAGTGGTATTAACTAGCGATTTACTTTTACTTATTCGTGGCCCCATTTACTAGTGTTATGAGCTAATCTGTTTTTAGAGATAAAACTCTTTACATTCGATTTTCATGAAAACGCATCCCAGGGAACGATCGACTCGGTAACCATGTGTTAATTACCCCTAGGTTAATTTTTCACCGGAATTGTCCTTTAATGACAGAATTTTCATTGTTGGGTAAACTATCCCTTTAAGGAAGTAAATAGAGGGCTAATAGCTTAAAGTCTGCTTCAAAATGGACCCTATGGTTTAAATGACCCGTCGATGTTGCTGTAGCCCACAGCTGTTTCACTCCCACACCAGACCTTAGAGTCTCTACTCTCCTGTCATGGTGTGTGCTACATTACCTCTCTGCTAGGGGAATGTAGTGCTTTATTTGGGCCAGGCGCGGCTGCTCCTCATGATTGAGCACTGCAAGGTGTGAATGACCTCCTTCTCACAAGAGCAGGGAGGACATAAGTGAGGAACCCAAAGTACAGGGGTCTGTCCCACTTACACACTTTTCTCAAATCTCCTTTTAGGATCGGGCGTCTTGGACCATAGACTCCAAATCACAGCTGAGAATGACTTTATAGTCTGATATATAGATGAGCGTATTGACCTGATCTAACACTCATAAAGTCTGTTATGGAACATTAATTATTTGATCAGATCTGTTTAGGCTAGGAAACTCATCCAAGATCAGATTTTTTCTATATTGTAAGTTTCTGACTTGATAAATCGTCACCTTGGATAGAAATGATAGTTTAGAAAGTATAGAAATTATAAGGTTCTATCTGACATTTTTGTCCAAATGGAGTTATTCACATATTCTTATTCTATGACAACTTTATGTGATGTTTTTAAAAAAAAAAAAGTTGGTGTACATTTTGGGATTCTTTATTAAAAAATAAATAAATAAATAAATAAATATATCTACAAAGTCGAATGGAATGCAAAAACTTTGAAGCTCAATATCTCCTTATAAGCTCAATATACCTTATAATTCCAAGGTGGGGAAATGTATCGACAGTTTTTTATTTTTTTATTTTACTTTTTATTTATTATTTAATGAAAGTGAGAAATATTGGCTTGCATCTAGCTGCAATATAAAACATTTAGGTTTTTATGTATTTATTTTATTTCAGTTATGTTTATTTTATAATGTTTACCAAAAATTTTTTATGGTTTTAGTTTTATTATATCCCCGATCCAAACCCTTATGACTTTTTTGCATCTTTTTACATCTTAGAAAAAAAAAACAGCTTTGAAAGGACATGAGGGTTGAGTACATGATGACAGAAATGTAATTTCAGGGTGAACTGTCCCTTTAAGTCTCTGTTGTCCATACTGAGTGCTTTTCCCACAGGGCCCTGTTAAGGGGACTCACATCCCTCCCCGCTGCAAAATCAATTGACTTTGTGTTAATTGCTGTTCTCAACATGATGTCTGCCCTCTGGCCATAAAAAGATCACAGTTCTCCCACATGTCTGGCGGGCCATCTTCACGCAGCTCTTTTGAGAGAAACTGTCTTCAGTGAGGTTTCACTCTGTGTTTCTTGAGGGGGGAAATCAATCTGAAGGCCTCCTGTGTAGTTAAACTGGTAACAGAAGGACAGAGGAGTCAATGTTAGATAATTCTCTCATATACAAGGCTCTATTGAATGTAACGAAGGAAAAAATAATCACTGGTCATGTTGCTTAATAAGTCAGTAAGTGTTGTTTTGGATCGGCCACATTCAGTTTCTTTCAGTCTGCTCTCTCTCTGGTTTTTAAAGGGATAGATTACCACCCCAGAAAAAATTCTGTCATTATTTACTCTGATGTTGTTCCAAACCTTGTTCTGCTGAGGCACATCTTATAACTAGATTACTACAGTCCATGGAGTGCATGTTGTTTGAGCCCCAGTGTTGTAAGTGAAATATCTTTATTTGTTTCATGCAGAAGAAAGAAAATCATTTGGGTTTGGAACGACATGAAGTTGAGTAAATCATGACAGAATTTTCATTTTTTGGATGAACTATCACTAAGTATCTGCTTTTCTTGGCTTGCAATGCAGAATGAATGACACCGCATCAAGGGACTTTATGTACGGTAGTCTCTTTAAAACTGAACATATGGAAGCTTTACGGCCATGGTGTTAACTGCAATATGGCATTGAGATCCGCATTAAGAACAGCATGGGATACAGAAAAGATAAAGACAAATTTAGTGCGACTTTGGGTCCCAAATGACACTTTGTAAAAATAAAATAAAAAAAACTTTTGGAGAGCATTGAGTGTGTGACTCAGTGTGTGTGTGTGTGTGCTGTAAAGGGGAACTCCGATCTGTCCAGGCATGCCTCCAGCACTCTCTCTTTCCCATATAATGACTCATAGAAACGTGTTGTTTAAAGTAGGGGAATTCTGCCCTGGTCTGGCTGCCCTGCACTTTGGGGGCTAATGTGAGACAATGGCTCATGGAAAGCTTTTGCTAAGAAGCGCTAGCCAATGAGAGCCTAAAACAGTCCCGCTGCAGTGTTTTTGGCGTATCGCACTGGAATGACATTTGGCAATAATCTGTTTGTCAGTCTAAACGCAGAGCAGAAACAGATTCCAACTAGGCATTTCAGGTTCTCTGTAACTGATGGAAAAACAGATTGCAGTGTTGAGAAATTTTCTATGTTCTGGCTTTGCCAAACCCGCCAATAGGGGAGCAGACTTCAACTGTTGCTGGGCAACTGTGCCAGTCCTGCCTGGAGAGAGTGCCAAGCTTAGAGAGAGCTGTGTGTGGAGCCATGTGGGTCGTGTTAGCACTGGCATTCCTGTTCATCTAGCTCATCTACTGCCACCAAGCCTAAGAAGATCACTCGGCTCTGGATGTCTCCTGAGATGGCGCTGATGCTGCCTCGGTCTAAGTGACTCTTGAATATCTTCTGACACATGCCATGACCCCAAACGATGTCTATTCAATCTAAAGCATTTAATCAGACTAATATGCACGGCAAATTCAGTCATGCACAGTAGACAGTGCGCCTGGAGCAACCTTATGAGGGTGCAGGTGGAAACCAAAGAGGTTTATGACACTTTGAGAGAGCTATCTGTTAGCATTTCCATTCACCACAATGGCAGTTGCTGAACTTGCACAGAGAAGCCAGTTTCACACTTTAATGAGCCCACCAAAAACCTACTATAACAGAATACTTGAATGGCCGTGGAGAAAGTTACTTTTTATCTATCAGCTGAGACTAACTGAACCGTGCTAACCAGCCGTGGTGGGAAAAACAATTTGAAAGTCATTTTACGGACCACACTCAAAGTAGGACTTAAAATACCGCATTTGGAGCTCTCGGTAACTTGAACTGGCTTGCTAACAGGGCTCACAGTGCTATGTTTGTAACCACAGAAAACAGAAAGTCATCACATGTGAATTTCAGGTATGAGAAGAGCAAATGTTTTGGAAGGGCTGAAAAACTGCTTTGGCTTATAGTCTTGAAAAGAAGAATGATGTCAGTGTAAATACATTGTTGACTCTAGATTTGATCTGCTTCCTGAAAATCCAGGATAATCTCAGAATGTTGGAAACAATCTCTCATGAAGGAAGCCATACAAACAAACAAACAATAAATAATACATTGGCAATATTTTGATATATTTAATCTGTCGTTGCTGAATAAATGTAGTAATTTATTTAAATATATATATAGTCAATGCAATAGGCAACATAAAATAAAATAATAATGTTAAGGACAGATACTGTGCATGACAGAAATTTGATAAAAATTATAAAATGTAAGGATTTTGTAAAAATGATAAGATCAGTAAGTCAAGACAAGGTATGTTTTTCCATTACTTTTACTCTTTAAAATAATTTAACCAATTTCAGTTTCATTTTTTAAAGGTAGGGTAGGGAATTTCGGAGAGGCTAGAAAAAGCAAACTAGCTTAGAAAGCATAAAGGTGATGATACACATGTCAACTATTTGAGCAATGTTGCTGGGCTATCCTGCCAGTCGATTGTTTCTTGGGCACTTTTCCATTGAAAATGGGCAATACATTTCTATCTGGATAATTTAGATCGGTTGTGGGCCCTGTCTCACATCTGGTTGCCCATTGACGGCAACATTGCCCAGCAATATTGCTCAAAAAGTTGCCCTGTGTATCATCACCTTAAGATCCCACCCTCCCCCTTAGAGCAACTCCAAAACACAATAACACAGCAGTCTGCAAAGCTTCACGAGAGATGGCGTTAAACTACCTCATGTCCCTAAGCACATAACATTACAATAATAATCATTGGAAACGACTTACAGAGCTCTTACTTGTACCTCCTGACTGCTGCAGATTCATAGAGAAAGTTTCCAGAGAAACACATCAATTCGAGTCTGAGGATGTCCCGAGAACATCACGGGTTGCCATCTTGTAATTACAGTTACGATATGGCGTGAACACAGCATAAACTCCTTGTTTTGGTTCAGGAGGAACTGTAAAAGGCGGCTGCTTTTTGTTTGTAGTTCTCGCTGACTGTCTGTCCAAAACTCTGCACCGAATGCAATGATTGGACGAACATTTTTTGGTTCTGTGACTTCCACAGAAGATATATTTATATACATGTTTTAATATTAAAATTGCTATCAGGATGTGAAGAGAGTTTCAACCAGTAGGCATATAACAAAAAGGCTTTATAAAACAAATTGCCTATAGCCTTCCTTTAAGTTACAAGATTCAACTAGGCAAGATTATTTTTTTTAAATAGTTTAAATGACTTGTACAACCAATTTGATTATATTTGAATATGGCAGCAACTAAACTTAAGTTTTTAAGTTGAATTAGGGGGATTTTTTTTTTTTTTTACAGTGTAAACATGAAATATATCGGAGAGCGAGTTGATATGCAATTGATACATGCTACAGGCCGGACTTGAACCTGTACCACTGTACTAATTATATCACATGGCTCCTTTTATTCTATGACAGCTCATCTGGGATATTTCAGCGGTGTTATTGGTATTCCTCAGGAATTTGAGGAAATGAGTCAGACTTGAAGACCTTGTCATCTTTGTTGTACACCCCGCCCATGCATCCTCCTGTGTCTGGGTTCAAGAGCTCTTGTATCTTCTGGTCAGCAGAGAACAGATGTTTTCCAGGACATCATTGAGTAAACATCTCTTCCTCTACGTCTCCTGTGCCATATACAGGTTGGAGAGTTGTTTGTCGGGAAGGTGCGAAGCCTCCACCTTCATCAAGACATTTATCATGGATTTCAAAACCGCTGTGCGCTAATGATGCTATTTTGAGACACTGGTAAAAACGTAGACTGCATGATAGCCATCTTAAAATATTGTTCTGGAGTTTGTGCGTGTGTTACTATGAGTGGGATAAGGTCTTGTTAAGCTCGCTAGGTATGGATGGGACTTTGGGTCAGTATCAGTAATATGAGTATTTGTCTGACAGTGAAACCTGCAGACATTGTGGCTTAACTACATAAGTCCAATGTTAACATTGGCTCTGAGCTTTGTATTGCCTGAGTGTTTCATCATCATGATTTAAGGCCATTGTCTCTTACTGTCTAGGCTATGGATTTCCCCCATGAGTTTGTCTGTGTGCAACCACCAATGAATAAATTTATTCTATTGCAGTTGTGATACTATTTTAATGACATTTACAGCATTTGAACAACATACATGTTTGATGTAGCCTAGCTACAAATGCATTATTTTACTAAGCAAAATCACACAAACACGAGTGCTGTCGTTATAAATATCAGCACAGCAGTAATTCAAACAAGCAGTTGATATCAAGAAACTTAAGCTTTACAGAAACAATCGAATCAGATTGGCCAAGCTTGCACTTGCCTCCACCATTTGTTATTATGAATTTTTCTATTATTTGTGTTTTACTTATGTTCAACTTGTAAATAAGAGAAATATACGATAAATGTTTCCAATAGCCCAGGGATTGTTCACTGTTTCAGGTTTGCATCTCTGCGCTTGTCCGTGTACTCCAGTAGATGGCGACAAGTTACTTGAGTCATTGAATCATTCATTGAACCGATTCGTTCAAACACTCAGATTCATTGTTATGTTGATGAGACACGTCGCTCAAATTGATTCTGCTTTGACTTCGTTTGGATATATGTTCGTTGGCACTTGGCAGAGCGACTGGCAATAATGTGTCTGAAATGTAAGTTACTTAATATTAACTCAGTTTTTCTTTGTCTTAACCACTGAATAAAAAGCAATATCAATATATGTAATATCACATAGCATAAGCCTAGGTGTGGGGATGAACCTTTTGAAACTCAACAGCCTCGCTTGGCTTCAGAAGAACTTCCTGTTAGTTAACTTGCTATGTCAGCGTTGTGATTTATCTCCAGCTATATGGAGGCATGATTAGTTTTTGTCTTTTGTTACTGATAGTCCTGTTGATTTACACCGGAGCTCCGTGCCTCAGGCCTGACCTCCCAAAGCATCGTCTCGTTAAATCAGCCTGTTCTCCATCACTGTAATATATACGAGATGAGGATGTAAATAATTAGAGTATACATCGTAATCCCCTCTAAAAGGGTGAAATTGAGTGTGACGGTGTGTATATATTTGCGTTCCCCCTCATGCTTACAGTTCATATCTCACCAACAGGATAGCATCATCAGCTCGACCTTTAACTGTACAAAAGGGTCCCAAAGCAATGCTGTTTTAGTTGATTAATACATTTAATGAAAATAATGTGTGTGTGTGTGTGTGTGTGTATATATATATATGCTTAAAAACTGAATTGTTGCTTTGGGAACTAAAAAAGAAACATTTAAAAAATCTAAAATGACAAGCACAAAACCAAATTACTAAAACTAAAAGCCAATTCAAAATATTAATACTATAATAGAATATAAATAATACTAAAATAATACTGTTCCAAAGTCTTAAGACCACATTGAAAATCAGAGATTTAAAATTTAATTAAAATAATAGAAATAAACAGAAAGTTTTCATATTTAAAAAAACAAACAAAATCATCATCATAGAATTTACATACATGATGTAAGTAAATGGGACTTATTTGATTATGCAATATTTAATTCAGTATTAAGATTGCTAGATCACTACTGAAGCAAATTAGTTACATTATTCACTTGACTCTTTGTACAGACAGTCAGATGTTCTTCCATTTAAGCTCAAGATACTCTGTTGGAGAACTTGTGGAGTTTAAAACTTGTCATTAAAGTTGGCATGAAATGGAAATTCACCGCATCTATTTTCTAAATGCAAGTTATTGATCTTATTGTGAATGATTAGTAGAAACATATTTGCATCTTTTTTATTTATTTTTTATTTTGCAAATGTTTAATCAATTTCATAACTCGATCCCTGGTGAAACGACAGACTTCTCTCTGGTAACATATGCCTCTATCTTACTGCAAGCTCACATTCAGAAGATCTGCCTCCATCCAAACAACAATTGATGGACAGAACCAAGTCCTAGCCATAAAAAAAGTCACAATACGGAAGAAAAGATTTGCTGTGACTTTAAAGCAAAAGAGGACAAACCAAATTGTGTTATTTTCAACGTTTTACTCAAATTGTTATGCCGATAATATAATTTAAGTCACCGAATTTTCAACCACGTTTTGGATCCATGTTTCATATTCACCTTGGAGAGAAGTGGGTTTTCTGTCGTTTCTCTGGCCTCATTTTACTCCCCGTGGCCTTTGTTCTCCTCATCCAGACGCCTCTCTGTTTGAAATGTTTTTGGAGAGACCTGGCCCTCTCCCTGTACGACTCCTCCATCCACGAAAACCTCCAGAGCGCAGTAACACTGCACAATCTCCCGGTCATCCTTAAATCATCCCTGGAATGTAATCTTAACAGAGTATTAATGGTCTCTCTTTTAAGCAGGGCCAGGACGGCTTCGTTCATGCATGGTGGCCTGTAGAAATGCTCCTCTCGGGCCTGACGCAGATGAGTGCTGCACAAAAGACAGGAAACAGTCTGAATAAAAACGTCTGATATAGATTTTAAATGTGAACATTCATTGATGATTATGTATTGAGAAGATTTGTTTTCAGTGCTGGATGTCTAAGCACATCCGCTTGTTTTGTCCCCCATTCTGATCATTTAATAACATCTATTTTGAGCGCTACACCTGTGAAACAGAGTATTTGGCATTTTTACAGTGTGTGCTGGTATTGATGATGTTATATGGCTGGTGTGCACATGCGTCTGTGTTTGTGTTACAGCAATACGTCTCTCTCTGCATCTGTGTGCTATTGTGTGTTTGTCAGCTGTTGTGTCAGGCCATGCCCAGTTCTCCTCTCTGATTGGAGAGCAGCAGAGCCTCTCAGCGTTACCGTGAGTAATGCTGGGCCGCTGATCCAGGGTGTGTCGACCCGCTCGTGTCCCTGCAGCTTACTGACTGACAAACCCACTCCAGCTCTCAGCCCACTGCTCACCAAACTCTTCAGCTTCACACAAGCACATGGTTATAGTTATTCGCTTCAATTCCGTCCATTTCAAATAGCGAAAACCTGAATATTGCAAACATAATTTGTGATTATTTGTGGCACTTACATAACAAGACTTCCATAACTCCATAACGAGTGTATACTTTTTTTTTAATGTGTAAAAAATATGCAACTCAATACAAATTAAATAATTACTAGATATTGTTTGATTTTATTTTATTTGATTTTTTTATTTTTAGCTTTGGTGCAGTGATTTTTACACCATACTAAAGGCTCTGTATGACAACGTACACTATAACATTCAAAAGTTTGGGGTCAACTTTGACCTTAATAAACAACTTTATGATAAGGATTTTTTTTTAATTCATGTTTGAAAAGCTGATGATAATATATATATATACATGTATATATCATAGTCATATCATATCAAGGCTGCATTATTTGATAAACAAAATTCAGTAAAAAGAATATTTTCAATTTAAAATAACTTTTCTATTTGAATACATTTTAAAATGTAATTTATTCCTGTGATGTTAAAGCTGAATTTTCAGCATCATTACTCCAGTCTTCAGTGTCACATGATCCTTCAGAAATCATTCTGATATGATGATTTGATGCAAGAAACATTTTATTATTATTATCAGTGTTGAAAACAGTTGTGCTGCTTAATATATTTTTTAATATATACAGTACCAGTCAAAAGTTTGGAAACATTACTATTTTTAATGTTTTTGAAAGAAGTCTCTTATGCTCATCAAGCCTGCAGTTAAAAAAATAAAAAAATAATAAAAAATCTAATATTATGAAATATTATTACAATTTAAAATAATGGTTCTCTTTTTTAATATACTTTAAAATGTAATTTATTTTTGTGATGCAAAGCTGAATTTTCATCAGCAAGTACTCCAGTCTTTGGTGTCTTATGATCCTTCAGAAATCATTCTAATATGCTGATTTATGATCAATGTTGGAAACAGTTGTGCTGCTTAATATTTTTTTTATAACCTGAGATACTTTTTTCAGGATTATTTGATGAATAAAAAGTTAAAAAGAACTGTATTTATTTAGAATAGAAATCTTTTGTAACAATATACACTACCGTTCAAAAGTTTGGGAACAATAACTATTTTTTTTAAAAAGAAATTAGTACTTTAATTCAACAAGGATGCGTTAAATTGATAAAAGGTGATGGTAACGATTTATATTGTTAGAAATGTTTTTATTTTGAATAAATGCTGTTTTTATGAATAAATGCTGTTAACGTTTTACTCATCAATGAATCCTGAAAAAAGTATTCCAAAAAAATATATTAAACAGCACAACTGTTTCCATCATTGATAATAACTGAGTATCAAATCAGCATATTAGAATGATTTCTGAAGGATCATAAGACACCAAAGACTGGAGTACTTGCTGATGAAAATTCAGCTTTGCATCACAAAAATAAATTACATTTTAAAATATATTAAAAAAGAGAACCATTACTTTAAATTGTAACAATATTTCATAATATTACTGTTTTTTTTTTTCAACTGCAGGCTTGATGAGCATAAGAGACTTCTTTCAAAAACATTAAAAATAGTAATGTTTCCAAACTTTTGACTGGTACTGTATATTTGATTTGTCAGGATTCTTTGATGAATAAAAAGTTTAAAAGAACAACTTTTATTTGATAGATAAATCTTTTGTAACATTATTATTACTGTCACTTTTGATCAATTTAATGCATCTTTGTTGAAAAAAAAAAAAAATCCTTTCCTTTATTCTTTAGGAAGAGATTCTCCCACAGTATCATTCTTAGGGTCATTGACTCCTGCCATAGACTAATGCATGCATTTCTAGGCAATTTCTTATTCAAATGTTTCTGTGGATTCAAATTGCATTGCTTAAATATTTTATCGGGATAGGATAAAACAAACCGTCATCTTGATTAAATTAAAAACAGGATGACGACAATCATTGAGCCAATTCTATTTGTAAAAAAGAAGACAGAATAACTATGCAGCTTCAAAGATGGGCTTTTATTGAAATTCATGACATTGATTCCAATCCATTGTGAGTTAAATAGGAAGTTGATATCCTGACTTGTTGCTTCGGGTGGAAATAAGAAAGCGTGTGACTAGTTGTCCCCGTGTAGGCGTAAGGGCTGGAGTAAAAAATAAATACCAGAAATACTTCTATTATTTTCTTTAACATTATTAACACATAAGTGAGAGAGCAATAGAAGACATGAGAACATTAACATCTGGTTTGTGCTTTTATATCATCCAGTACATGAATCCACAGGATGTGTGACCTTTAAAGTGCATTCTGTTTCTCAGTTTGTGTGAACAACTTGTATCTGGTCTGGATTATCTATCTAGTTCTCCTGTTTCTGACCTCAGCGCAGGTTCAGGAGGCCTGAGGGATGACATACACTAGAGATGAAGTGTGCAGAAGGACCTCGTTTCTGTATCCCATTAACATCACCTCGTAAAATGCTCCTACACGACATGAGCAAACTGACACCCATATGTTAGCTGGCTCAGCTTTCTGCAGGTATGGCATTTTTGGTTTTCATTTAGCCCTTGGCTCACACAGTGGTGATGGATTGTCAGAAAACGACGTGGTTGCGGGTGTAGGGCATGGCAGAAGAATCTACCCGACCCTCTACCGAGCCATTTGTGCATTTCTGTGTGTTGTTTTGCCCTGGCAGAAGTGGCCGCTCATCTGTGTCTTATATTAGTGTCAGGAAACTCACACCTTAGCAGTGCGTCCATCACATATTTAGAAAATCACTCTGCTAAGGAACTCGAAATAGAAGTAAACTAACTGCATAACAGCTGATGTATTAATTAGGGTTAATTTCGCATCTATTACAAAACATACCCGGTCTTAAATTGCAAATTAACTAACTGCTAATTAAGGTCATCACAATTTTGGCATCTGACAGCACATTTCGACTTCGAATGCTGATGTTAACTTCCATTAGAGAGTCATGGGTTGAATTTCACAAGCAACAGGCTCAGGAAAATGTGTGTGTGTGGGTTTCCTCCGTGGCCTCTGTCATAAACACTGACTTGTTAATCCTGTGGGTCAAATCGCTGGGCTGTCGGAGAGGGGTGAGAGATGCTGAGAATACCTGGCTATATTAAGCCGACCCTCTTCATCAAAAACATCCTCTGTCTCAATTAAAGGCAGAGGAAAAAAAGAAAAAAAGAACATTCTGTCATCATTTACACACACGTCCATGTCATTCCAAATGTGAATTAATTACTTTCTTCTGTGATACACAAAAGAAGATTTTTTTTGAAAATGTTTATTCATTTATTAAAAGTCAATGGGGTCCAGTGTTATTTTGGACCCCACTGATTGTCATTATTTGAAACAGGACATTTGAAACGTTTCTTTTTTTAAACGTTCCACAGAAAAGGAAAGGTTTGGAATGACATGAAGGTGAGTGAATAATGACATAACCTTAATTTTTGGGTGAACTAACCCTTTAAAGCTACATATGAGCTCCCAGTGTAATATATATATATGAAGAGTTCAGATGCAAAAGCCTCTAAATGCCATCTGAAATTTTCTTCTAGAATGATCATTTTTATCAAGCTTGTATGTTTAAGTTCAGTAATTTCACTAAAATGACAATTAATAGGTAATCTTCATTGCCATTTAAGTGAAATTATTGAATTTAAATATACAAGCTTGATAAAAATGATCATTCTAGAAGAAAATTTCAGATGGCATTTAGAGGCTTTTGCATCTGAACTCATCATATATATATATATTACACTGGGAGCTCATATGTAGCTTTAAAGGGTTAGTTCACCCAAAAATTAAGGTTATATATATATATATATATATATATTATTGGGATTCCCTTGAAAATGAGATGTTACATCTCAAGGGGCTATCCTTTCAATAAAATTCAAATATATATTTGTGTTTGGACATTTAAATACCTTAAATTAAGAACATTCATTACTACATTAAAAATGTCTAAAGATTTATATTTCAAATTAATGTTCTTCTTTTGAACATTCTATTCAACAAAGAATCCTGATAAAGAAAAAAACAGAACACATTTTTTCACAAAAATATTAAGCAGCACAACTGTTTTGAACATTGCTAAAAATAATAAATGATTCTTGAGCATCAAATCATCCAAATTCAGCTTTTATCACAAAAATAAATTGCATTTTAAAATACTTTTAAAGAGTTATTTTAAACTTAATTTGAATAATATTGCTGTTTTTACTGTATTTTTGACTAAATAAATGCCACCCTTGGTGAGCAGAAAAGACTTCTTTTAATAACAAAAAAAGTGGTTACTACAATAATGTTTTATTTGTTAACATTATTTAACAAAGAACAATACTTCTAATCTACAGCATCTTGTTAATGTTAATTTTTACATGAACTAATACACTTATGCTAACAGATACACCTTTTGATGTTAATAGTTAATGCACTGTGAACTAACCAGAACAGTTGTAATTTTATTAACTAACATTATCAAAGGCTGATAACTGCTGTTGTCCTTCCTCTGCACCTGTGCAGCAGTAGATGTGCTGTGCGGCCTGGAGCTCTCATTTAGTCCATTTAGCATCATCAATTTCTACCAGTCTAGCTGGCCTGGCCCACAATGGGCTAAATTTGGGCACTGGTGCTCCTCTTTATCTCCCTGCAACAAAGATGTCAACTCCCCTGATGTACTCATTCAAAGAGCATTCAGCACAAGTGGGTCAAGCCAGTGGTTGATTCCCTCACCCAGCCTGCACAAGCAAAAGTGTGTTTTGTTTCTTACTAGGGTTATTTAAGGTTGCCTTTTAGTGTGGTAATTGGTTACAGTTTGCGACCACATTTGCCAAAAATTAATCAACACTTTTATAGCTCTGGTGGCGCAAGAACCCAGCAAATATGTTGCTCCATTAATACTAATTTGTTAAAAAAAAAATCATTTATTTATTCAACATTATTTGTGTTTTTTAAATTGTTTATTATTGATTAAGTGTAGCATTGTCATTATTTTGTTTGTCAAGAGAATGTGAGGTCTTTGTTTATAAAACTATTATCTTAATATTGATAGTATGCTATTTACTACATATGTGTAAATAAAACACATTTGTGACATGCTAATATACACATTGATTGCAAAATGAATGCTTTTTGTGAACCAAAAAGGCTTTTAAAACAGTCTAGGTCATGACAAGTGTCACCATATGTCAACAGTCCATTAATCTGTGGCCTGTAGTTCACAAATGCATTCAAAACAAATGGACATTATTTCTAGCAGGAGTAAGAGCTCTTGCTGTACACACTGGAGAAGTGTGTGTGTGTGTGTTTTCCTGTTTTTTTTTGTGAAAAATCCTGTTTACCACTAGGCTAGACTCATTAAACATGATGTTGAGGAAGGGTAAACGGCCCCCTGTTATTTTGGAGCGGTCAGTTGTGTACACTAGAGCGCTGGGTGAACTACATGAAACAGTAATTCTCTGCCAAATGTGGAAGAGCATGGTTTGGGCAAGAAAACTCCATTTATACTTAGTTTAAGCATTGTAGACATGATGAACATGGTCCTTGTATTTTTAAAATCTCTTAAACATTTCGGCACTGATTCAAGCAGTGAAAAGGCACATTGTATGGCATTTAGGACAAGCATCGTTCATTGCAATGAAAGAAACGTATTTGTTAACTTTAAGAAATTGAGGGATCATGACTTTGTAACTAAATTTTTTTTATAACTTTTTTATAAAAAAAAAACTAGATGAGTAAAGTTCGTAAACAAGTTGCGAATAAGTTGGCTTGAGAAAGAAAGTTAAGTAGTTTTAACAGATTTTTAAGGTTTTAAGTTTTCAGGTTTTAAGTTCAAAATAGATATCAATAAACTTATAAAACTAACAATAAAATCAAATCCAAACCAAAACAGACACTTCTCAGCACATAGCACTGCAGCATTATTAGTCTCGTCATACTGTAGAGTTTGACAATAAAACATCTGCCTCAGATTAAATAAATGTAACACACCTGTCTGTTAAGATTCGCTGATTCTGAAATAAATATTTATGCATGCGACTGTCTCAGCAAATACAAGAGATATCAGCAAGAAAAATGTGTGTGTGCTGTGGTGCCATTTACAATCTATTGTGGGATGACATCAGAAAAACAGCTGAAATTGTGAAATTCCCATGATAGGGATAATGATTAATTTTTTTATGTAATTACAACTTACGTTTATTCAGGACATTTAGCAGTGCCATTAAAAAGTGCTTTATCTTGACATATGACAATATTGTGGTCAAAAGATGACCAAGATACTTACAGGCCCTATAGATCTTTTTATCACAATTTCACAAGAAACTTAAGGCATAATGGATAGTTGAGAATGGTTGAGATAACGGAGACTTTCTGGATTTGCTTGCATGTATCTTCTCTTCTCTGTACATCCAGCCACACACAATTGTAAATGTTTGTAAAAGCAGATGTTTTCAAGCCAACTTTTCACCTGAATTCATCAATTTAACCAGGTTATACATTTTATTTTGATGGTCCACTTTAGACATTCTAGACCAACTAACTTTGCAAATACATGTCAACTACTCATCACTGGAGACTTTACGGTTAGGTGTAAGGATTCGGGTTAGTTTAATAAGTTGACGTAGTTGCAAAGTTACTTATAATTAGTAAAAAGTCTGTTGGGAGACTATCAAAATAAAGTGTTAGCAGATATTAAACACAGTCTAATAATACTCTAATGAGAGTTAGTTAACATGCAGTTGCAAAATTACGTATAGTTATAGAGAATGTCAGACCATAAATAGACAATAGAAAAATAATTAATGTACATTAATGAAAATGTCAATAATTCCATGTAATGTAATTTAACTTATTGGTTACTTTACTTGTGTCTGAAACATACATCTTTTAAGAAAAGAAAGTTATTGGATCTCTCTTACAAAAGGAATTTTTATTCCTTGTCTGGGATATGAAAATGCTTTTGGCTGCCCAGATGGATTGGCAATAGACTGACTTTACCACACAGTTGGTTCTTCTTACTCTCCAGTGTGTTTATGACTGCTCATATTGCATATCATTCAGATTGTTACAGGCCCAAGTCTTTACCACATTAGGGATTCGAAAAAGTCCAGTTCAGGAAGTTGTTTTGTCCATTTTTGATCCTTTTAACCCACTGCTAAAAGGCTTGTACCCAGAGAAAAGCATGTCATGGAATTATAGGGTGGACAAAAAGTTTGATACATACTGTTTTCAAACAAATTTGTGCCTTGTGTAAATTCATAATTTTTCCTTTTATAAACAAGAGGTCCAATTTGTGCACAAATTTCAACCGCACTCTGTTACATCACTTTCGGTCTTCCTAAACTGATTTGATTTCATTTTGACGCTTTTATGAAAGACACCCTGTCATCTATATGTTTGATTGACCAGACGCTCTTCAGAAACTTTCTCTGCTTGGCAAATGGTAAATAATTTGCATGTGGAATTATAGGTATCATAGGGCATATTCATACCAGATGTAAGTCCACATGAAGCATGTCATTTGAATAAAAGATGTTTTGTCTGCTTCTTTAAAAAGCTTATTTTTCATGCCTTGACAGACATGCTAGGAGGGAATACAGAGAAAATTGTTTGCCTTAAACTAAAAATAAATTTGGTGGTATAGAGCACACCACAAGGCTGAAGACCGCTGGCTGGATACGGCTGAATGTGTAATTTGTTTCGTGTTCACAATAGGACTTCAGTTGTTCATGCATCATATATATATCTGTTTTTGCACATCACTTCTTTTTCTGTGATATCCGTACTTCTGCTTTCTCTGTTTCTTACTCATATCTCGCCACTGCCGTCTCTCTCTTTTTACACTTAAACAAACGCGGATTTCTTCACCTCTGCTCATCTTGTTTCTTACATTTGATAGGATCTTTCGTTTCTCCTGGCAGATCTTTCACTGTTCACAAAGTTTTGGCAGAGCTCTAACAGACCACAGGGCATGTTTGCGAATCATTTTAATCACGAGGTGTATGATTTATTCTGGCATTCCCTCTCCTTATTCCATCCAGAAGAGGCTTTAGAGTCTGTGTATCTTGGTTACGTTTGCTTTGCATTAACAATGCTATGTATATACACCCGCACACACTATATAAATATATATAGCCAACAATTTGACAATTACACCTGGGTAAAACTACTATAGTATGTAAATGAAAACTTAAAAGAAGTACTTTGATTGTGGTTAGAGCTTTGGATCAGTTGGTGCTGGACGGTTCCTACAGGCCTGAGGCCTCTTCCTGCTGCGGAGAAGAAAACAGCGCTGTGTGTGTAGCAGGCACCAGAAACAACACCACTTTAAACAACTGAGAGGCGGAATTGCTGTGTTCTGTTAAAATACTGGCTTCAGTTTCAGTCAGGATCATCAAGCACCTATTTGTGCAGGCCTGGCTCATTTGGTGCTCTATAGACAAGATAAGACATGACCAAAGTATATATATATGTATAAAAAGTGATCCAAAAGTGATCTTGCTAGGGGGGGTCCAGGGGCATGCCCGGGTAAATTTTGATTTTCCTGACCTACACTTGATTAAATTAAGGAAAACTTTTCCACGAAAATGAATTACATTTTTCCAACAAAATCTAATTAGTTTGAATGATTTGATGTAATCTTGTTGTATGAACTTAAATTCATTTAGTCATTCCTGCTAGATAAAGTTTTGTCAGGTTGACTACATTTAATTTTTGCCCCGCTTAAAATCGCCAACATTATAATTTTAGCTAATTTGACTTAATGATAGAAGCTACTAGTGTTCAAATGAATTAAAACCACTTTTTACAGAGTAATATTGAATATTACTTATGCAGGACTGCGAATGAGGTTTAATGCAAGTATAGTGTATACTGAGTGCCCACAGCCCTAAACTAAACACAGTCGCCACTCTTCTGCATAATGGTAACCATAATGGTAACCACAAAATTCAAAAACAGTACAGAAAGTCCTCTAAGTTTCTAACATAAATGAATATTAAACACTAACATTAACTAACAACATCTTTCCATTTACAGAAAAACACATAAAATAACACTTTAATCCCTAAATTTACCCTCCTAATGCAGTCCCTTGCAAAGCATGCTGGGAACTACAGATCCACTGCCCAGTTTAGTTGTCAACAAAAATGATTCATGTAGTTTTCACACAAATTAAGTAAGTAAACTTCAGTTTTAAATATATTAGGTTGATTGGACACAATTAAATTAAGTTGTGACAAAATATTAAACAATTGTGTTACTTCTGCTTATTTAATTTAATTTAATTTAACAAGAGGTAAAAATTCATTTTTTGAGTGTACACGAGCATTTTAAGGTGTTTGAATGCAAAAAAAAAAAAAAAAAAAAAATTGGATAACAGTAGCTTTAAAAGCATGTCAGTGGGCAGTATAAATTACAAAATACAATCACATAGCCTATTCGAAACAGGAATGGCCTTAAATGAGAAATGTTTCAAGGATTATTTTGCATAGATGTTACATTTCAATCGAAGCCAATGCAATCGTTCTGTGTCCAGAGGCATATGTGAGCAATTAGTATGAGCACTGAGCATCAAAGGTCAGTTTCCACAACTTTTTTCTTTCCTAAATTAATCAATGTTTTTGGACTATGCTGACTATGAAGCGTCGCGCTGGAATTTATTTCTGAAAATGGTGTGTATATGTTGCATCATCACCACACAAAATTATCACGTGAACGTAGCAGTAACAATTAACTAAATTAAACAAATGCAACAAAGCAGAATGTGAACGAACCGTGAAGCATTAATATCGAAATGGTTTCCAGATAAACAAATTCCTCAGTGTGATTGTGAGTCAGTGTGGCTCAGGAGGTGTGTCTGTGCTGAGTCACCACATATGTGTCACCTTTCATTTCTGTTCCCCACCCAGTCAGACCACTGCCTCTTCACTCCTCAACAACACACAGCTGCAGTTTTCACTTTTTGTAAAAAGTGAGTGTGATTCATACATGTGTGAACTGGGTTTTTGAGCGCATCATAAAATCACATGCATGTCATCGCTTTCCTGTGAGCTTAATCAATATTACATACTACAGTCACAGAAGTAGATCACAATGTGTGATACTCAAAGGAGATGTCTGAAATCAACATCAGCTTTCATAAGTATCCATGACCTAAATGAGTGAGTGGATGACCTCCATTTCTCTCAAATTAAACAATGACAGAACCGAAATCCTGCTAGTTGGCCCAAAATCTTTTTCTTCTCTGACCTCTGATCAAGTGAGGCCTTCACATGCTGTATGTAACCTGGGTGTGACGTTTGACTCATTACTCAAGCCCATTTCAAGCACTTCATCAAGTCTTCTCATAATGCTCCTCCAAACCTTTATTTGTATTTCACTTATCTTTAAAGATGCCGAAATTGTAATCCATGCCTTTATAACCTCACACCTAGATTACTGTAACTCACTCCCTGTACTGTAATTAAACTGTTTAAGCAGTTGATTTTTCCTGAACTCTGCAGCCCATAACACTCCCATTGTCCTCCAAAGGCAGTTGGAACTTCAGGGTCATGGCACCAAAATTCTGGAATACCCCCTAATATCTCTCTAAAATATCAAAAGTCAGTTGAAAATCTGAACTGTTATTCAATAATCTTTGATTCCCTCTAATGCTGTACCTGTTCTTGTTTTTATATTAGTTGTTTCTGTCTTTTTCTTTTGCTCACAGCGCTCGTAATGCGAGACACGACACAACAAAGACATCAGTCTGCCTGCATTCAGTACATAACCAACCAAATTAAACAAATGGATTGCTATGAACTTATTTTTACATTTTACATTCATGCATTTGGCAGACGCTTTTATCCAAAGCGACTTGCATTGCATTTCAAGGTACACATTTACATTCTTATCAGTTCTTGTTCTTATATTGTGCTATAATGATATGGAAAAAAAATTATACTGACTTTTAAAGCCACTTTTTTGTTAAGTCATTCAATTCTTTATTTGTCTTCTACAATAATGCAATGTCTTTGAATTATCTTCATTTGGGTTTTTTGTTTTCTCAGCAAGTATTAGTATTGATTGAATAATGCAATTAATTTGCTTAACATTTTAAATCAATTGAGAACATAAATTATTTCAAAGAAAAGAGTTGAATGAGCAAAAGCCGTACTCTTTCTATACTTTTTTCTTCTGCTTACAAAGGCTGCATTTATTTGATCAAAAATACAGTAAAAACAGTAATATTGTTAAATATTATTACAATTTAAAATAACTATTTTCTTCCTACATATATTTTTTTAAAATGTAATTTATTCCTGTGATGTCAAAGCTGAATTTTCAGCATCATTACTCCAGCCTTCAGTGTGACATTATCCTTCAGAAATCTTTATAATATGATGATTTGCTGCTTAAAAAAACATTTATTATCATTATTATCAGTGTTGAAAACGCTTGTGCTGCTTAATATATATATTTTTCAGTATTCTTTGATGAATAGAACGTTCAAAAGAACAGCATTTGTTTAAAATAGAAATATTTTGTAGCATTATAAATGACTTGATCAGTTTAAGTTGCCTGTTTAAATGATTAGTTTCTAAAATAAAAAAACACTGACCCCAAACTTTTCATATGGTAGAGTAGATAATATATTGTACATAATGTAAAGTGTCTTAAATATTGCTGTGGTCTTTAATGGCCATGCCTTTCTCTTTGGCTTACTTTTGCACAGGGACGTCCTGACCCAAATCATCTTCTTCTCTCAGCGAAGGGAAATGCTGTGATAATAGTGACGTGCAAATGAGACGTGTGGGACAGCAGGCGATCTCAAAGAGCAGCTCGAGATTCCACAGGCTTACACTCTTAGGAGAGCATGCATCCTCTCCGAGCTGAGTCATTTTTCTCTCTCGGTCGCTGTGCGGGCTATTACCTGCCCCTCACTAAAATGAGACCATACAGACCGTTTATTGAGTTTGTCAGTGTGATTTCCATGTGACATTATAATAAGATAGAATGAAGCAGGGCTCAAGCTCAAAAAGCATACAGTGTAACACAATTTAATAGAGTTTTGGGAGAATGAATGTGTTCAAACTGATATTGACAACACAACACAAACTCTAAAAAGTCCTAACATCAAGCCAGCGAACTACATTCTGTGTTTACAAGGCTTACATTGACAAAAAGCAGAATTCAGAGCAGAATGAAGTCACGTCTTTGAAAAGAGCTTGATGGTTTGAAAGAGAAAACGGACATTGCATTGCATTAATGAAAGGAAAGGGTGTATTTACTGAACCACTTATTAACATAAACCACATAGTGTTTTGCATTTAGTGACACCACATCTTTTGTCAATCCTTTACAGTCTGTCGCAAATACCTAAATTGCTAAATTAAGAGCCTGCATTTGAAGCAGGAGGGTCTGAAAAGTATTTCACAAGAAGGCTTTCTTTTTCTCTATTCTCCTGTTATGTTAGAGCGCGTATGTGCGTCTAAGCCCTGCTAGGTCATGTCTGTCCACGCAGGGACGCTGAAAATTGCAAGAGCAATAAGGATTTTTAGGGGCATTATGACTGGGTTAATAAAACACAGCTGCCCCTAAAAGTCCCTCATTTTTCTTGCTGCCTTTTGGGTCCTCTTCCTAGACTCACATTTCAACAGCACGGAGCCGGCTTTCAGTCCGGCGGCTGGGTGTTGGTGAGAGCCCTCTCCCTCCCCTGGGGAAGCGCAGACATGGGGCTGCTGTATCGCGTCCCTGCTTCTGACGGCTGGAAGCGAGCAAGACCCTGTTTGTCAGCCGTCCAACAAGTGAAAAGTTTAAATTAAGAAGAGAGAGAGAGAGAGAGAGAGGGGAATTTTAACCTCCCTCCTCCCCTCAAGCGTGCATGCCAGGGGTTTATAAATTGCCCTTATAAAAAAGGGGTTTGCTTTGGGATTTAAGTGGGTAGCGGAGAGAGGTGAATGAGTTCAGTGCATTTTGGAGCGGGATTCTTTCCTATTCGGATTGGTATTTCTGTGTTTATACATGCACTACAAACATGCCCATTAGGCAGCGTGAAGTCCCTTTCAATATTACAGTCACTCACGAGCCACGGAAATGTTTGTGAAGTTAAAGTCTACATACTAGGTTCTAATTCCAACTTGAGTGTCCTATAAGTGTGCTAGTGAAACAAATCACAGTACAATAGACAATAACAATGTGCTCAGTCCAAAATGAGCCACGATGCAATTTAAGCAAAGGCAACAGGAAGCTTCTGGCAAATAGATCCAAACAAACTTTCAGAAGTTTTGAACTTCCAAAAGTGGGATATTAAATAGGGAATCATTGACAGAACACCTTGAGCAAACTATTTAATGTACTGTAATTCTAATTATAGCACTCAAAAGTATTATATTCTAAATAGTATTCTATTACTTATAAGCAAAATTTTGCCATTTGAATGTATCCCATCAACAGTACTTATTATTTATGTGTGGATTATAATGTACCTGTTCAGGACAGAAATAAGTGAGGATGATTTCATGAGCCAGAAACTGGGACTTTGTAGGCCAGTTGAGAGTAAATTTAACTACTCACCTTGCCCGCAAAGACCCAACCTCTAACACATTAATGTCTTTAACCCCAAATATACACAGTTTATTATTATACATTCATTATTGATTTTTAAACAATATATATATTTCATGATTAATAACCTTAAAAATACAAACATTTCACAAAATTCAAATTTAACGTGGTTAACCTAGCCTGTTTCATTCATTCACTGCTATAATTCATATTGACATAAACCAAAACATATCACAATCTTGACATTTCATCAGGGATGAAGCAGCACATATTGATGTAGGCTATTTTTTTTATCAACAATTAACTAACGTTACAGCAGATTCATTTACCTCGGCTGGACTTCCACTGTTTGAGCGTTGTATCAACCCAGCCTGTTTTTGATTTATGTCCACGGTCACAATCGCACGTACTGACACTCAAACAGTTGTAGAAAAGTTTGTCGTTGGTACGGTCCAGTTCTGGTTCTGACTGCTGCCAAAGAAATGGAATAAAGATGCATTCTTCACTAAAGCCAACATAAAAGTTTCTTCTCAGAAGATGTGCGTGTTTTTTTCTGTTGGATGCGCCAAAATTGTATGAATATCCTTGTAAGTTCCCTCCTCGGTAGCGTGGTCATGACTGTCACCGCCGCCTTCTTAAATGATTTACCTGTATTCTGCAGAGCCGCGTGCCATGTGCGACAGACAGCAGCGCGCGGAGATCCCGTGCCGTCCTCAGGCCCTCCCCAAAATGCAAGTCTAGGTAGCACATGCATTAATGAAAGTCACACTCACCTATTGTTGGTAATCTTGACGGTATGTCTTAAATGCGAAATGTGTGCGTTGGTGTCGGAAGACATCCTATTAATTTATTTAAAATGGCAAACATATGCAGTGAGTCCCACAGAGAAACAGCAGTTATGTTGTTTGGGTCGAACCTTTACAGTTTTATAATTTTGAGCTGTAGAATATTCACTATATTAGCTGCGTAGCCTACCCGTTGTGTAGATATGTTTTAATTTGGAGCGCTAGCGTCCTCTTGTGGATACATGCATAACACTACATAACACTACCACAGGCTAGATCAGACACCAGTTTACATTCTTCTGTTACACTTTCCCAATGAACAATTTGGCTCTCTGCATTAACACAATAATAAAATCACACAATTTTTGCACATTATTCATTGTGTTCAGTCCAACGTTTCTAAATGACACAGAGAGCGCCTGTAGACTGTTCAGGCCATCATAACCATAACTCTGCTTGACAGAAACAGTTTATCTTAAGGGTTTGCCTGAATTTAGCTCTGTTCATGTTAGTGAACAACAAGCTTTCTATTTTCTCCTGCTGAAATGAAACCTTCTGTGGTGTAATAATCTTAAAGGAAAATAAGACTATTTGTGTGTGGTTTCGTCCCACCGCATTTATGCAAAAGCAAATTAGTTCCATTGATCGAGGCACGGACGGGGTTCGAACCCGCGATCTTCGGTTTACGAGACCGACGCCTTACCACTTGGCCACCGCGCCTATTGGCCGCTCGTGCGCAAATAACTTCATTTGGTCTAGGTTCGACCGGACGAAGACTACGAATAAACACTTGTTCTTTCTTATTTTTACGCCCGATAATTCTTTCTCCCATGTGAATTCACGCCTCTTCTTTGTACATATTATAGACGCGATCTAACGACCCAGGTTATTTTAATTCCCTCTGCTGACACATCCGGTAGACATTAGATTATTAGAGGTGTCCCGGATGTGAATCAATTCGAACCAAGAACAAATTTATCGACCTCATCACACAATAAATGTTAGCACGTGTTATTGGTAATTTAATTTTAAATATGGATCCAGCAAGCAATAATATTTCCCTTGTATGAATGATTTTTGTATCTTGTAGCTACATATTTAGTTGATCGGATCCTGTAGTCAAAATACGACGAGGCACTAATCTAGCAAATTATTATTTTTTGAGCTTTACATAAATAGGCCTACACATATTTATTTCACGGCCTGAAACAAATAATCATTTTATTTTTTTCCTTTTCATCAAATGGAAACAGCTTAACCTTTTGCGTGCTTAACACCTATGTCAAGTTAGGAGGTTAAACTAAGTATTATGATTTTTTTATTTATTAGTTCTCCATTTACATGAAAATTATCAATTTCACTACTCCCATAGTGTATGATTGCAGAAAAATATGTATGTTATTATTGAACTTTGATGGAGCAACAGATTTTGTGTGAAAATAAATTATAAAAGTGGTTTGTTTGTTTGTTTAAAAATCTAATAAATGAGGAGGCAAGACACACGGGGTAAAACCAGCATGGGGCAAAAGGCACAAAGTATTTTTTATTTATATTGATTTTTCTAATTATGTCTAAGTTAATACTTGTTCTAAACAATCACTTTAGCAAAATTTGCACTATTTTCTGTTTATTTTGATAAATAAAAGAATTCATTTTTGTTTCATAAAAATAAAGATTCTGAAAGCATTGAATGAGATCCCACAATAATTTAATATAGCTTTAGTAACAATGATATGGTATTTTATTATATGATATGATTAATATTTTATACCACCCTTTTACATATTCTTGTTGTTGGAAAACTGTTGCTTTAATTACCTTGAACAAAACCGAAAATCAATAATAATTCTTGAATTATATTCAATAATTTTAGCGATTCTCATTTGCTACTTAAATCTACAACATTTAAGAAAAAAAAAAACATTAAATAGGCTATTAGATCAAATTAGCACAGAATCAACTTTGCACTGCTGTTTTTTTTTTAAAGTTTATTGAGTGTTCATCGGAGTGGTCCAAGACCCAAGGACTTTTGTCTCACTTGAGCCACGAATACACAAAATATTGACTGGATTTGAGGAGTTTTGTTTAAAAAAGTAACAAATCCTATTTGCCCCCCTTAGGAATAAATAGAATGTGAGGAATGCTTCAGTAAACAGAAAAACCTAAAAATGCTCAAAATTCAAACTAAAAATGCTAAAACTTTACCAAAAAAAAAAAAAAAAAAAAAAAAAAAAAATATATATATATATATATATATATATATACTGTCTACATGTGTATCTGAATGCATACTGAAGAGACATGACTTTAGGACCCAGTGGAACAGCTCATTTGCTCCATATTGAACTATGATAGGAGGCAAGAATCATGAAAAATCATGTTATACATATTTTTTTTTTTCACAAGAGGTCAGCAAAGACACACAATGTAAGATATTTTGAGCTGAATTAAAAGGATTATGCATGAAATTGTGTTGTTTTGAATTTAAGTTGAAAGAATGTAAAGACTGCTTAAATTCTTATTTATTCATTATTTATTAATAAAATCTAGCCATTTAAAGGGAAAAAAATGCATTAAAAATAGAAAAATATTATCAAAATGAAATGAAAGAAGCTTTCTGGACAAAAAAAAAGTAAGTATTATTTTAGGGCTTCGGGTCATTTTGATCCGCAAGGGAAGGATTTTTTTTACAAAGTGCGAGGGAAGGATTTCTGAGCTTAATTTATGTACCATCTAGTGGTTTAGAGAAAAATAAAATCAAAGGCGCCTTTTACCCTGGTGTGCCTTAAGCCCCATTGTTTGTAATCAATACATAAAATCTAGTGTTGTAGCTTGGTTCCCCCAGAAAAGTTGGTATTTTCTTGGCTTTCATAACAGTGTTGTTACTGCCATCAAGTGATGAGAGTCTCTAGTGAAATAACCATCCAAAAAACTTTTCATGGGGAATAAAATAAAATGGTGAATGCCATTATATTATGTAAAATATGTATATAAAAAAAGAATAATATTTTTCACAGCTGCTCATTACTGCTTATTATTTGTGGACATTTGATCACATCTCAAAAGTAGATTGAGCCTATATAAGTATGTACACACAACTGATTAAAAGTTTGATTAGATTTAAAAAAAAAAGAAGTTATGAGCTGGAAAAGTCATGAACTTTCATAAAGCAATGAGTAGTAATTGCTCCACTTATAACGAGAGGCCCTAAAAAAAGAACTGTTCTGTTACTTTGAATTAATATAGTTACTATCAAACAAAACGGCTTTTAACATGTTCAAAAACAACTTAAATAATATGTCTACAGATAAATCTGTTAACACAACTAGAGGCCCGAATTTACACCCTGAACTTTTTTCCTCGCCACAATATCTACTCTGAAGAACGAATTTCCCGCGAAAATATAATGAGCAAAACTGAAGGCAGCGCGAGCGCACAGCTGCACACTCTCTACCAAACTTGACTGCAATAATGTCCAAACCCGAGGTTTTATCAGCTGAGTGGAATACATTCAAGAAAGAGGGCGGGTAATATTCACGGCACTTTCGACTTCAGGCTGTTTCCCATAGGGCACAAAGCTTCTGGGCTTGTATATCCCTAACAAGTAAACAGCGGCGATATTCCCTTCGCAACACAATAGTGGACAGACAGCTAATCTTTAAGCACACTTTCTGCTGCGGCTGGTTTCTGTGTTGTAACGTTAACGTTAGTCGGCGTTCACTATCGCGTGGAATCCAAATTATGATCCGATAAGAGTTCGCGAAGCGCTCTTTTTTTTCACGCTGATGAGTCGTCGTTGTTGCGATGTTTTTCTACGTGTACATTTGTGTTGTTGCGAATTCCATCCGGTCTGCAGTAAAACAAACTGATCTGCCGGCTCGTGGATGTTAACTGTTACTTTGTTGAGGGGGCGAACCGGTCTCGGCGGCTGCTCTCCCTTTGTTTGGGCTCAGGACTCGGCTGAATCCACTGGGCTTCCGTTTCAAACATCTCACTCGACCGCGAACTCAATTCTAGGATGGCTCCACAAAAGCACGGCTCTGGTGGAAATGGTTTTTACTCCAACAGCACGAGTAAAGCTGCAAATGGAGGAGCGCACGTATCGTCCGGTGTTGTGATGCCTTCAGTCAAGCGACCCAAGATGGAGCAGATCCAAGCCGACCACGAACTCTTCCTGCAGGCGTTCGAGAGTAAGTTGCTCCGGTTTGCTCGTAAATCTAACTTTTTTTCACCCTCTTCGCTTTGTTAACACGATAAACTGCTGTTTTTCTAGCACACTTAACTGTATCCAATTGTTTTATGTCACACACTCCTAGTTTGAGGACTAAACAACGGTACTAACCAATACTACTGTGTCCAGTAGTTCGTGGAATTTCTTAAATATGAATTTTAATGTGGATAATTTGCTCAAGTCATGTTTTTTTTGGTCACAATAGAGTTATTTTAAACACTTAATAGTTGTCTAGGCCACATCCTATACGAAACTTAGACACGTGGATCAAGAGATGACACGTGCTTTATGGTGATTTTATGTGTTTTAATATTGTAATATGGCATTGGGGACTTCGACTTATGGTCATAGAAGAGCAAGGGAAATCAGCAGTCACTCACAAACAACACAAAACCCTTGAAAACCAGAAGTTTCTCTACACGAGCTAAGACCAAGTCTTGCCAAACTGCCATCTTGATTAATGTATAAGAGTGTCATTGTAAAATAATGGGGTTCATTTCATAGATGCTGGCTCGACGTGCTTTGTATGATTTAAAAATAGCAGCTTATTTATTTACATGGCATCTAATTTTGCTACATCAGTGTACATGATTCTCTGCACTTCTGTTCGCAGAACCAACTCAAATATACAGATTTCTTCGCACAAGGAATCTCATAGCTGTAAGTAGAGCATAATCATGAAGAAATTGTGTGCAGTTCTCCTTTGGATGTAAACTTTTGTGTAAACTTGGAGAACTGTACATGGCTGCCATAACAATAGCTTAACTGGTTGCATCTTTAATTTTTCCTTTTCCATCAGCCTATCTTCCTGCACAGATCTCTTACATATATGGCCCACAGAAACTCGAGAACAAGTTCAAAAAGGTAAAATGATTGCTGTATATTAAACAAACTTCATGCAAGTTAATCTCTTTGTTTGTCAAAAAGCCACACCTTCCATTTCCTTGTGTAGGCCTCACAGTGAGACAATTTGTTGACAGATTCACTGCAACTGAGTGATCTTTTTAGTTGTTGGTGGATGAGTTAAATGAGGGCTTCACATCTCAACAGATAAAATAACAATGTTTGTTGGCCTCCGTTGTTTCAGAAAGTGCTTTAGAGTGAACGATCTGCTAGAGAAGTCAAAAGTGGATCAGGAATCTCACAAGTAAGATGTCCTTTTATTGCAGATTATTGTGGCTCTCGTTTTCTGAACTTGACTGAATGGGTCAAATGCATGCAGAGGTTTTAACTCCAGTCTTTTGTCTTGTAGTGTGGCTTCAAACCTGCAGCTCACTTTCACTGGATTCTTCCATAAAACTGGTAAGCCAACGTTAAGTTTCAAATTTTGTTTTTTTTGTATGCTCTTACTAGTGTGTACAAATAATATCCCCTGATCCTTTAGTAATTTTGATTTGTTGTTCAATGTATCAGAGAAGCCATTGCAGAACTCAGAGAATGAAGAAAACTCAGTGTCTGTAGAAGTGCTACTCGTCAAGGTCTGCCACAAGAAGAGAAAGGTAAAACTTTGCGTCAAAGAGAAGTAAAAAATAACTTGCATTGACCTTGCACACCAACAAAAATAAGCTTCCTCAATGAAAAACAAAATGTGTCCTTGTCTTGATATTGTATGTGCACATGAAGGTTAATTTTTAATCTGGTTTTATCTTTGCCATTGGCACATAATTAAAGACCCAATGAAATCACTTGACAAGCACCGTTTGGTGTCCTTTGTTGAGAGCATTTGATTACAAAAAAATCAGCATAGTGCACCTTGTCATCAAGACTTTTGGTCCCAGAAGGTGTGGTCACATTTGCCCTCATTTTTTGTGGGAGAAATTCAGTCAATTCAATAGAAATTTCAAGTGAGGGTGAAAGAATTCCCCACACAGATTTCCAGTGGATCTGCCATGCTGACCAACAGAAAGCTGCTTGGTTCAAAAGTGAGCTGTGCTTTATACATTTCTACACTATTGACAATAGTAGGGCTGTCCCCTAATAGTCGACTAAACGTTATGCCAAGTTCACGCTACAAAATCACAGGATTTTAAGTCTGATTTGCAAATCATCGAGCAAATGGGGGCAAATCAGCGGGTGATCAGCCCTCGCCAATCTTTATGTGTGAATTACTCGACGGCTCGCCGACGCCAGACAAATATCTAGCATTGTAAATATCTGGAGCCATCGGCCGACTCGACATCCTGTGGACGAGCTACAGCCAATGAGAGCGCAAGGTATTGGGTTGAGATCACTGAAAGAAAAACAGCAGCAGCAACAGGCAGTTACTTTTTCATTATTAAACGTGTTTTACTCGCCTCCAACTCTCTCTGAATCACAGACAATCCCTGCTGCCCACGTGTGCTGATCCATTCTTTCACATGTATTCTTTGTCTTTTACTTTTTCTGTTTTTTTTTTTTTTTCAGAACAGATCATCGCGCAAACTGCTTGCAGCGCTTATTTCTTCCCGACGTCCATGTCCAAATAAACAATTCCTGTTTCGCGTCATTTCCCGTTCCACCACAAACCGTGTGTGTTTTCGTTTCAAAACGTGGTTTGGGGACCAGATAGAGTTGTTGTCAGCTTGTGTAGTGTGGGACCCCCTGTTGCGGATCATTTACGTAGTGTGAACACCACAACGACTTCAAGACTCTAGATTAAAGACAGCAAGTCATGTAATCTGAACAGCAATGCGATCTGCCGGCGTTTAAAGTTGTTTAATCTGAACTAGGCATTAGTCGACGAACTAGTAATAGTCGGAACTACATTTTAATCAGTCGGTTAGTCGGAGAAAAACAAAAAAACTCCACAGGATTTGGCGAAGTCAGGCGATGACGGATCGCCAACTCGGCTGGCCCATGTGGTGATAAGTTGGGCAAAAAATCCAAAGTGTGGGGAACATTTCAAAAGGGTGAAGACCGACCACAAAAATGTGACGTGCAACCTAATTGTCCATTTTGTTGCAGTGTCTTAGTTTGCTGCTATACATTTTATTTATTTGTTTATATATAGGCTAATGTATATTTGTTTTGTTAGTTTTCATTCAATGTTAAGGCTATTTGTCCGTTGGACTGATTGTTTGCACTAATATATTTAAGTGTTTCAGTTCGCTGTATATTTATTTTATTCATTTGTTTATAATTTATATTTATGTCCTAAATTTCACAAATATATTCGTAAAATTTCAGGGGGTTCTTTGTTTTAAGATAAGGCTGTTATTTTATATTATAGGTTTATTTTGTTTGCATTCTGATCTCATGCAACATTTGCCTTTGTCGCTGCAGCAAGCTTTATGTGCGTGCTTGAGTGCTTAATTTATATTTTAAATGCTCGTTATCATGATTTAGTGTTTCTCCCCCGACTAATAGAGTAATGGCTTAAATGAACGACTAACAGTTGACTAGGAAAATCTTAAGTTAAGGGCAGCCCTAGACAATAGACAACGAATCTTTTTGCCTCAAATTTCAGAGAAATTTCACTAATGTGACTAATGTAATTTAAAATTTGTAAATGTTAATTTAGCCAACTTTTAGTAGTACACTAGCATATATAAATGGGTGCTAAGCTAACAGACATTTTGAACTAATTTCTGTTTTAGGATGTAAGTTGCCCAGTGAAGCAAGTGCCTACAGGTAAAAAGCAGGTGCCTCTGAACCCCGACATCAGTCAGACCAAGATGGGAGCTTTTCCCACACTGGTAGTGCCCAGCCATGAGTTTGAACCCAGTAACAGCCACATGGTGAAGTCCTACTCCCTTCTGTTCAGAGTGTCACGTCCAGGCGGGAGAGAGCTCAACGGCATGACCACCAGAGACTCCAGTATGAGCTTCAGCCTTTGAGACTTAATATTACACCTCAATACACATTTTGATGAGGCCTGTTCACAAAAAGTTGTTATTTTCTCAGATGTTATTGAAGAGATGTCTAACAGGAAGAAGAGATATTGCTCTCATCAGGATGATGGAGAAACTACATTTGTGGCACAAATGACAGTTTTTGATAAAAATAGGTAAACATACTTTATTTAACACTACTTTAAATTGCTTACTCTTTTTCGTATTTAGTTGCTTTGTGTTTGCGTGTCTGGTTTAAGACTATATTTTTGCGTTCCTTCAAAAGACGCCTCCAGCTTTTGGATGGCGAGTATGAGGTCTCCATGCAGGAGATGGAGGAGAGTCCTGTAGGCAAGAAAAGGGCAACGTGGGAAACCATACGAGATGGGAAGGTCAGTTTCAGGCAGTGTTTTATCAGTCTGCATTTTGTAAATCATTAAGTAGTTTTTGGTCATTCATTTGGGATCTTTACCCCATGTTTCAGTGGCTTCCACCCTTCGAGACCTTTTCTCAGGGACCCACACTGCAGTTCACTTTGCGATGGACCAATGACGCTGCTGACAGAGGAACGGCACCAGTGGCCAAACCGCTTGCCACACGCAATTCTGAATCCAGCACAGTAGACAGCAGCAAGCCTAGTAATGTAAAGCCGCCACATGCAGTAGGTAAGATCACAAGCACTGGTCAGTGTTTACAAGTAAAGTTCATTAACTTTTTGGCCTTTAAAGCATATTGATTTGTGTGCAATACTTAAGACGATTCTAGTCATAACAATAGCTTTTGACTGGTTGCAGCTGTGAATGATTCAGTTGGCACTGATCTACCAGTAAGAAGAGAACAAACTCATGTTGAACCTCGTCAGAAACTACATGTTTATTATCAGGTGAGTAACATCATGCATCTGTAAATTTACCTGACGACACCTTCAAAGCAGACGGCACACACAATAAAGCACACCTATCTGTGATCCCAGGCCTTTGGCCTTTATATTGACTATCAAAGTGCTGGGTGTTTCCTTGATTGTCTTTCCACTGTAGATTTCTGTGCTGTATGATATCAGCATGAGAGCGCCGGAGTTCATAAGTCCTGCTGTGACATTTCGCTCTGTCCATGGGCCGCTGTGTGGTCATGGTGTGTTGTATCCATCCTCTTGTTTCCTAGTTCCTCTACAACAATAACACACGGCAGCAGACAGAGGCCAGAGATGACCTTCACTGTCCGTGGTGCACGCTGAACTGCCGTAAACTCTACAGCCTCCTCAAGCACCTCAAGCTCTCGCACAGCCGCTTCATCTTCAACTATGTGGTGAGAGACATCACCAGAAATGCCTTTTTATATTTATAAATGCATTATTTCTTAAATCACTGGGTTAAATCACATATCTATCCTTTGCATATAGTCAGTATTTGGTAGAAATGTTTATACTGAAGTAAAGGTGTTTCTCACCCAGCCTCATCCTAAAGGAGCAAGGATAGATGTGTCAATAAATGAATGCTATGACGGCTCTTACGTGGGCAACCCTCAGGACATCCACTGCCAGCCTGGCTTTGCCTTCAGCCGTAACGGCCCAGTGAAGAGGACTCCGGTTACACACTTCCTTGTCTGCAGGTCTGTGTGGTTTGAAAAAGAGACTGAAAGTATGTGTATCCAAATTCAAAAATGCTTTAGCTGCTGCGTGGGCTTAGCGAAAGGTTTCATTATTAATTTCTATTGTGGTTGCGGTTAAAATTTAATCAAAAATGCATTACTTGGTCATTAATTTCCCCATTAACCAGTCAGTTAAATTATTTGGAAGCAAAACAGATTGTTCATAAGAAATTAATGATGAGTCTGGCATCAGTGCTGAAACAGCTGCTTTGTTCTTTAATGCGTGAGTTAAAAGTAAGACTCAAAACAGTTATGTGTTATGAATTTGACTGGTTGATCCGTGTTTTACTCAGTTGTAAATTGGTGAATATATGCACACTTTTTACGGCGCTTAATTTGAATTCTAGCCCGACTACCGTTCAACTGGTAGGTGTCTGAAAGAATTTTTCATACACAAGTCTCTTATGCTAACCAGGGCTGTGTTTATTTGATCCAAAACAGTAATATTGTGAAATATTACAATTTAAAATATATATATATATATTTTTTTTTAATGTCTGGAGTCATTACTCCAGTCTTTAGTGTCCCATGATCTTTCAGAAATCATTCTAATATGATTATTCGCTGCTCATGGAACACTTTTTATCAATGTTGAAACAGTGTTGCTTATTATTTGGCATATATTTTTTTCTAAATCTTTTGATTTAATATAAAAAAGTTAAAGAACTGCATTTATTTGAAATAGAAACCTTTTGTAACATTATCAGTATCTTTACTGTCACTTTTGATTGGTTTAATGCATCCTTGCTGAATAGAGGTATTAATTATTATTATTATTTTAAATCTTACTGACCTCAAATTTGAATTTGCGATACTACAATGTTTCTTGGTAGCCGTTAACAGCCTACATCATGTGTACTCCGGACACTTGTATTGTAGACAATCATTTGAGTGTAGACTTAAGGCAGCCATCTGTGGCGCACAGACTTATGTTCTCCTTGGTGTCAGATTGCCATTTCTATAGTATATACTGAAGTGTTGCCCAGGCCTTTTACACTGCATTCACACTTGGTGCTGATGCAAGCATCATAGTGACAACAGCCAATCACTTTTACTTTTTCAGTGTTGCATGAACGCAATTGCATAGACGATCTGATTGGCTAACTCCTGCTTGAAAAGTTGAACGTTTTTCAACTTCTGCCACGAGCAACGCAACCCACAATTCAGTTCGGCAAAGCATTACGTCACCCATTCAAAGTAAACGAGAAGCGTTAACTCCGAGGCCCGTGTGAATGCACCGTTACCGACCTTGTATTCACTTCTTTGAATCTGATGTTAAACACAGTGTTGCGGTCTCCACAGGCCCAAGCGCTCAAAGCCCAGCCTCTCTGAGTTCCTGGAGCCCGAGGATGGAGAACAGGAGCAGCCGCGGACCTGCATCAGCGGCCACAACCGCTTGTACTTCCACAGCGACAGCTGCGTGCCACTTAGACCACAGGAAATGGAAGTGGACAGTGAGGACGAGAGGGACCCGGAGTGGCTCAGGGAGAAGACCGCTATGGTGAGGAAGCAGTCATACTATCATTAAGACTCTTTGGTTCTGTTACCATTGAAGATGCAGCGTAGAGGACAGATGGCGTGCTGTTTCTGACTCATTGTGTGTGTGTGTGTGTGTGTGTGTGTGTGAGTGAGACGTCGTGTCAGAGGAATTATATTACATTCCCATATTCAAATCACATCTGACGTTACACAGGATCTGATGTAAATTTGCACTAAATCAGTGTTCGTCTGAAAAGGGTCAAATTGACCCACAATGTTGCGTTGAGTGACTATGGATTTCACGCACCTATGAAATTGCAAATAAGTTTGATTTTTCTATTTAAATGATTTTGTTCATCTTCATCACCCCTCAGCAAATCGAGGAGTTCACAGATGTCAATGAGGGAGAGAAAGAGGTCATGAAACTGTGGAACCTGCATGTAATGAAACATGGGTACGTCTTTTCACTTATTTCACACTGTCCTTTATATATATTTTTTAGTTTGTTGTACTGACTCTCCTCTTCCATTAAACTCAATCCATGTTCCGTATGTTCGGTGTATCACCTTGCACATATGTGAGCTTATCTCTCAGAGGTTGATCACATTTCTGCCAGTCATTTGCTTCTTATTTCCTTCTGTGCAGATTCATAGCTGACAACCAAATGAATCATGCCTGCGTGTTATTTGTGGAGGAGCACGGCACCACCATCGTGGAGAAGAACCTGTGCCAGAACACTCTGCTCCATCTGGTCAGCATGCACGACTTTGGCTTAGTGAACACAGTGACTATAGACAAGGCCATGGCTCACCTGAGAGATCTGAAACCGCACAAAGATAGCCAGGAGCAATCCAAAACGCAAGACAATGCTGATGGCGGATCCAGCGGCGATGGCGAAGTCAGCGTATCAAATTCAGTCAAGACCCAGAATCACTGAAACCACCTCCTCCTCACTCTTGATTGAATTAAGTGTCAGTGGGTGTCAAACGCCCCCTGGATGCGAGAACCACCACTTTCTGCACTCACAGGGTTAAAGATGATGTCTAGTTAGGAGCAGGTTGTGTGGGGATTTGACCTGATGACGTCAGAGTTCAAAGCAACTCTAGATTCAAATTACTTGAAGATGCCATTAGAACTACAAGTCATTTCTGATTTATTTTTTTCTCTACTCACACAACCCCCG
The DNA here is from genome assembly GCF_964197995.2 of Scardinius erythrophthalmus. Lineage (NCBI taxonomy): Eukaryota > Metazoa > Chordata > Actinopteri > Cypriniformes > Leuciscidae > Scardinius > Scardinius erythrophthalmus. Next base: position 41,504,780 of record NC_138221.1, read on the forward strand.
TAGCTCTAGCAAGTTTTTAGCACTTGTTTTAGGTGCCTGTTTTTAAAAGGACTATGAAAATAATTTTTTAATATATTTTGAATATTGATGGTTGGAAATGGCTCCTACAAACTTGCTTTTATTGCGTATTTTTCACAGGGGTTGATGAACTCCTTCTGAAAACTTGAACATATTAGTTTGGCTGGTGTAGAGTGTTTTTTTTTTTTGTTGTTGTTAGTTTTTCAACATTTCTGTTGGTGCCACCTCTAGCATTTTTGGACCAAAGTTTTGCTGACTTCTTTGTGGTGGCTAAAGTGAAAGTATCCACGTTCATTTTTCACCACACTGGAAGACTTCAAATGACTTTTCTTTGGGAATCTCGGCTTGAAGAATAACCATCAGTGATGCAGGCTGCCTATGCCTACGCTGCAATTTGTCAAGTTTTTCAGAGCCTTTATTCCACTGACCTTGCAACACAGATACATACAGGTTCAGGGTACTAAAAACAGTGGGATGGGATGCCTTGCAGAAATGTTTACATTTGCCTTATCCATGGGAACATGGACTCTAAGCAGGGTTTGATATTTTGGTGTAATTGTGGTGTGAACAGGTTTCTTTTACTCTCGTTTGAATTTCAGTGACGTTTTGCTGCACACAATACTTTGTCCAGTTCCACCTATTAATATATATGTTAGTTTTCTCATAATGCATCTGCTCTGCTGTATCTATCAGTTTACTTTGATTCCGATTTGTTCTTCATGGTGCCCATTTGTTTTATTTTCAGGTGTTTCTGTTGAACCCTGTTGTAATATGTACATAAATTTAGTGACATGGCTTTGCTGAAGGTGACTGCATTCAAGAAAGATTATTTTAGACCAAAGTGAAATGGCTACAATGTTTGTCTAGTTTGTCTAAACTCAGAAATGCAAGTCTTCTTAGTTGTTTTTTGCTGTTTTAAAGGAAAGGGATCTGTTTGTAAAACACTGTTTTATTTAGCTAAAACTGTGCACTGGTTTAAAAAAATGTTTTTGGTCAATATGTGAGATCAATTACTTAACTGGCTGATGCAGTTGCGTAACTGTGAGTGCGTAACACTCAATACAGCATCAGTTACACAAGATGTGGATCACTGATATGAATTAATGTCAAAAAAAGATATTTATATCAAGAATATGATAGGAACGTTATGAAACCTGCTTGAGTTTCTGAATTATGCTGAAACAAGTGCTTCAGGTTCTTTATTTAAAATAAAGTTTTTTTTTGTTTGTTTTAAAATTGATACCTCACAAGTCACACATTCTTTCATTTGTTGGTTTTATTTTAGTAAACATTTGCAAAAGAAAACGGGAATTGGTCTAAATGTTCCAAACTGTTTATTGCAAATGTTACATCTGTACTGAGAAGGCACAGGCAAAATGAGGTAAATATACATGAAATGGTCACAGTTTTATAAATATAGTATCAGATATTTCATGGGTGTATCCTCATTGGGTTACAAACGTTCCCTTCTGCAGTGAGCAATTACATAGTACCTTGTAAGTGATGTTCTTCTACCTCAGGAGCAAGTGAATTGGGTGCTTGGCCCCTCATTTTGTTGTGTGAAATACGCTTTTTTTTGTTTTACATTACCAACAAATGCATTATAACAGTTACCGTAAGGTAAGCCAGCTAATGAAAACATGAAATGGAACAGCAAGACGTATGTATAAAAAACCAGTTCATCACAAAATGGCACAACACTTAAGCTTAGTGCGAACGATCACATTTCTGTGGAAACATTGTATTGGTATCTACTGATCAGTATTGTGTCGAAGCTGTGAACAGGTTGACACTAGCTTTCTAGAATACTGAGTACCAGGCAAACTAAACAAGAATAAAATACTAGTTGTTAGGTACGCCATCTCTAAATGTTACTGTGTCCTACATAAACCAACATCCAGCTATGTTTCAACAGGCAACAGTTTCTTCCACAGATACATTCTCCACTTCGGACTTGAGAAAACTCATGCAGAAAGATTGTCAGAGCATTAAAGATTGATCTTTGTTGGTCGTTGTGAAGAACTTTTATTTTGCACATTTTCTGAGCAGTTTTGAGTGCCTTTGATCTCTGAATGCTTCACTTTTTTTCTGTGGTAAACCAGACCAACATGCTTTGCAACTTAACACCTGCAGGAAAAGACTTTATTAGACTAACATGTAACAGTCTCTTTTGCAAACATGTACTGTTATGCAAATAACTCGACACCTGTAATGAGGTCAAAGAGTAGTGGTTGGCGCCATACCTCAAAACAGAAGGTTTAATGTTATTCTGCTGTGATATCTGTGACTGATAATAATAAGAAAAAAGGGCAAAATGTGACGCTGCAAGCACTTGGAAAGTTTGATCAAATTAAAGGAACTTGAGGTGTTGAATTCCAGCAGACTGGATGTTTCATCATGCAACAATCAAAACACCAGCACTTTCCATCCAGGGTGTGTGAAGGAGCAGCCAAAGAAAAGGCTGTCCACCACCTGATCCAGCAGCCAATCAAACACCACTTCTCTGTTCCCTGAGCCAATCGTCACCCTCAGCTTGAAGTTTCCCCCGTCGCTAGGGTTGTTGTTGCTCACAGGAAAGAGGTTGACCATTTCCATGTCAAAGGTCACAGACGAGCCAACAGTGATGGCTGGCAGCTGGTTGGTCATCTCCTTTCCGTTCACAAACACAGCACCTGGAAACGGGAAAGCACAAGTTGACTTAACTCTAATGTTTGCATCGCCTCAAGAAGCCTGCAGTCGGTGAGTGATTTAACCTTCAACAGCAAAGATGGTGCTATTTTGAGCTGCAAACTTAAATGACTATCAATTTCAATGCATCAGTTCAAACCTGACTTGAACAAAACATTTGAGTCCCAGAAGTCATCGTTTTTTGTTTATTTAATTGTTTTAGCAATAAGTATTAATACTTACCCGTTTAGTTTAGTTAAAACAGTGTGATAAACAAGCCTAGATTATTGTAAGCGTCTACCAAATGTTACTATACATTGTTACTATTTACATTAATGTGGATTTAAGAGAAAATGTCACCATTGCTGTCACCAACTGTTTTCAACATTGATAACAATAATAAATGAGCAGCAAATCATCATATTAGAGTGATTTCTGAAGGATCATGTGACACTGAAGACTGGAGTAATGATGCTGAAATTTCAGCTTGTTTTAAATTGTAGTATTATTTCTTCATATTACAGTTTTTACTGTTTTTGATCAAATAAATGCAGCTGTGGTGAGCAGAAGAGACTTCTTTCACACACAACTAAATCTAACCAACCCCAAACAGTAGTGTATATACTGCATATCTTCAAAGGGCATTTAACTATATTTTCCTGCACGTACCATTAGTGGAGATGCAGACAGCCTGATCCCTCTGCAGTGAGTCTGTGTCAGTTCTGCTGTCCGCACACACACCCAAACAGTCACGCTTATCTGTCTGTCCAGCAGCCGTGATCCTGCAAACAAACAAAGAGCAAAGAAATCAGGCACAGTGAGCGAGACATCTGATAGGCCTGCTGATATTTGTTCCTGTAAAAATGTCGTTTACGATGATTCTGCATCTTTCCGTCGTTTTGAATAATTAATTGGTATACGAGTAATATGATCTTAACCTATTTATAGTGTCCCACAGTTTATCTGCTATGAGAGTGTGAAGAAGAATGAAATGCTGATGTACTTGAAGGTGAGGGTCTGGCCACAGAAGTATGTGGAGGAGTTGGAGTACAGCACGCCTCCATGACCAGCTGATGAGTCACTGCGCATGGCGATGTTCTTCCTACTGCTTAAAATGTAACCATCCACGCCAGGAAGCCATTCTGGAAACACACAGTGAAACAATATTCGTGAAACACGTTTGTTTGGAGGTGTTTTATGAACAATTTACACAGAAATATGTGTTATGAAAAAAGCCCGGTGAGATGTTCCTCTGAACAGTACTCTGAATATACATAAAGGTATAGTTTACCCAAAAATTGTAATTCTCGAATCATTTAATCATCGTCATGCCATCCCCTATGTATATGACTTTGTTTAACTATAAGCCATTGTTTCGGCCAACTGCCCAAAGCGCATTTACAAGATCAGCTTGACATAAACGTAAGAGCGAGAAGCAAACCGCCACTTCTCACGCCGCGTCAAAACGTCCCATAGTGATGAACACTTGTATGACAGTAGACCGGAAGCAATGATTTACAGTTAAAAAAAAGTTACAAATATTAGCATTTTTCTCACACACACCTATTGTTTCACTTCAGAAAACAGATTGATTCATCCACTGGGTCATACGGAATACCGTCATGATCGCTGTGTGTGGTTTTTCAAGCGTCAATGGCATTATATGGACTAAAAAATGTTCTCTGAAGACAAAAAGCTGTACATCGAGATGTCATGAGGGTGAGTAAATGATGAGAGAATTTTCATTTTAGGATGAACTAATGTTAGAGTGTTTGCAATGCTAGGTTTCCTTGTCTGTACCGTGGGGTGCGAGTGTGGTGTAGCCGGTCTGCGGGATGCTCCACGGGCTCCATTCGGTTCGGCCCTCTCCTCTGGCGCACACGCGGAACAGGTGGTCGGTGTGCGGGTCAAGGTGGAGCACCAGGAACTCATTGTCTTTCCCGATGTACGCGTCCTCATACTGAGAAGAGTTACCGCGACGGTACTGCAACCGGTAGTCCTGAGGGGTAAAGTCATCGTCCACCTACATGCAAAAAGAGCACGCATTACCAAGAGGCTCACGTGGAGTTAAAACGTCTGATGGGCATGAACGTGGGAGGCCAGACCCACCTTACACCAGCGCACCAGCACACCGCCTGGTCTCTCCACCAGCTCCTCAATCTGGACGGGCGGATGAGACGCCACGCTGCCGTGCCGAGCCACGTGCGATCGGAACATATGCAGCAGAGAGTCGTCCAGCTGCGCAGACAGACACGGCACGTCCACCAGCACAGGTACCTCGGGCAGACTGAGGACACATGTATTTACATATACTGTCCTTACGCAGACTCTTATTGATGTCTAGAGAACAGATGCTTTATATGATTCAATATAAATCTTTGGCAAAAAATCCTAAAGGGTTAAAGAAATATCCTGTGTTTAAAGGGGTCATACAATGCCATTTTTTACAAGTTAATATGATTCTTTAGGGTCTAAATGAAAAGTTTGTAATATACTTTAATTAAAAATTCTCATTGGTATTGTAAGAAAACACAAATTTTACCTGGTCAAAAACAGCTCTGTTTTCAGCACGTCGTTTAAGTGCATGTGTCTTTAAATGATAATGAGCTTTGCTCACCCCGCCCCTCTGTTCTGTGGGGCATTTTGACACAACACGTGGAGTGTTGCCTTGACAACAGTTGAGGGTATATTTTGGAGAAAGAATGGCAGCGGGAGTCTCTGAGGACACATCTGTGCAACCGGAGTCGAACCCGGAACAAGATGACGGCCCCGAAGAAGTTCGACAATTAAGGCTCGAACAGGACGTTTCTGAATGGTTGGTTAATGTAATGTCACATTGATCTATCTTTGTGTGTACTGGCAGGGTAGAGTAGTGAGATACGAACGCTATGTGTTTACTGATGTATACGTTAGTTCATTGACAGATTGATGTTACAGCTAATGGTCATGAAAAACTTTTTACTTTAGCTTTATACTGACCCTCGTTTATAAAGCAGTCTGGTGAAATGATTCGCGCAAACATGAAAGCATTGCTGTTGATCGTGGGGAATATTCCCTTCGTAAACAAACTCAGCCACTGTGTCTTCAGCGGCTCGGATTTAGGAACATCAAAATGATGCTGTGTTCGTTATTACACCCAAGAACAGAACACCACAAACGCTTAGACGCCATTCTGCTCCAGCGTATCAACAATGGCGGACTATGATGACAGCTCGCTCAGGGCGGGTCTGTGTTGAAACGCTGCTGTCAATTAACAATCGTGGGAGGGACGGCCGACCGTGTGTCAGACGGCTCGATTTGAGACGGGAAAACATATAAGGAGATAAAAAAAAAAAAACTGGATGGATTTTTATCATTATATGAGGGTTGTGTACAGGCACTGCCAACACACATTTCAGTACAATCAACTTGTGCATGTACCATTATAGGACCCCTTAAAAACATGGCACATCAAGTAGCTAAACTGTCCCTCAATTAGTATAAAGTAGCACAAAACAATGTGACGATTGTATATTTTTAATAGAGGAGCACAGTTATCCAGCAACATTGTCTTTTCATATTTCTTAGATAATTTCATTAAAACTAAAACTATCCAAAAACACAGACCCTCCTTAGACTTACAAGAGCCAACAAAAAGGTGGAGAGCAACAGTTACTCATGTAGGATCGGTGAGTAATGTTTTTAAGGCGGGAATTAAGTCCCGTTCACATGGGGAGGGTAACTATACATATCAATTATTCATTTTTTTTTATTCTAAAACACAAAAGTTAGGACTGTTATTTAAATGTCATCTGAGTAAGATGCTTGGGTGATTCAGCGCATCACTGCGAGTACGGCTGCCACCTCTCCATTAAACTTTGAGAAGATGCGTCACAAAACAGATGAGTCATAAAACCAGGCATTAGTAAAGGTTAGCTAATGCGCTTTTCAATGAGTGCTGCAGTTATGGAATTACGGGAATATTGTCTTCTGAACTTCAGAAATAGGTGGCTTTGTTTTGTGTTCTCAAGAGCTGAGGATCTCCTGAGTCTCCATGTATTCATTGTTCCTAGACATGAACTGAGTGTGACAGTGATTTATCAAAGCTCTGGGCCAGTTGAGGTTTGTTAAGAGAATGAGTGTGTGCGCTCCTCACCTGTCTAACTGGATCTGCAGGGCTTTCTTAGTGAAGCTGCCCAGCTTGTCCTCCTTCTCATTTATACCACAGCGGATGGCAGCCTCCCCTGAAAGGACAGCTGTATTATTACATTCATAACTGAACATCAGGGCAACTGTAACCAATATGTGACCCTGGATCACAAAACCAGTCACATGTCGCACGGGTATATTTGTGGCAATAGCCAACAATACAATGTATGGGTCAAAATGATTGATTATTGATATTAAGTAAAGATCATGTTCCATGAAGATATTTAGTACATTTCCTACCGTAAATATATAAAACATTTATTTTTGTGAGTGAATGCAGCAAAATCGCAAACATAAATGGACAACTTTAAAGGAGATTTTCTCAATGTTTCGATTTTTTTGCACCCTCAGATTCCAGATGTTCAAATAGTTGTATCTCGACCAAATATTGTCCTATCCTAACAAATACGTCAATGGAAAGCTTGTTTATTGAGATTTCAGATGATGTATAAATCTCAATTTAAAAAAAATTGTGGTCAAGGGTCACATATAATCAAATGAGCTCTAATGAGGACATTATAGCAATTGCAAAATCAAAATAAATTGCAAAATAAAACTCTAAAATATTTAATAAGCTAACAATTTGATAGCTAGCAATTGTCCAAATGGCAGGGCACAACAATAAGATTTATTTTTCTGCTGATCCATATGAGCCATTAGGTTCAAATTTGTACTTTATCTGCTTATACTTTCAATGACCCTACAGCAAAAATGTATATATTTTAAAGACAATTTATTTGAATAAAATTAATTTCCTTTTTAGCAACAATTTTATGTTTGAAAAAAATATTTAGGTAAATTATTATATTTCGATGTTTTTAAACAAATCTTTACAAAAAACTAAAAAATATTTAGTTTTTAATTAAACTAAACTCTTCTACACTGGCTCTGAGCGCCATTATTGCTGAGCCTTGAATAGCCAATTTTTTTCACAGTTTGATCAGATTTAACCACATAATTGCTATTCTTCAACTACTTAAGCAAATGTCTGACCTGATTTCATTTCATACCGTTGACATAGACCTACAAGCTGACATATGACAAGAAACTGACTGCTCAAACATGAGGTAAAGATCCTCTTTTGGCACAAGACTAAATCAAATTTTCTGTTCTAATAAATACTTATTGAGGTTTTCACATACTTTAAATCCCATGAAATCAGATTAGTGTGACTGTATTTGAAGAGTCATTGTAGCTTGAACAATGAGCGGCCAGCCTCCACTTCCACTGATCTGACAGACTCACCCTCTCGGAGCAGCTCATCAGCTGTGCTGACTCCACTCTCAATGAGCTTCTGACAGTCATCTAAGGGACTGACACTGTCCAGCTCGATGTTGTCGACTTCCTGCAACAGAGCGTTCAGTCTCTCGGTCAGCAGTCGACTCGCCGCTGCCTGAACCTCCTGGAAGTGCCGCTGCAGAGCATCACGCGTCTGACTGGCACTGCCTCGCACCTGGACACACACACACACACACACACACACACACACACACACACACAATGTTAAAATTTTCACATTTTACTATCTTTGTGGGGACATTTGGTCCTAGCAATGTAGGTTAAACCAGAATGAACACACACACACAATGTTAAAATTTTCACATTTTACTATCTTTGTGGGGGCATTTGGTCCTATCAATGTAAGTTAAACCAGAACGAACACACGCACGCACGCACACACACGCACACACACAAACAGACACACACACACACAGACAAGATTTACATACAAACACCTCCATTACACTAAACTGCTAAGGATAACTTTTAAAAAATGTGCATTTCCTCAAACCATTAAGTGTACTACTTAAAGTGTATTTTTATTAAACGTTTAGAAAAATGCTTCATTTCTCAGTCTACAGTGTAAAGTATAAAGTGTAAAACTCAGAAGGGCTCAGAAAAGGCCTCAGGTCATAGAGTGCACTGTGTCTCCCTTCAGTAGCTCTGAGCACCAAATGCAACAGTGATAAGGAGATACTTTCGATGTTGAGATGTGCAGGAAGTGTAGGATGTACAGGAAGTGTAGGAGTCTTCATGCAAGAAAGATTAAAATGTGTACCTGCTATTTTCCTCTGCTTTAAGAGCAGGAAGAGGATGGGCTAAAAAAATTTAAGATAACCCAACGAATGACCATTGGTTGAGAAAAGTTTAACCCTTGTATGGTGTTCGGGTCTGTTGGACCCGTTTTCATTTTTTATCAAAAGAAAAATTATACAATCAATTATTTTTTCAAACTGAGACTCATTGGCCTTGGCTCATTTTCTGTGAGGAATATATATCAGAACACATTTTCAAATGAAAACACACTGTACACCCTCCCTACACATTTATATTACACACAGGATGTCCGGGTCCACTGGAAATTCAAAAAATGCCAAAAGTTTTCTGTGATTGGTAGGTTTAGGGGTAGGGTTAGTGTAGGGGGATAGATTATACAGTTTGTACATTAGAAAAACCATTATGCCTATGGAGAGTGACCGTACACCACATATCCAAGTGAGTGTGTGTGTGTGTGTGTGTGTGTGTGTGTGTGTGTGTGTGTGTGTGTGTGTGTGTGTGTGTGTGTGTGTGTGTTTGTGTTTTGTGTGTGTCTGTGTGGGTGTGTGTATGTGTGTGCATGAGTGTGTGTGTGCGCGTGCGTGTGAGAGAGAGATTGTGTATAAGTGTGAAAGAGTGCAAGAGTGAGTTTTGTGTTTCTACTCCTGCCATTCCCACACAAGGTTGCAATTCTTAAATGTGAGTGATTAACAAAGGTAAAGAGAAAATATTAACCATATATGCTGTTTATATTGCTTGTAATTGGGATGAAGTAAACATCTGTTGAGTATTTTAACATAACATTTTCGATTGTGTTGAATTAAAAACCCAAAAATGCAGCGGGTCCACCAGACCCACGAACACTGGCTGAGTAACAAAAATATGAACACCACACAAGGGTTAAACAAGTTGTAAGAAATCGTATAAAGGCCAGGACGCACCAAGCCAATGGTCGGCAAGCTTTGGCATCTGGAAGTCCTTGACTCGAGTGCATTTTGAAAGGAGGGGAAGACTTTTTCCACGACAACCACAGGCTCAAAAGAGATTTTGACACTGTTTTTGAGAAGTCTATAGTACTATTCAGACAGGACTTGTTTTTTTAAACAATGTCAATTACAAATATTTTTAACAATTATAAAGTTATTTTACTAAGGGTGTCGATGAAGTCCATGAGGGTGCACCAGGCAGTAAAGAAAATGATCTATTGTTATGGTAAATTACGGTAAATAAGAAGAAATTTTGTGAAATATACACTAACGTTCAAAAGTTTGCACTCGGTAAGATTTTTTAAATGTTTTTGAAAGAAGTCTTTTACACTCACCAAAGATGCATTTATTTGATCAAAAGTACAGTAAAAATAGCAGCATTGTGAAATATTATTATGGGGCTGTTGAATGCTTGATTCTGATTGGTTGACGAACGTTCTAAGTTGTGCAGTTATTTTCAGGGAAACGCACGGCTAAAGTAGTTCCAGGCAGTCTTGACCGCATTACAGTTCCATATCACTTCGCAAAATGTTTCAGTTATTTCAAAGGTCTTCACAGCCTACAGAACCAAAACCCACAATGACACTTTTATTGACGATTTTATTAGTAAAATAGTTTAGAAACTTAAAAGCTACATGACGTTTGGTGTACTCACTTTTGTGAGATACTGTAACTGCATTAGACTGCTATCAGTGGCTCAAGTCCTCCGTTAGAAGCTCTAAAATTATGTTTTGGAATTAGCAACGGAGGATGAGATGCATAAGAAATTATTCCCAAACAAGAGCTGTTTTAAGAACAAAAACCTGACAAACGTTTGTCAAACCTGTTTGTCAAAATGTTTTGAGGTGTGGTAACCGTAGTATAAGCGGAAAAATTTACTCCAGCCCGTTGAATTATTAGAAAAAAAAAAGGCACACCGCATGGAAGCATTACCACATCGGGTGTGCATTATTTTTCTAATAATTCAACGGCCTGGAGTAAATGATTCCTTACTTAAAATAACTTTTCTATTTTAATGTTTTAAAATGTGTAATTTCTTTCTTTAAAATGTAATTTCTTCCTGTGATGTCAAAGCTGAATTTTCAGCATCATTACTCCAGTCTTCAGTGTCACATATGTCTAATATGATGATTTGCTGCTCAAGAAAATGCTTAATCATTTTGTGGAAACGTGAAACTTTTTTCAGGATTCATGATGAATAAAACGTTCAAGAGAACAGCATTTATATGAAACAGCAATCTTTTGTAACATTATAAATGTCTTTACTGTCCCTTTTTATTAATTTAATGCATCCTTTAGTTTATCCTATATTTTTTTCTTAGATGACCCACCATTTTTTTTTTACAAAAGCTACAAGGGAAAAAGTTGCTCATTTCCTACAGGATTAAAATAATAAAGTACTGAGTACTTACGTGACACAAATTTAAAATATTACGGAAAACTAGTCCTCTCTAAACAGGGCTCAAGTATAAAGAAACAAGCCGATAATAAATAATAATCCCTATTTGAATGCAGAAATATAAATGCTATAACAATAAATCAACCAATTAATTCAGACATTTTAAAATGTACATTTAGTCATATATGAGGGTTACATAAATCAGTAAGTGCCACTGTCTTGTTTTGAACATGAAGTGTAGGACTGAAAGCGGAAGTGGTGAGAAGTGAATGGCACATTTCTTGGTGCATCTTTCAGACTAACTGCTTCACCTTCAACAAAATGGAGTTAAGAGTGACAGGAAGCCTGGCGGTTTTCAATGTAAAAAAAAACCCAGTTCCTCTTATCTTGTGAACATGAAACTTGCACTTGCAAAAGAAAGTTAGCTTGGGCCCTTTAATGCCACATATCAATGAACATTTGTATCTGTGCTGCAAGTGAACTGTGACCCAGTACACTAGCTTAAAACCTAGTGAAATACCACACACAAGCACTCTTCACATTGAAATAAAAGGACACGTTAAAGCCTGTAATTATAAGAATTCCTTGAGTCATATTTCTGGAACGAGGAAAAGTCTCATTCCCTTATAATCAGTGAAGCCCAATGCAGCCCTGGGCAAAGCACGTTGACAGAAATGCACAACAGAGCGCAGAGCAAAAGTGTTGACGATTAGCACCGTGGAACTAGACAGACTGTAGTCACAGTGTGTGTAGGCAGAGACAGCACCAGGAAGTGGGAAGAGAGTCTAAAATAACACAGATAAAGTGGTGCAGGATAAATGGATGAAACCCAAAAAAGACGGTGCTATTAATGAACCTTAGTGGAAAGTTCCAGACATGGCTTTGTTTGCAATTGACGCAGGAAATGCTGCTGTCCAGAGACGTGCATCATTCCTCGTACGTTGAAGTCTTATCAGGATCAGTCTGAATATTTTGAGCCAGGACAGAATCCTTTGCCTAAATATTGTTATTCGTGACAATGCGCTGTGAGGAGCGCGTGGAGGGTGGAGGTGATTAGAAGTGCAGGCTCCCCATCACAGGATGTTTAGACTCAGCCTTCCCAAAGATTCAGTAGGATCATACGAAACTCTTCAGTAACTCTTTTTAAATGTCAGATGAACACAGGCGCAAGAACAATATTCCTGGAATTTATGTTCAGCGTAATGTGATTCAAAATTATATTCTTAGCTTGTTCTGAGTTTGCATATTGGTCAAATTAAAATAATTGAAAGTGAATTGACCTAAGGCCACAGTGAGTATGCGAGTGGAGCGACAGCAATTTCACTTCCCAATTAAAGGGATAGTTCACTTTGAAATTAAATTTTGGTAATTTTGGTAAATTCCGCATCGTAAGTACACATTGATGGCCTAAGACACGAAACGAGCGGTTTGTGTGAGAAAACGAACAGTATTTATATCGTTGTTACCTCTTGAACACAGCCGCGTCCAAATGATCTGAGGGCGCGGGCGGGATGTCGTCTTGGCTACGGTTTCGTTCCAATGAACTGCAGTAGCCAAGGCGACATCTAGTGTATACATCTATACCCGCCCGCGCCCTCAGATCATTTGGACGCGGTTGTGTACAAGAGGTAACAACGATATAAATACTGTTTGTTTTCTCACACAAACCGCTCGTTTCGTGTCTTAGGCCATCAATGTGTACTTACGATGGGGAATTGTTTAATTTGGACGACAGGGAATTGTTTTAATTTGGACTCTGTGCATGCTCTTTGAGACAGTGACCATAGACCTGCATTATATGACCGACAGACAAGAACGGTTTGACCTAAAAATATCAAAATTGAAACTACTGCGGAAAAAAAGACACCTACATCTTGGATGCCCTTGAGGTAAGCTAAAACATACCAAAATTTAATTTCAAAGAAGTGAACTATCCCTTTAAAGCCCAAAATCACATTGTTCCATGTTTACTTCATAATCAAATTGATCAAAATCAAAATATAAAAAAATACCTGAAATATATAATTTATTTCTTTATACATCTAGGCACAAGACATTTAAATAAACACAAAAAATAACAAAACAGAACTGTAAATATAATTAACAATTATAAATAAATTATTATATAATTATTGTATACATTATTAATTATACAATTATTATTATTTAATATATATATATATATATATATATATATATATATATATATATATATATATATATATATATATATATATATATATATATATATATACACATATACATACACAGTATATTATTATAACAACAATTTATTTAGTACGTTATTTAACGGGGACCATAGACAGTCCATGACTGCCCCAGATTAAGCAAATGCAACCTCATTAATAATATTATTAATAATAGAATTAATATAGAAATTAATATAGAACTGTAAAGTAAAACCCCTCATCTCAAATAGACAAATATGTATGCTAGTGTGGACCAAACACGCTATAGCTCTGTATGTGTTCCCTGTGATCACGTATTAGACTCCAGCTGGCTGCAGTGTGGCTCGTGGGTGACAGGCTATGGGAAACAGAGGCCACTTGAAGGATTTAAGGAAGCATCAGTGGCTGAGACAGAGTGTAACAACTTAAAGAGGAAGTAGACAAGAAACAACAGCTAATGTTAAAGATCTAGCATCAAGCTCAACTACTGCCCAGGAAGCTTCAGTTCTTTCAATACATGAAGAATCTTGATACAGAAGAGCCTCTACAGCTGGAAGCTGAAAGTAGTTCTGTTCATACAGGACAAATGCAGTTTGACCCAAAGATTGACCGCAAATGTTGTGTCACTGCTGTGAATAACAGAGCATGTCATATGATCATATCAGATGGGCTGCACATATGGGATCTCACTCAGACAGCTGCACACGCTGTGAGGTTAATCACAGTACCGTGGGGCGTCATACAATCACCAGTCAATGATCCAAAAAGTTTGGTTCAATTCTCTGTCCTGTGGTGGATGTGAGGAGAGAGAGCTTAACATTCTCTGAGTTTAATGTCTCATATGAAGAGCAGGAAATTACAGCCTTGTTTACGCTCTGAATGAGGCATTGTGGGAGGTGGGGGAAGGAGGAAGTTGGGTAAGATGCCAGAAGCAAAGACTGAAGATAACACCGAGCAGCAGGCCGGCTTTACATCCTACAGTCACCCCGGGAGACGTGCGGCATGAATCAGCCCTTCTGTGCTGACCAACAGGCTTCCTGGCACTGAGGATCCTACTCACTTCACCGAGACAGCGGGAGTATCACTTACCCACGCTCTCTCAAAAGCACCCACATATGTCCCGTTATTTGGTTACTGTGTAGGGAACCACTATCTTTGTGGAGCTGAATTGTTTCTGGCATTTTCTACATTGTGTTCGATGTAGTATTTTTATGCATTGGTGCATGCTGGGTGTGATCAGTAGCAATTTCATTACTGTCTCTATGGTTTGTCCAAACCAGACGCGATCAGATAAAAACAGATTTACATGGAAGAGATCGCTTTATCTGAGCCAGCCTTGACCGAGACAAGTAACGAGCAAGAGGACATTTTGTCGATTGCTTGGTTCCTATTCCTGTCAATGTTGCGCAAAATTGGACAGAGAGATAGACAGAAACATAGACAGATAGATATAAAAATAAAAGCTAATTAAAAACATTAATAAATACTACAATATTGGATAAATCATTTCAAAATAACACGACACAATTTTAATTTTATGGACCAAAGTGGAAAAAACACTACATTTCCAGATTACCTGTTGAATTCCAATACATTATAAACAAACATTTCCACAATTCAACTTCCTTTCTTCCTCAATTAGTGTTGCCAATTAAAGTGCCCCATTATGATTTTTCCAATATTACCTTTCATGTAGTGTGTTATACAGTACAACTGTTTGTGAATGGAAAAGGTCTGCAAAGTTTTAAAGATCAAAGTGCATGACAAAGTTATTGTCTCCAAAAATAAAGATTTGATTCTGAGCAGCTGAAACGAGTCATCAATTCCAGTCTCACTTCCTGTTACAAACCTACGTATTGACAACGTAACAAATTTGCATAATGCCAGCCTATGATCTTAATTGGCTGCTTGTGAACAACGTCTACTTAGTACTATTCTATTCTATTGTTACTATTCATATCACTGTGTATACAAGCGTGGAAAATGAAATTCAGATATGGTCATTGTGTCTGACACACGGTGTAAGTGGTAGACCAATCACAAAATACTGGGCCATCTGACCAATCAGAGCAGAGAAGCTCATGGAAAGGAGGGGTTTAGAGAGACTAAATCTTCAAACAAACCGTTTTCAGACGCTTTGATAAATAAGATGATGTGCAATGTATATTATGAGAAAAAAGTGTTTTTTTGACCTTGGAGGCCTGTAAACCTATTGTAGGAGACCTCCAAAACAAAATTAGGAACCTTTAAAATAGCATAATAAGGGCAATTTACTCATGAATCATGAACAACTCATGAATTAAAAAAATAGCTAATTCTTAATTTCTGCAGCGCCACACTGGGTAGCCCTGCCCACTGCGAAATCTCATTGGTCCAAAATCCCACCGTATATAAAATATCTTCTGATTGGCTGTGATTGTGTCACATTGCACAGCAGTTTCGGTGTGGACTGACATGTTGCTGGTTGTTGGAAACCTATTTATTCCTTCCGCGGCAGTGCAGAGAGCTGCAGCGTACCTGTTTGCGTGCCTGGCTGAGTCCATGCAGTCTCTGCTGTAGTTCGCTTCTGTAGTTCTGGGCTGCCTCGATGCTCTCCTTCGCCTCCTGCAGCAACGCCTCTGCCTCTATTGACATCCTTGTTGGCCTCTGCCAAAGTACAAATATCAAGGTAAAGTGTAGGAAAACATTTCCATTGATAGAGATAACTTTTAGTTTGACTAGATTTCTCATTATGGGGTTAGAAAACATTACAGCGAAAGGCTAAAGCCAAACGCCCATTCTGGAAAATGTCACTCTAACAAAGCTAAAATAATAATAACAGGAGCATGAAATTCCACACAGGCCTGAAAAACAGAGCCTGTTCCTCGTGGTCTGTGCTCATAAAAATGTAACACCAACTTTATGCAACCATTAGGCCATAATTTCCACGTCATGTGGAAGTAAGGAAGCGTGTTTTGAAACATAAAAACATGTTCACAGGCTTATCTGTTGAAGTTTAGCACACGGGGATGATGCAGTAATGTATAGTTATGACTAAAAGGCTCAAGCGCTATAACCTTGAGAAACCACATTCAAGTCAACCGTCATATCAGTGCAAAATCACAGGAGTCATGGAAATTAATCACTGGCCTGAAGGTTACATGTATTGAAAACAAGACCTGATGAGATGTGTGTGCAAAAAACTCATTCGCATTTAGTGTGAGCCAGGGTTTTAGATAGGATGGCATCAATCTGTGTGACACTCGACACACGGCTGTGCCTGTTTGTGCTTTGTCTGCTTTCACTTTAGATAGCAAATCTGTGATCAAGGAACATTGATTCACAACTGTTCTGATTCTGTTTTTTGGACAGGAGAGCACAAAGTCAATGCTAGATGCAAATATTAATAATGCAACTAACCATATACTCGCAAATAGTTTTAAAAAGGAGGAGAAAACGTTCCTATATATTTTGTTGTTAACATCAAAGAAACTTAAAATCATCCATCACTTGTCATGGCAATTAATGCAAAAATAATATTTGGACTATTGTTTGTTCTGTGTTAAGAGCCAGTCACACCAAGGAACATAATGATAACTATATATATATATATATATATATATATATATATATATATATATATATATATATATATATATAAAACGATAAAGTTTTAATAATCATACTTCTATAAGAATAGTAAAGTCCTCTCCACACAGCTACAGTATATAAACAGAAGAACGATATTGCTGGAATCACTTTTCAGAATGCTTTTTTCTTATCTGATAACAATAGCAACACTAGAGGCCAATCAGAATCCACCTTGAGCATTTAAAGCGGCAGATGACATAACTGCGGCACACGCTGATAATAAACAGAATGCTATTGTGCATTGGTGTGAAATATGCTACTGTATTTATAGTTATGATTCTTGGTCTGAACAGGCCTTTAGGCTGGTAATCACATTTCTGCTGGTATTTATGAGCTTCATAACTTCATAAATACCAGCAGAAATGTGATTACCAGCCTAAAGGCCTGTTCAGACCAAGAATATATTAAAAATTACATATTTATAAACCTTCTCTACAACTACTAACAAGAAAACGCACTTCTTTACTGATCAGGGGATCTGTTTTGAGGCTAGCATGCTACAATGAAACCACTTCCGTTAAAATGGGTGTTCCGTTCAAGTGAAAGCAACTGCACTTTCCTTACATGTGCCCATGTGGCTTAAATTTACAAGCATGACTGAACCTACCCATATACACTACCCTTAACTAAAACTACACCTTAACTTTTGTGCAATTGTGCCTGTATAACACTGGTGTCATTGTGCAGGAGAGAACAGCTGCCTATATGTTTTTGTGTGTCAGTGAACACAAATACAGGACAGGTGGATCGGCAGCTCTGTTATGCAAGCTATTAAATGTACCCTTGTTTAACACAAAGATGCTGACCTTAGTGCACAGAGCAGAGAACGAAGCTGTGCTCAACTCAACTCAAAAACACCCTTTCATCCATACACTTGTGAGAGAGAAACCTAAATAACAAACTGTGACCTGCACCAACAAGCCTGTGTTTCCACACTCATCTCCCTCATGATCAATGCCTAAAAAATGTTATGAGCTGCAACCGCTGCATATTTAGCAGATTTTGACATTTAATGATCAAGGGAAAGGGAGGGGTTCTCCAAATTCATAGTCTTAATCCTCTGATTTAGCAGCAGGGTTCTCATCCAGACGGGGGTTAAGAGCATTAAGACCAGCAATTATATTATCTATTACTCTTCCAGAATCCTTTCCCACAAGTGAATCCATCGGGGAGTACAGCAGAGGACTGGATGAATTTCAGAGGGACATGAATGACCTAGATTAAAAAAAAAAAAAAAAAAAAAAAATCTGCTGCCAAAAGACAATGTTGGGAATTCCAGGATGAGATGTCTCAGATCTGAGGATCATGTGTCCTGCTTCACAATCTGTGACCGTTCCCTGATAAGGGCCACAGTTTAAAGGGCCCTTCTCTTAAGATGAAGACCATAAGATGCATTTAAACAAACAAGTGTTTATAAACTACCAGAGGTCATTTTCATCCTGCTGCCTATCAGCTTTACTGTTATACTCCGTCTCTTACATAAAAACGTGTATTCCTCTTTTGGTCCAATCCAAGTATTAGAGGACAGTTATGTAAAGTGCAGTATTTATCTATGGGCCACACTGATGCATCGTGCACACTCAACATGTTTATACATGTCCAAAACAAGTGAAAAGTACAGGAAGATGGGAGAAGAGCAGTAAAGATATATAAATATTACATTTAAAATCAGCTTTGAGAAACAACTGATAACTAAAGTAGATAGAACTTAGCAGTTATTTTAAAACTCAGAAAAAGAAGCAGTTCATGAGACTCTTCTATGAGGATCGCCACACCAACACTCATCACTTTAACTCATCTCAATTTTACAGTAAGCTCTTCAAACTGCTCCACCCATAAACCTGCTCACGAAGAGACAGCATATCTAATTGAGCACTGAGAAATAAACTGAAACGAAAAATATGCTATTATTGTAAAGAGGTTTTTGCAGTATTACCTTATGCGATTCTGTCTTGTGTCATATTAACTTCTGCTGCGGAGTTCCGCCATTGACGCCCTGGCAACAGAAGAGCTCGAGGCACATATTTTCACTTTGATACAAACCCGTCATCCAATCAGATGCCGCATCACTGTGTTTTCCTCCTGCCTGCTGTCAGTTCTAGCCAATCAGATGATTTAACCGCTCTTAACCCCGCCCCATCTTTTGTTAAAAACCCAAAGCGCACGAAGGCGTCAACAGTTATTTGGCGTCAGACAACAAGGGAAGGTAACTTCTGTTGATCACAATAACTGTTGTCTTGCAGATATTTGTGAATTATGAACAGTACTGTAGCTCAAGATTTTCAGAAGAAAAATGTACAACCATCGTTGTCAGAACGCGCAATACCAAATTTGCTGTGAAATAGTAGACTCATGTTTCATCAGCTGAATGGTTGCTACTGGTATTATAGTTTTGAGTTATTGTTTTGTGTGATTTATTTTGGAAAATATACAAAAACCAGAGTTTCGTAAGCAAACCCATTAATCTCTCTTTCTCTTTCTCTCTATCTCTCTCTCTCTCTTTCTCTCTCTCTCTCTCTCTCTCACACACACACACACACACACACACACACACACACACACACACACACACACACACACACACACTTAGTTATCTAAATGGGGACATTCAATTGACATTATGGTTTTTATAATGTAAACTGAGATTTTGTCAGGTTTTGTTCACTTCTGGGTGTGGTAGCAGTTTGGTAGCTGCTTTGTGTGGGCAATGAAAGCTAATTACACACATACACAGTTATTTTGTGATGACTCATTAAATGTTGTGATATGAAATGTTACAGCTTGAAATAACTTTACAATGCCAAAGTACTTATATGAATGAATGAATGAATGAATGAGGCATTTATATAGCACTTTGCATATGTACTTCTGTTCTGTACACCCAAAGCACTTTACAGTTGTATCAGGGAATCTCTCCTCAAACACCTCGAGTGTGCTGCATCCGTTATAACTACAAAGACAGTACTTCTATAATGTGTGCCTCTAAATTAAAATATTAAAATTTCTTGAAACCCTAAAACACCCTTTTCAGGTGTTAACATATTATGTACAGGTTGCAAATTACTGAAAACAATGATAAAATCCAAGTTTTAGGTCAAGTCACCTAAATACTTGTTTCAGAGCAGCTTTACAGTGATAAGCAGGAAAATAATGATCACTGATGCAAACAGAATTCAATTCTGCTGTAAAGCAGCTCTAAAAAGACAATAGTGTCATTGTTCAGCTGAAGTCTGTACAGTGTTAATTCGGTTCAGTTCAGTGTAAAACTCATCAATTATTACAGCTAGTTCAGCTATGAAGCAGCTCTGGAGAAAACTGATATCATCATCCAGCTCAGTTCATTTCTCATCCAATAGTGTCAGTGCAGTCAAATGTATTATAATATTGCTGAATATTAAAGCTACAATATGTAAGATTTTTGTAATAAAATATCCCAAAATCACTTGCACAGTGTGATATATTTCCTGCAGTTGTGTACTTACAATATCTCAAAAGTTCCCAAAGATTTTTAATTTCAGAGAAATTCCAATTTTAAATAATGGCTCATCCCTGGTCATTGTCGCCTGTCAATGACGTAATATCCTTGTTATCCTTGGTTTCCGCTGGTACTGCCATAGTAACCATGGCGACAGACGTGGACAACTGCAACTAGCGGCACGCTCACGCTGTTATTTCGTTCAAACATTATGGACCATGGCAAGCAGTCTTTGGGACAAAAGGAGAACTATAACGAGGATCAATATCAGCATGGCGTTTTCGAGATGCCAAGACCTACACGTCCGTGTATAACTTCAACTTGACAGACACGCCGCTCCTGCATGTACTTTATTAGACAGGTGAGCAAATGTACATAAAACTAATCAATGTTATATAGCTCAACATGATGAAATGTTAGAATATGATCAGTATGTTATTCTAATGTTGATCTAGCTTACTGCAAGTCTCATATAGCCAACAAACTAACACATAGAATAACATTATAACTTTCAACACACTCAAATGCAGTTTAGTATGATAGTGTAGAACTAGTGAAACAGCGCTGTGTTACCTCACAAGTTTCATTCGTCTAATAAACTGACCTGTGTGAGTAGTAATTCTACACTTGCGGGTAGTTCGGTAGAATTAAAGGAGAACTCCGGTCAATTTTAACATTGAGCTCATTTTTTTGTAAATTTGGAGTGCTGTCAATACAGAGAACAACGGCAAAAATCGGTGTTGCCTACACCGAGTTATTCTATTTTTAAAATTTGCACCCTGTTGACTTCAATGGGGCAAGTTTTAAACCTGCTTTTAGCCTCTTAACATCCTTGATGTGTCATTACAAGTGCACAGGTCATGTGAGTGATTCCTTCAGAGTGATCACGAGTGAATCTGACTGCAGTAGATTTGAAAGATATTAATAAAAATGATGTTATTTCAGCCAGCGCACATACCTGTATTTTCTTCCTGTTTTCGGTTGAAGTCCACAGTAATCGATTGTCGAGTTCACACGCATAGGTTTAGTACCTATGATCACGCGCGTGAACTCGACAATCGATTACTATGGCCTTCCACTGAAAACAGGATGTAAACAGAGGTATGAGCGCTGGCTGAATTAACTTCATTTTTATTAATATCTCTAACATCTACTGCAGTCAGATTCACCCGTGTTCACTCGGAAGGAATCACTCACATTTTCTGGGCACTTGTAATGACACATCAAGGATGTTAAGAGGCTAAAAAGCAGGCTTACTACTTGCCCCATTGAAGTCAATAGGGTGCAAATTTTAAAAATAGAATAACTCTGTGTAGGCAACACCGATTTTTGTCGTTGTTCTCTGTATTGACAGCACTCCAAATGTACAAAAAAATGAGCTCAATGTTAAAATTGACCGGAGTTCTCCTTTAAATGTCCTCATTCCTTTATATCCGCGGGACTCGCATGTGGCGCTGATATCTGTCTCTCATTAGCAATCGTGACCTGCTTCATAACACAGTCATGTTAAAAACATCAATGTACTCACTCATCCATAAACATTATTAGATCCATCAGCATGACGGCAAGTTCCATAATCCCGCTTATGCGTCATCAATTTACGCCTTTGTTATTGTAAGAGGTTAGCGACCCCTAGCGGCGAGAAAAAAAAATACATATTGTACCTTTAAGTTTCCCCAACTAAGCAAGCCAAAGGTGACGTTGGCAAGGAACCCAAACTCCATCGGTGCCAGAGTGGAAAAAAACCTTGGGAGAAACCAAGAGACCAGTTCTCCTCTGGCCAAATGAACCAACATGGTGTGATTATGATTCCATGCTGCATTACAAGTCAGATTGCGGATTGATGTCATTAAGAATATTTCATCCAGTTCCAACATTCATTATGCTTATTATTAAGGTTCAGGAGGAGCCACCTATCTAATCTGCCAATCAATCTCGTTGCTGCCTGCCTGTCTCTGGTGATGGTTTTTCTGGCATCTGTCCTAGTCACCACCTCCATCCTCACTCCTTTAAGAGATTCTGCCTTATATACAGTAGCTGTCTTTATCCATTAAGTATCATGGGACAATTGGAGCTTGAGTTGAGCCTCATTCTTGAGTCCCCCCTTTGCGTACAGCAAGCCAAATACCCGTACCCTTTCAGCAGTTCTGATGTAACATGAACATCATGTTTATTTTTCAGACAAGTGTAAAATGTCTCTCCTGGGTGGTATGTAATTCACCTATAGCCTGCATCATGTCTAAAAGTGCTTGATGCTGGCATATTTCTCCTAAAGCAGTTTTCCTCTATCTAATTCTAAACCATTTGCCTCTAGCCTCTTGCAACAGTTATCTTATTCACTTATCTTACTGTATTATACACTCTCAAAAAGGATGAGGTCACTCTTTCGCCGGAACTCGACTCGCGTACGGTTGTTACCGGAAGCCAGTGATTATAGTTTATAAAGTTATAAATATGGGTATTTTTCTTACAAAAACACACCGCTTCGCTTCAGAAGGCCTTTATTAACCCCCTGGAGCCGGATATGGATTATTTTATGATGGATGGATGAGCTTTTTTGGGCTTCAAAATCTAAGGTACCATTCACACTCCCATTATAAAGCTGGGAAGAGCCAGGATATTTTTTAATATAACTCTGATTGTGTTTGGCTGAAAGAACAAAGTCATATATAGGATGGCTTAAGGGTCAGTAAATAATAGGACAATTTTTTTGGTGATCTAACCCTTTAGTAATATTATTGTGTTATGGCTATTTTAACACATTTTGTGTAATTTTGTGTTGGTTATTTGTTAAAAAAATGCTTTCTATAATGTTATTAGGTATAGTCTATGTATAAAATAGGTGTTTTTATTTGCATGCATTTCATTTGCAAGTTTTAATAAAGCAAGTTTGTTTTTTGCATTGCCATTTTTTTTGTCCAATTGTCTCAAAGATGGCACATTTCTGACAAAAATAGTGTGATTATAACACATTAGTGTGTAAAAGATCTAAACACACTTTGTGTTAAGATGGTTTACACTGGTTGAGTTAACACAAAATGTTTTATCCTTGTAGACATGATGAAATAGCACAATTTGTTTTGTTTCCAACACATCGGTTTTATGAGTGTTGAAATTAAGTGCTCAGTGTCTTATTTCAAAAATATTTATGACGGCTAAAAGCTATCAGAACTGTCAGAAGAGTGTGTGAGACCACATGGAATTTGAATATTTTCAAATATTCATATTGAATATTTTCATATTTTATGAGATGCACGTTTTAATGGAGTTCAATGCATGGTCTTTATATAGGGTGGTAGCCACAAGAGGCCTGTCTCCACCCATTCACTGCATTCTATCTGCAAAAAACTGACAGCTGAAATTGAATGTGCATAGTGAACACTAGAGGTCTGCAAGATGTTATAGGGCATTTTAGAATTGGTTTTCTATTATGTAACACTGGGTGGCGCTGGATCACAGTACAGTGAACAGGACACGGTCTGTAATGTCTGGATGGAGGATGTGCAGGTATGTGTGATGATGGTGATGATGAGGGCAAATTGGTGAAACCATATTAGAGAGTTAAAACACAATTGGAGCAAAATGGCTTTTAATATCATATATTTACACTGTAAAAAAATTCTAACCCTCCCAAATCAAAAATTTCAAGTGACCGATAACATTTAAATTTTTCAATTGGCCCAAGTGAAATTCTGTAAATTATAAAATTAAATTTACAGATTTTCACTTGGGCCAATTGAAAAATTTAGATGTTATCGGTCACTTGAAATTTTTGATTTGGGAGGGTTAGAAATTTTTTACAGTGTAAAATCATTTAAAATATTAAAATGTCCGGGTAGTTTTTAAATCTCTTGCTGTTGCTAATTTTTAGGCTACTGCTAAACCAGTGCTGCAGATGCAGAACATTCTGGGATGATAATAGTAATAGTAATTTTGACGTTTGAGCCCCATGTCACCCTCATGTCGTTCAAAACCTTTATGTCTTTCTTCTTTAAAACACATTGAATTTGGTTTCCAACATTTTGAAGATTTTGTAGCCAATTTGATATCCACCTTTTTGAAGAATGTTGGAAACCAAACAGTTTTGGTAACTATTGACTTCCATTGTATAGACAAAAACAAAGAATCTGGAACAACATGAGAGTGAGTAAGTGATGTTAGAACTATCTGGGTGAAATATCCATTCAAAGACTTTGGGTGACAAGATCAGTAACTTTGAAAGTGCAGTTTCCTAATTTCCAAAAAAAAAAAAAAAAGAAAAGAAAAAAACCTTATAGGCTTAATATTACAGTTTTCTTTTCTGAGGTGGTAAATCAAGTGTTAAGTAGCTGTGAATAGAACATGACAGACAGTCATGGATCTGGATCCTGCTCTGAAAGAGGGTCATTGTGACTTGGATATAAGACTCTGAAAGAAACCCCATGTAGTTAAGACAATAACTCTGACCAGGCATTCAGGGAACAGTTTTGTTTTGTAGGCTTCATGCAGCCAAACTCTTTTTGTATCCTACTTTGTAATCTTCAGGCTCCTTCAAACTGAAGAACTGACAGCATTGTTGGGTCTGAGAGGTAAGAAAACTGCAAGTGTTATTTTATGTCCTATGTATTCTTTTAACTTGTAAGAAAACAAATCTGGAAAATTGCATGAATCATAGCATCCTACAACGCAGTTCAGAAATGCTCAATCTTTATGGAAATCTTCCTTACAGCATCCATAAATGACAACGAATTCCTTTAAACTAACTAGTATATATTTTTATGTTAGTACTTTTTAATAAATGAATAAGTAATTCAATAGACTATTATTTTTTTATATTTTCTAATCGTGATTAATATATTTCACTACTTAGATTCTACTCATTACACTGAAAAAAATGATTCGTTGAATTTAATACATTTTTTTATGGTAAGTGGTTGCACACAACTGATTTGAGCTACATTTAAACAAATACATTAAGTTGAACTAAAATTGATTAAGTTCAACTTAATGCATTTGTTTAAATGTAGCTAAAATCAATTGTGTGCAACCACTTACCATAAAAAATTGTATTAAATTCAACTAATCATTTTTTTCAGTGTAGATATAATCCAATATCCATGCAGTATCATCACTAATAGTTTTTCATTACCTGCTAATAATTATTTTTAGTTTTGCATATTAGCACCTGATACACTATTGTTAATGTTTCTCATGTCACTTGTTATTTGCTTTATTTTTGGCAATGAATCGTCAATGGTTTTGTTAATAATTGTTACTAATGACAATTTAGCAATATTGACTATTTGACATAGGCAAGAAGCAAAGGAAGTATTAGGGACTAATTCAATACTACTGACTATGGTATTATTTATTAATTACAAATAATTACTAGTAGCTAAAAATGTTTCGTTTTAAAGGAGAAATGTGTTTCCAGTGCACAGGTGAGTTGTCCAGCTGCAATCCACCTTTGGCAGTTGGGCAAAAGGTAGGTTACAAAACAAGATCATAACAACGTTCCCAGTGCCAGCTACAGGGTAATGGTGTTTTCAACAGCATGTCTTCTTTATGATACAGCAGTGCATGAATGTAGACTCGTAGCATGTGGCTGTCAACACTGGAATAGGGGGGTGTTCCTACACTTTGGGACCGCCCTCTGGATGAAGCGGAGCCATTTACCACAGCAATGTCAGCCCAATCCACGGCTGGGGAAATGCACATTGCACGCTCCTTGTGTATTTCCATCGCAGCATAGAAAATAACGGGTCGAGTACTACGGAGCGATGGCACCGCCGACTGACGCGTCTTCTGAACAGCCTCACGGATCCCAGGAAAAAAACGCTCGTGGGAATTTAAAGGAACATTGATTTTGCTGTATTTTAAAGCATCGCATCAACTCCGCTCACGCTACCAGAACGTGATTGAAGCTGATTTATCTGATGATGGTTTTCTAGAACAAACTGTTCGCAGACTGAAGATCCAATCCATCACCGATGCGTTAATCGCAAATCCGTCGCCGTGTTGCTTGTCTCCTTGATATCAGAATAAGAACATCTGTGATTCATAGGAGCCAGCTGCACCAGCTCTATAGTATTCGAGCATCCTTCCGCCAGTGTGCATCATCATCACCATCATCATCATCATCATCGCGCCCTGCAGGTCCATCGCAAGAGGGAGGATCCGCAGAGGAAATCTCCGGGCAACACCACACATTCAGAGGATGCTTTGGATGTAAAATAAATAACGATGGGGAAAGATCATGAATTACTTCAAGCGGTGAAGACTGAGGACCTGATGACGGTGCAGAAGCTCCTGCAGAGGCCCAAACCCGGGAAAGCAAGTAGGTCTTGCTTGATTTTTTAAAAAAGCGTTTGCGTTATTGCTTAGGCATGTTGTCATGGCTGGTAGGCAAGAGAGATCGTAAGTTGTTGGGTGTACTTTCTGATGAGAAGGAGAACACTTGCCCTACCTTTTAATTATGGCTGTATGTTTAGGATTTCACTCAAGCTGTTGAAAATACCAGAATATGTTGTGTTTTGGGTGCTGATGCCCTCAACAAGCTTTTTAACTAGCATTATCAGCAAGGCCAATCAGCTTGGTGAACATCTTGGTTTTGTTGGTCCACCAACTAGACCAGCATAAACCAGCATGGCAATTCATTACTGGGCTGAGCTGGTCTTTTTCAGAATGATAGAGCGGTCCCATGTTGAATACTGTGATGTTCCAGACTTTCATATGATCATGGAGCTGATCCTGATGAGCATCACATCACTTTTTTATTTTAATTAATGATAAATGTTTTTGAAAGCTCAATATAGTCACTTGATTTGCAGTGTGATTCTGATGCTTTCCCCTTCGTAAACGGGCGTTTCAGAGGTGGAACCATAAAAAAAGAGTTATATGAACATTCTTAGGAGAAAAATGTCTTTCAACAGGCAACAACTTCTAGACAAAGCTTGGTGGTAAACATGATTTATTTTTAGAAGGGGGGGGGGGGTGAGGATGCATTTCATATGGTGAGAAAAACACTCTCCCATTGATAACTAGATTTGCTTGGCAGGTTCACACTGTCATCTGAAAAGCAAGCGTGAACATTCATATGCCCACCTGGACTGAGCTTCTCATCGATGTTCTGCCTCGAATGCCACAAACTGAGCTGGCTGCACATCAGGATGCATTGTGCTGGTCTGCTTTCTATCTCCTCCACCACATCTGTGACATTATCAACAGCATCTCACACAACAGCTCGACTGAGATTTCTTTGTCTTACGTGCCTGTCTGCGCAGAGCATGTTTGGATTATAATAACCCCTGGGGCTCAAGGCAGAGAGCCACGGCCGTCATGACGCTGAGCACCAGGCTGTATCTCGGCACTCGTCTGCCTGTTCTCCAGTGTGGCAGCAGCACACTCCTGCTCTGCTAAACACTGCCCCCTGTAATGATGGGGTGAACGAGCATGAGGTGCATCCACATCACTGCACTTTCACAATAGGAGAGAGAGGAATGAGCTGCCAGCGAGCTTCATCACTTGGCTTCTTGCCATCGAAGCAACACGTAGATGAATGCTGTAAACGATGACAGCTTTTTGACATTGAATATGTATGATGCTGCTCTGTGGGAAAAGCTAAATCTTGGAGTATTATGTCTTTTATAGTTGGTTATTTCAGGTCATGGTTGATTATTGTAAGTCATTTCACTTAGGAAGACTCAAATTTTGTTTATGAAAATCTGTGTTGAGTTCACATGTTCATGTAACATAGTTTTTTGTCACTCAAACAATGCCAATGCTTCTTCAAACAGAGAGTGATATGCCTCTGTGAAAGTGTTGTTGGTTAGCTTTTATGTAAAGCTCCACCTCTGTATTGGAAACACAAAGCTACCCAGAAGCCAATTAGTTCCAGTCAGAGCAACTGCAGTCTCCTGTTTGACAGTGATTGGTTGGGCTGGATGCTCTCTGTGCTCTGTAACAAAGTTTTGGTCAATTGACTGAAATTCAGCACCTGCATTTGTTTTGTATGAAAATCCTATTATTATAAAATCATAGCTTATTAGTTTAAGGACTGTAGCTTTGAACAATCAAGTGGCTGATGTCATTGATGCCAACATTGAATTGTTGTGTGTTTGACACATGCAAGTTCCCTTATGCATTTGTAAACATTTTTAATATGAATGTAGAGTTTAATTCTGGCTATTACTAGTTGCCTAAATGTACATTTACATTGGTACAGCATTTAATTTAATTTGAAAGGGGTCCTATTGCTTTTGAACTTTTTCAACATTAGTTAGTGTGTAATGTTTCTATTTGAGCATAAAAAACATCTGCAAGGTTACAAAGCTCAAAGTCCACTCCAAAGTGAGATATTTTTATATATATATTTTTAGATATAATATATATATATATATTTAAACGCTTTTTTCCTGGGCTTTGTGAAGTCACAATGCTACTCATTTAAATAATCCCCACCCACGGAATTCGCAAAAAAAGGTGCAAGGCAAAATTATGTCGAAGAGAAGCTGTTTTTTCCACCCCTTTTCCTAAGGCTGATGAGAGTGGTTAAAATAACACTGTTCCTAAATGATACCCCAACGTTTATCTGTGTGCTGCACATTTTAGGGAGAACAGTACACAGACAGAGTACAATGCAGGCTATATGCACAAAAGCTTCTCCTGAAATGGAGCAGTTCCCAATTTGTCGGGACAATCTGTTGTTTGTGGATCACAACTTGTATTTGTAGTTGCGTTTCTATTAACAGTTCCTATTATAAGTTTAATAGTTGCTATGATGTAAACAAAGGGCAAAGCGTTTGCCTCCGCTAGCTTGCTAACTAACATTAGAGTACTGATGTTGTGTTTAGCATTTGTAAGCTCTTGCTTAGACTGTTCACCGCCCCTTAGGAAAATTAACCATGGTTTTGTGATAGATTACTGTTTGTGATACCATAGTTTTCATACAAATATCATAATTAAATGGTGTAGAACATCGTACCTAAATGGTATTAGAAAATTACGGGGGAAAAAACACACCACTCTGAAAATTTCCTGTGAAATCTGTTCTTGTAAAGTCCGTGCTTGAAATCCGTTCTGGACGATCCTCTTGTTTGTTAACATTCTGAATTCTGAATCAGGCTTGAATTGGTTTGAAATTGACGCCATCCTTAATATTTACACCTTTCCCAAACACACACTAAGTCGTGCCAATCATCACACACTGGGCCAGCTAACCAATCACAGCACATTTCGTATTTCGGACAGAGGGAAACCGGAACTATGGAAACCGGAAATAAAAGGCACGTTCAATCTATCTACCTACCTACCTACCTACCTACCTACCTACCTACCTACCTATCTATCTATCTATCTAAAAATAGCTTGCATCACGTATATTGTAAAATATTGGCAATATATGAGGTGAGTTCAGACAACATCATAAAACATCCCTCAAAAAGTGAAACGAAGCTGCTGGCCGAGCTCATATTTGCACTCACTGCCAGTCAATATTAAGACAGTGGCTTGGAGCCCTGTAGCTAATCCAAGTAATCATTACTTTCACTGCTTAGTGTGATGATTGAATTACAGTGCAGATGGCTTTGAGTGAGTCGCAGAAGAGAGAGAAAGAAAGGAGGAAAGAGTGCTGGGAGGGAAAGCAAGAGAAGCAGAAATAAAACAGCAGAAAGACATCAGTTACTCTGACATAACGAAACGTTCACATCTCACTGGACGGTTGGCCACCTTTGGGGGATTTTAGTGGTGAGCACGACTCTAGTGCTGATGTCTCACGCAAGAAGCGTTTGTTTCTCAATGGGGGTGAAGCTCCTTTTCTGTTCATTTATCCGAAGCACTGAGGTCTGAATTCTGAGGTGTTATTGTGTATATGAGCCCAGAGGGAGTGTGAATTGGAAAGAGTGTTTCCAGACGATTTCTGTGCAGCATTTTTCCACATATTCAGCACATTCTCCACCTTTTCCACTCGCATTCAATGCAGAACCCTACAGAAAGAACATCTGGAATACAGTATATCTTATTGCAGTAAATTGCTGATTAGATTCATTAGCATGAAGTGAGTGGAACATTGCAGAGCGTGACTCAACATACTGATGAAGACATGATGGGATGGGTTATCTATTCTCCACCTCTACAACCTGTTCACATATTCCAGCAGCAATTAGAGACAAGCTATTTTAGCAGTCGAAGCATATGGGGTCCCAAAGGGAAAAAAAACTCAGATCGTTGTAGGCCTCGCTCACTCTGCTTTCCTCTGCCGGCTTGATTCTGATGTTTTGGAGTGAAATAAATCTGGTGAGAAAATGAAAGTAGGGGTGTAGTATAGTGTAGTGCTATATTGATGGATGACAGTCAGCTCACCGAAGTACTAATACTGTTGAGATTGGTTGGAGGATTTTTTTTCACTGTATATTCATAAGCTCAGAGTCTGCAGCGGGTCTCCATGGAGACATCATATGTGTGACTATCCAGGACAAGTGTAAATTAAATGTAGATGCTTGACATGGCATGCTTTATTAAATGTCCAAGGTTGGATATCTTATTGGGTGGTCAAATGTATATAATATAGTTCAGTAAGTACTCACAAATATCTCTTAAGAGCTGAACATCGAATTACACATTTGCGGTCGTCTTCCAGGATGTTTTCTCTTTTCACACAAATAATTAAAATAAATCCTAATAAAAAAAACACAGAAATAGTGGAACAAATGGTTAAGTGTGAAAGTTTTGTATTTTTTTGGAGAACATACATTTTTTTTTAAATATTTTTTTCCTCTGTATATGCTGTAGTATAGTGTTGTGGCATTTTTCAGAAACTAAGCCATTTGGCATCATTAAAATAACAGCAATTACACATTATCATAAAAATGTCCACATTTGCTTGTATTCAGCCTGTATTATGAAGCCCCCATGCATAATGCTGAATATTAAGCTTTTAAGATATAAAACACCTTTGTCTAAGAAATGGGTAATTTTTTTTTTGATACTATATTTAGCTGTGGAATAGACATTTATTTAGTTGCTCAAAGCAGAACCCCCCCCCCCCCCCCCCAAAAAAAAATAACATAGATGACAGGGCAAAAACTGTTAGAGCTGTCAATTTATGATAAAGTTTCTTATTCTGTTATTATCTTATGTAATTAAAGAGTCACTTGATGTGATATTCAAAATATGTTTTTGAAATGAAAAAGGTTTTTTTTTAGTAGACTAAATTTTTTAGTTGTATTAGTCTATTTTGGACTAATAACTGGAAATGGTTATGTAAAATGTTTCAGTGCTCAATTTGTTAACATTAGTTAATACGGTAACACTTTAGTTAGGGTCCAATTATCGCATTTAACTAGTTGCTTGTTAGCATGCATATTACTAGGATATTGGCTGTTTATTATAAAGCACATATTAATGCCTTATTCTGCATGACCATATTCAACATCCCATAATCCAACCCAATACCTTACAACTATTTTCAACTTAACAACTACCTTACTAACTATTAGTAAGCAGAAATTAGGAGTTTATTAAGGAAAAAAACCTTGTTAATAGTTAGATAATAGTGAGAATTGGACCCTAAACAAAAGTGTTACCGTTAATTCATTAGGTATCATAAACAAACAATGTACAACTTTTTTTATCTGCATTTATTAATCTACATTAATATTAACATACTATTATACATTGTTAATTCATGTTCATTCAAAATACATGTTAATTGATAATACTTGAAATACTAATGGATTAGAATTGTATATGTAGAAATTAACATTAAACAGATTAATTCAGTAAATGCTTTTGACAGTATTGTTCATTGTTATTTTGTGCATTAACTATTATATTAATGTAATTTATTCCCGTGATGTCAAAGCTGAATTTTCAGCATCATTACTGCAGTCTTCACTGTCACATGATCCTTCAGAATCATTCTAATATGATAATTTGATGCTTAAAGAAGCATTTCTTATTGTCATACATGTTGAAAAAAGTTGTGTTGCATAATATTTTTGGGGAAACTGTGATGCTTTTATGGACTCATTGATGAAAAGACAACAGCATTTATTTGAAATAGAACAATGTTAAGTATTTAATAAGTTTAATGCATCCTTGCTGAATAAAACATACGTGCATCTATATCATTCGATAAAGGATTTGATACCATATTGTGCAAATTTCCTTC
This sequence comes from Scardinius erythrophthalmus, assembly GCF_964197995.2. NCBI lineage: Eukaryota > Metazoa > Chordata > Actinopteri > Cypriniformes > Leuciscidae > Scardinius > Scardinius erythrophthalmus. The sequence goes on from NC_138221.1 coordinate 41,537,517, forward strand.
CCAATTGTAATGGCTGCTGACCCTGTGAGCACCTATCCATCCAGATCTCCTCATTCACACTCCAGATGGGAACTTTAATCATGCCTGAGTCTGTAAGGATCAGATGGATTCAGGTTTGCTAGATATGTGATCCATTTGTCTGCTGTAGCCCGGCAAATATGGCCTCCAGACAGAGACATCTGCACTATTTCTCAGCCAGCAGCCGCAATTCTCCACACAGCTGCCTGTCGGTCAGCTCACCCCAATCCAACATCTGGATGTGAAGATCCTCAATATCTCTCAAGATTCTTTATTTTCAGTAAGATTGGGTTTACTGAGTCACTCTTAGTGAGTCACTCATTAAATCTGTTTATTTGCAGTGAGGATTATGATTAATGACTCTTGCAGTGACTGTCGTTAGAAACTCATACTGATAATAATGTAAAAAAGTGTGTGCACTTTCCAAAGGTTTAGTAAAAATGTGACAATTTGTGGTGATGGCATATTTCAGAATATGTAAGAAAGAAGGAGGTACTCACTTAATAACATTAGAAATTGATTGAATTGAAAAAAAGAGTGTTCTTTAAATAAAAAGTAACCATTAATGATATAGAATACATATTAAATACACCATTTCAAAGTATTCATATGAATGTATGCTGTAATACATTAAAAGTTATGTTTATTTCACTTTATTTATATTAAAAAACAGCCTTAAAATTCAGTTTCAGCGATGTTCTGTAACACTGCAGCATATAAGAAATGACAAAACACACAGTCCACTTTTTCCACCCTCTCTCTCCGTCCACCCACCTCCACTATACCCACAACTCCATTGTGTGAGGTTACATAACAGCATCCTCTGTTTCTCTTCACACCTCTCATTGATGTGCACAATAGTGCAAGGTTTTATAGACTTTTTGAACTGTACAAGGGCATTTTAAAAATTTTCAAACAGCCAATTTGCTGATTTTTATGGATGAAATCATCAAAACTGCAATTATGCTCTCAAGGCTATCATAAGGAAACTTAAACAGATTTCATGTGTACCATGCTGTGGTGTCTGATCAAAGTGATAGCGATAAGCACATTTATACATGCTAGAGTATGTGGCTGGTATCAGCAACAGTTAATGTGCTTAAGGATGCTGCCGCCTCCTCTACCTCCAGGATTATGTGGGTCAGGTCCCCAGATTAAGGTCATGTGTTGTAAATGCTCCAGGGGACCAAGGCAAAAACGGGACAATGGGTGGTTGACATTTTCTTGATCAACTATTGTTGTGTTACACATACTACAACTGATGCCTCATTTTTTTCTATATTATCTCTGCTTTTACAAAATGCAAAAAGGTCATACATTCTACAATACATTTCTATAATGTTAAGATTAGTTTTAAAACATATTTAAATAGAAAACAGTTATTTTAAATTGACTTCTTTAAAAAAAAAAACGTTTATATGTTTACAGCATAATGTTGTGATGCCTATATCATAATGGGTTTGCCATATTGCATTATAGGAGTAGCACCAAAATAAGTTATAGTGTAAATGGTTCTGAACTGTACGGGGAACATAATATTCTTCTGACAGAACTTCAGAAACACTGTCAAAATAGTCTCCCACACATTCTCCAAGAGTGTCATCTCTGCTTTTCTAGCTCCCATGTGTAGGATCGTTTCATTTGTATAATTTTTCTTTTAAATAAACCTCTTTCCGAACACACCAGATCACACTTTCCCAGAGGGGGCGATTGAAGCCAGGCATTTGTCTCTGCAACGGACCCAGTCTGCTGAGGAAATGGACATTTTCTCCCCCTTGTGACATTAATCTTCCTCCCAGTGTAGCCCCAAGTTATTTCAAACCAATCTAGTCTGTGAATTAATTCTCTGCACTCAGGCCCACTTTTAATAAATCATAACTCGCATTTTGTGATAAATCAGTCACGCGCATGGCAAAAGTTTCACCTTTTTGAACTGTTTTCTTTGCCTGTTCTCTTTTAGCGATAATGAATTTTCTAATGGATTCCTGATGATGTCATGTATTACATCCCTATCAAGCAGAGAGGATAAAAACACATTTCCCTAAGCTTTTCCATTTGATGAGACCTCATTGCTTGAAATGGCAATGAACAAATTTAAATTATAATCAGATTTTCCAATAATATTCTAAAAAAAATTTTTTCATTTGACATGTTTGTCTTATCTTAACATGCACAGACCATATAACAAGCTAGCCTCTAATAATGGATCTAATTGAACTTTATAATGAAAGGTTTTGGAATGCCCTTTAAGATCCGTCTTTAATCTGGTCAGAACTGCATCTTGGTACTGAATGTTGAAATAACATTTCCCATTTGTCTTCAGTTCAAAGAATTATTCCACTATTCTTGTTCTCTCAATAGTGAAAGGGCTTGTAGATGCTTTGATGAGAGCAATCAGTAGGCTGTTTGCATAAAGATCCTTTTCTTTGTGTTGTCTGAGGTTGAAGGTAAAAAATATCATGGAGACGGTCTACGGTCTATAACTGAAGCCTGTTCACACCAATTAAATCCCTGGAGGTTATTGAGTCGTTGTGCTATTGGTTTCTAGTATGCATTCAAACTCCATGTCATAGTAATAGCCTTATATATTGTGCTGCTGCTCATTCACATAAAGTTCTTTCTTATGTCACAAAGAAAATGTCATTCAGACACTTTGTCTTTGCAAATCACTGTCAGTGTGAACTCCTCTTTAAGACATAATCTCCTGTCAGGTTGATTCTTAAGAGTGCTTTAAAAGAATCAGCACGAGAGCTCCATCGCCTAAATAATGCAATAAAACAGTGCTTTGTGTTTCTGTGGAATCATTGTAGATTTTTCCGCTGATTCATCCATTATTATTGCGTTCATACATGGTCATAATACATCTTATTTTGTGAAAATGCATGTTTCCATACTGTATGTGGCTACGTTGTGGCTCACAATACTTGGCTTTGCCAAACCAACATGGTACAGTTACTCGTGGAAATCTGAGTGACTTGTAAGATTTCAGTTTCCTCAACTCTTAATTGCTATAATGATAATGGTAACTACACAGTAACTATATTAACATCCACACAATTGAGCGATAATGCTGCAGTTTTGTCATCAGCCTCTTGAAATCCTTAAGCTCTTTAAAGTCAGCTGAATTCTGAATAGCTGTCAGTGTTTTATCATTCATCAGCTGAATTTTTTTTGTGAAAGTGATTCCAATGATATCGTTCATCTGTGTTGTTATTGTTATACCAGTGGTGTGAACAATTGTTAACATTTTCTTGTTACAGTTATCGTCCTTGGTGTTAACTGCCTTTAATCCAAAATGCAATTAACTATTCCTGAATTTAATGCGGCGCTAACAACCACCAAAATAGACAAATACAAATTTGATCTAGGTTGGAAACTAGGTAGCATTTAGTTTGAAAGCTCAATTTACAGTCAGAGATGTCCATTGAGAAAAGGGCTTATCTTGTATTTGGATTTCTGCACTAAGGATTATAATCTGCAACTGGTTATTATTGAGAATTGAATTTCATGCCTATTGACCCAGTGACTGATATCTCACCTCTCATCAGGCTCTGCAGGTTGAGGATGTTTCCCAGCAATCATAGCAGCCCTAGCCTACTGGTGGACTGTTTGCTGGCCTAAAGAGATCAGGTTCAAATATCAGGCTGTTTCTCCTGTGTGTGTGCTAATGGTGCCCAACAGGGCAGCAGGCAGATGGTGCCAGGGTTCACAGGTGCCACACTGTGAGAGTGGTCCTGGCAGAGATTAGGGACTGAGAGCGCTCGTGTTGGGATGCCCAGGATGAAGATAAAAAAGTTGCCTATAGTTCATGATGATGTTTGCAATTGAGATTCACATATATTTTTGTCTAGTTCAGCTCTTTGGCTGTGATTAAGTTGGATGCATACTGCATTGAGCTGAGCATACATTCCTTCAGACTGTGGCATCACTCAGGAGTAGCTCTAGATAACAGATGCCTTGTCCTGGGGATCTGTCAGACCCATCCATGCTTTTCTTATCATTTGCTATCTTTTTCTCTTTCTCTCTCTCTCTCTCTCTCTCTCTCAAACAGATGCCTTCGTCCTGCAGTGATGTGTGGGTAGAGAAGGCCCTCCAGCACCAAATTATACTTGACATTTTTTGTTGAATCTGTAATTTTCCTAGCTTTCAACAGACAGCTTTTAGTCTCATATATTTAAAGTCAGTATGAAATGGAAGTTGCGATTGCTTTTCATCCCTATTGTGACATATATCTGATTGAAATGGCTTCTCAAATGAGAAAAAGATGTCATTCCGTCACTAAGATGTCAATAACAATTCTCAAGTTTTGTAATGACTTTAAAGGAATAGTTCATAGTAAAAAACAAAACAAAAAACCAACATAAAAAAAAACATTCTGTCTTTATTTACTTCCCCTCATGTCATTTCATACCTGTATGGTCTTCTGTAATCCTCCCCTTCAATAGGCTGTTAAATGGTGGGCTGTTGCAATGTTGCAACTCAGGGCCCCTATTTGTGAATGATTCATTCAGACCAGTTTTGTAAACTGGATCAACCGATTTATTGAAAAGATCAAACTTAAAAGAATTTTTCAATGTTACTGTGGCAATCAGGGTGGGGCCGAGAGCAGTGGGAATGGAGCAGGCCGGTGGTGCAAGTGCTAATGAGTGTCACCTGCGCGCCACACCGGTCTCGAGTCTCACGGAGGAGCTCCAGAAGGGTAAAAGGAGGATTGACAACAGTGAGGGATGAGAGAGGACCAGGCCTGGACTTTATGTTGTTGCCTTGCTTTAGTTTATGCATCAGTCGTCTGTGAGGGGCTGCCGCTTTACTTTCGATTTGTTGTTTATTTATTTTGTGATTAAAGTTTTACATGAACATTTGTCGGTTTCCGCCTCCTTCCCTGAACACAAACCTTGTTATGGAGTGTTTCCCATGGGTATGTTTGAGTGTCTGTCTAACATTAGCTTGCTCACGTATTAGACTACTCATATTACTCATGAATGCGTCAAGAAGAGCTAGAACTGAATAATAACTGAAATATTGTTTGGCTTCAAAAGACTTGAAAAAAGACTATGGAAACTTGATTCTTTCACCTTTTGCATCCTGCAGAAGAAAGAAATTCATCAGGTTTGGAACAACATGAAGATGAGTAAATGCTGACAGGATTATTATTTTTGGGTGAACTATGGAAAATAGCAAGCTACAGTAGTGTTTGAGTGTAGATAGACTACTCCCAAACATATCCATGGGAAGCACTCAATAATTTACATGACCTTGCAAAGTTTGCCAGAATGTAACAGTGAGTCGACTGCTGGAATTACCCTTTTTAACAATGTTTCACAGCTAACATTTGAAATACTATATTCCCACGCTCATTTATATTGTGGTGTGTCTTTTGACTCCCAGTATCTCATTGTATGTCTGTTCACCCCACCCTTAAACCAATATCCATGGAGATGACTTAAAAATGGGTTATTGTGGCAACTTGCATTTCCAGTTTCAGTTATGGAATTAGTCTCATTGTCAGCGCCTTGTTTGGATAGATGATAAGCCACACTGATAGCGCTCCATGAATATATAATTTGAGAAGTGCTGCCAGCTCCTTACCAACATCATACTATCAGCGTGTGTTATCTTAGAGCGCAGCTCCAGCTGTTAGCTAAAGTGCAGTGTTAAGCTTAAGTGGAGGCTCTTCAGGAGCTTGAGAGGGTCTATGAGAAACTATTTCATTTCATTTGATTTTGTGGCTCTGCTTGGCTCAGTAGAAAATCATTAATGGGTCAATAGATAAATGTAGTACATGAAAATAACCATTATTTTTGACCATTTTTTGTATTTTAGTAAATGGAAAACCTAATATTTATCTATGTTTTTATTAATTGATTACTTTGATCAAATTGTAAATTTGAATACATATAGTCATATGTCAGTAATACTTAATTGATTTAATTTTTCCAATTAAGTTTTTTTTTGGCCTATCAACTTCTCAAATAATTATAAATTGTCACAGTTACTGCTTTACTGCCTTACTGCTTGTGTCCAGAGTAAATGTGATGTAACTGTAGGTTGTGATGATTGACAGATTACAACCACAGTAGTTTGCTTGACATGTAAAACACTAGATTTCTAATGGTTGATGTCCTGAGGACAAGACGTGTTCCATAGTCCTTCCAGCCAACGATTAATCAGCTGGGTTTGAGTGTCTGCTGATGCAGCGTTATAGCACTTCATTACATGGATGAGTGGTCTTAATCTATCCTGCTAGTCCTTAAACCACAGAGTCCTCATTATTGCTACTCCACAGGCTCAGCCTCCTCTCTCAGTATCCTGCAAGTCTGCCGCCTTAATCTCAGTCCAATATGCCATTTCCTCCTATACAAACGTTGGCCTGATTCCATATTCACTGGCTAACTGCGCTTTTGGGAAATGGGAGCGGGCTTGAGTAGTCCTGACCCCCTATCCTGTGCAGCACAATGCAAGAAGCCCTATCATAGACAGGAAGGAGTTTGGTTCCTGGCACATGGAAAAAGCTCTTTGTGTTCCAAGACCAAGCGAGGAAAGGAGCTCGAATCTCCCTGCTGGAGGAGATTAGGCCCTGGAAGAGTATCAAGAGCAGGGCGGTTTTAGTGGCACTGTCGTTCTGGGAGCTGTTTTCTTCATATATCCATGTGTTGTGTGTAGCATTTCATCCTGTAATTCACTCACGCTGGATTTGTTTACTCCTTCTGTGGCAGAAAACGAGTTTAAACGGATAGTTCACCTCCAAAACTCCATCGTGTCGTTCCTAACCTGTAATCGTAATGTAAAAATGCTTTCAAAATTGTAGTGCATATGTGCAGCTTAGAGAACAGGTACACAAACGGTTTCTCAGGCACATCAGGAGTTTGTTAAAACATGAATGTTAATGTTTATGCAAATGTAAACCAATTTTTTTTGTTTTTTTGTTGATCTTTTTCGAGTTGATTTCTCTTTGCACAGTTTGGAGTTGGTAAGAATTTTAAAATGTTTTTGAAAGAAGTATCATATGCTCACCATGGCTGAATTTATTTGATGCAGTAAAAATAGCAATATTGTGAAATATTATTACAATTGAAAATAACTGTTTTGTATTTGAATATATTTTAAAATGTAATTTATTCCTGTGATGCAAAGCTGAATTTTCAGCATCATTACTCCAGTCTTCAGTGTCACATTATTTTCTTCTCAAGAAACATTTCTAATTATTATCATCATGTGCTGCTTAAAAATGATGCTAAATTTTATTTCAGGATTCTCTGATGAATAAAAAATTCAAAAGAACAGCATTTATTTAAAATAGACTTTTTTGTAACAATGTTAAAGTCTTCATGGTCGCTTTTGATCAATTGAACAAATCCTTGCTGAATATGTGTTCATTTCTTTATATAAAAATCTTACTGACCCCAAACTTTACAACAGTGACAAAAGTACTGATAAATGTTTGTGATGAAGAGTTGCTTGATTTCATCCATCTCTGCGTATTGGAAGCTTCTATTGTCACCAAAACAAATTGATTGTGTGTGCAAACATACTTGGCAATAAAGCTCTTTCTGATTCCCCCCCAAAAAAATTCAAAATATTTAAAGATTTAGTTAAAGTTTGGTCTGTTACAGTTTCACACACATTTTTTTATGTTGCATATTATATTTATTTTTTTATTTTTTTATTTATTTCATTCCAAATAAAATGAATTAAAATGAATGAATATGACATGGCAAAATACTGACTAAATTTATTGGGTCAAAAGGCAAAAATTGTGACAAAAAAAGAAAAAAGAAGAAACGTTCTGACACTCATCCAAGTGGTTTCAGCTATTATGAAGTGATGGTGGAGATTCCCTGGCACTGAACTGCATCACAACGTCATAATACTCATGAATCGCTGCCTCCAGATGGTGTGCATCACAATCACTGTGTGAAACGGGGCACATTTGCAGGGGTAAAGATGAAAGGACGAAATTCTAAGTAGCTGACAAGTCCCGAAGGCCCACCCTGGTTCAGAGATGATTTCATCTTTACCCTGGCAGTTGGTTACGTTTGTGTCTTAACATTTGTAGATTTGACTGATAGCATGTGAGTGCAAAGCAGTTATATATTTCAGACCCTCAAATCAAAAAAGAGATGCCATCAGTTATCATCACAGAGTGAAAAGGCCTCTGCTTTTTGGCACTGGAACAGTTGACAGTGTCCTGTCCTAAGATTTGTGCACCCTCAGAGGAACGTTTCCAACACAATTCCCATTAAGTGGATGCTTTCATTATGACAATAACTTGGATAGGGATTCTATTTCTATATATCTTGTCAACTAATGGAATTTATGATTGCTGATGGATGGCTTCTGCTCGGGGTGACCTGCGGTGTTGGCTCCTTGCTGACATTTGTCGAGCGCTCCGTAATGGAAACTGAGTGTCAGAAAGCACAACATTTCAGGCAACAGCATTTCAGGCAAGCACAACAAGTAGCGCTAGATGCAAAAAGAGTCCTGCGAGAAAGGAGTTCAGAATGATCTTAAGAGATAGTTCACTGAAAAAATGTAAATCATTTTATCATGTTCTCACCCTCATGTCACCCTCAAACAAGATTTTTGTGTGTGTGTGTGTGTGTGTGTGTGTGTGTGTGTAACTATTCCTTTAAGTAAAGAAATAATTAAATTAATCGAAATCAACAGGAAGTTCCTTTTCAAATCAAGTAGTTAAATGTTGACGTTAGATGTCTTTAGTAATTACGCTCTCTGCTTTCTGCAGAGTGTCTTAAAAGAAACTGATCAATGAGATTTTATGTCTGTATTTATGTCAGTCATTGTTATTCAGAAAATGCAGTGAAACATTGCTTTTTCAGAACACATAGTGTTTAATAAAGCATGGTTCATTATCTCTTGACAATAAATTATAAGGTTAGATAAATCTTATTCTACAAAAACAGAGCTTGTTCACTTGCGCATGCACACGCACACTCAGACCTCAATAGTTTGTAGTTGTGATTTTAATTAGGAGAGCATTAATGATACAGATAGGCTGTAATTTGCTGGTGGGAAAGAAGTACTACAGCCTCATTTGACCCAGCATTCATTATAGTTGCAGTGTGTACTGTGGAAAGAATAGACAAAGCAGTCCCATGTAAAGCCTTACGAAGACGTGCCCGCACACAAACAGAGATTTGATGATATTTTGGCGTTAGCTCCATGGAAACAGGCCTTACGGATTCAGGGCAATAAAGCTGTTACTAGAGCTTGCTCAGTGCGCAGGACATATCAAGGCTGTGTCTTCGTAATTCATGGAGGTGACCATGATGGGACATACACATCCAATAACACCCCACCCCCTCTGGCAAATATCTCTGTTCTTCACTCTCAGTCTGTTCTCACCTTTCTTTCTATCTGTTTTTGTGCTATCATATCATCTCCTCTCTCGCTGTGTCCGAATTCCCATAGTATTCAATGCAGAACTTGCTACTTCACTATTAATGAAGTATCTTAAGTAGGTTTGCTGAACAAGTACAATTTAACCACAGTGAACAACTTTTTGGTAGCTATTGCATTTACAAATCTCAGAGTATGCATTAAGTCATCTGGGTATTGTACGCCTATACTGTTTTATGAATTTTGAGTAATTGAGCATTTTCTATTTTAAAATACTGCTTTTTTTTGCAGTTTACTCATCTACTTTATATGAAATGATAATATTTCGCTCTGTTCTGTGACTGCTGCAATCATGTTTCGAAAGATTACATATTGTTTGTTGGTAGGTTTAGAGGTTGGAGTGGGATTAGCGGCTCAAAATATCTTTTGAATGCTATATTGTTACTAAAAGTGACATTTTCCTACACATTTCTGTCCATTACGTTTTAAATATTCTCAAACATGTTTGGGTTTGGGGGGTAGGGTTAAGGGATCTACAATTAATCTTTAAAACGGTAAAAGGACTCTCTCTCATTTTTCCCTGAGACGGGAGAAATCCGTTATTTATCTCTTACACTTCCGCCCACAATGACGCAAAAATCGTCATTTTGCGTCATTGTCGGAGGAAGTGTAAGAGGGGGGGATTTCTGTTGAGACTACAAGCACTAGTTCCTCATCTTTCCCAGGGGGCGGGACCCGCTCACGCTACAGACCTATTACAGATCAGTGGGTGGGACTTTACTCTCTGAAACTGAAAGCAACATCCTCCATCTTGTTTGAAGCTAAGCTAACAGACGCTGTGGAGACAGATGTACAGTTATGACAATAGCGGAGGAGAGTGCTCAATATGATATAGAAGAAGAGGATTTCGGAAGTCTGATGCTTGAATCAGGTGTTTGTGGCTACCTTTACAAGCCGCATTATAGCGAAGAGCAGCCGAGGCAGAAGACCTGCCTGCCGCGGACGAGGAGCCAGGACTGGCTCGAGTTAGGACGGACTGGTGGCGCCGGTGATCTCACTATGCAACTCATAGACTGTAAGATGCAACTACGAACACAGAGATAGAGTCCGTCTGCGGCAAAGAATTTCAACGATGACAATTTCTCCTGGACGAAATCTCTGAATCAGACGAGGACACGGACTTTGTGTTGTGAACTATCCTAGTTTCGCACCGCATATGTTCTGACTGAACATCCCGGTACCATGCAATAATTCACCTTTTCGAAAGAAATACAAACGAGGAGTAATGCACTATATGAGTTCGCCAACTAACTAGACATTTTGTGTGAATGTGAAATGAATTTCAAGCTCTGGTGGTAGCTAGCCTTGTAGACGGAAGAGTGATTTCTCTTATAGGCAGATATGCGCTTTCTGGATTAGTGGGAGTGGCTTGCGGAGCTGTGCAATGTGGTGCATTGTGGGAGTTGTTGTCTTTCATACAAATGCGTCCTGAAGTTATTTTTTGTCTTTCCTCGGTCACGAAGGCACCAAATTCAAAATTTATTTTACATTTCGACTACATATATGACCCACTTTCAATAAAAAACAATGTTCCTATGGGTGGAATGCCCCTTTAATGTTAAAAACAGTTGTGCTGCTTAATATTTTTGTGGAAACCATTATACAAAATTGTATATATACATTTGTGTAACATTATAAATGTCTTTATTCTGACTATTCTGAATTTAATGCATCCTTGCTGAATAAATGTATTAATTTTTTCAACAAAAAAAGAAAAAAAAAGTGTTCCAAACATTAAAACGGTAGTGTACGTGACTCATGACTCATGGCAGGGATAGTAAGAGTTGTAGTATGCTATTCTTAATTCAGCCAATCTTTATACATTATACACTCACCTAAAGGATTATTAGGAACACCTGTTCAATTTCTCATTAATGCAATTATCTAATCAACCAATCACATGCCAGTTGCTTCAATGCATTTAGGGGTGTGGTCCTGGTCAAGACAATCTCCTGAACTCCAAACTGAATGTCAGAATGGGAAAGAAAGGTGATTTAAGCAATTTTGAGCGTGGCATGGTTGTTGGTGCCAGACGGGCCGGTCTGAGTATTTCACAATCTGCTCAGTTACTGGGATTTTCACGCACAACCATTTCTAGGGTTTACAAAGAATGGTGTGAAAAGGGAAAAACATCCAGTATGCGGCAGTCCTGTGGGCGAAAATGCATTGTTGATGCTAGAGGTCAGAGGAGAATGGGCCGACTGATTCAAGCTGATAGAAGAGCAACTTTGACTGAAATAACCACTCGTTACAACCGAGGTATGCAGCAAAGCATTTGTGAAGCCACAACACACACAACCTTGAGGCGGATGGGCTACAAAAGCAGAAGACCCCACCGGGTACCACTCATCTCCACTACAAATAGGAAAAAGAGGCTACAATTTGCACAAGCTCACCAAAATTGGACAGTTGAAGACTGGAAAAATGTTGCCTGGTCTGATGAGTCTCGGTTTCTGTTGAGACATTCAGATGGTAGATTCAGAATTTGGCGTAAACAGAATGAGAACATGGATCCATCATGCCTTGTTACCACTGTGCAGGCTGGTGGTGGTGGTGTAATGGTGTGGGGGATGTTTTCTTGGCACACTTTAGGCCCCTTAGTGCCAATTGGGCATTGTTTAAATGCCACGGCCTACCTGAGCATTGTTTCTGACCATGTCCATCCCTTTATGACCACCATGTACCCATCCTCTGATGGCTACTTCCAGCAGGATAATGCACCATGTCACAAAGCCATGTCATTTCAAATTGGTTTCTTGAACATGACAATGAGTTCACTGTCCTAAAATGGCCCCCACAGTCACCAGATCTCAACCCAATAGAGCATCTTTGGGATGTGGTGAAACGGGAGCTTCGTGCCCTGGATGTGCATCCCACAAATCTCCATCAACTGCAAGATGCTATCCTATCAGTATGGGCCAACATTTCTAAAGAATGCTTTCAGCACCTTGTTGAATCAATGCCACGTAGAATTAAGGCAGTTCTGAAGGCAAAAGGGGGTCAAACACAGTATTAGTATGGTGTTCCTAATAATCCTTTAGGTGAGTGTATATAGTAGTAAAGAATAGTAGTAGTCAGAATCGTTTTGCCAAAGGCTCTTAATGTGACTTCCTGTAGTATCGTCAGTTCCCTGTGACATTCTTAGACAGAATTCCTAAACCATTAAATGCATTGCTTAAACTCTTCCTCTGTTTACTGCAAAACCATTTGTTTTTCTCAAGAAAATGCCAACTTTTGAACATATGGCCACAATTACGTGTTGGGAAGCATGTTTTCAATCAGCCAGTTTCATGATCTAAATGCAGTGTAGATTGAGACTCAGAATGAAAGAGAGGGTTCCTGTGGCTGTGTTGTTTTTATCTTCAGCTCTTTGATACTGTATGTTGTGCAGTAAGTTGTCATTGGTAATTGCAGTGAATAAGTCTGAAGGCTGTTTACTAACTGAGATGTGCACTCTTAACAGGTCAGCTTGCCTTGGCTGTTTTTGTGTGCTGGTGAGAGCTGGCAGGCCGCTTCATGTGAAGAGTCTTGTTTACTTTGCCCACCATCCCATGCTTGTTTGTGTCCATCATTCTCCACTCCAGCTTATTTGTCTTGTCGCTGTGGTGATAATTGTGAGTGAGATTGGTGAATGGTGGTTTGTTTAGAATGGATGTTTAAGTAGTCTGGCTTATGGGGGACAGTATGATTTTAAGGCACACTTAACACTAAACACAAAATTCCCCAAGCAAGAGAGATAAAGAGGCATGAAGGACCACATTAGTCTGATCTGGAGTGAGCAGGACCCAAAGGAGGTGCAGGGTGTCCCTGTGAATCTGAACAACAGAAGTTCTGAAAGATATTTCATGAAAATGTGTTCAATTATTTAACATAATATATCATGCATATACTTTTGTCATGAAATAGGTTAGTCAAATTTTTATACTATTTTATTCTTCCTTAAAAAGTAATAAAATTATACTTTTATTCAGCAAAAATGCATGAAATTGATCACAAGTGACAGTAAAGTCAAAATAAATGCTATTCTTTTGAATTTTCTATTCATCAAGGAAAAAAACGTATCATGGTTTACTTTACACCAAATTTTTTTGCACAACTGTTTAGAGATAACATAATAATAGTAAGAAATGTTTCTTGCATCAAATCATCATATTAGAATGATTTCTGAAGGATCATGTGACACTGAAGACTGGAGTAATGTGATGTTGATAATTCAGCACAGGAATAAAATTACATTTTAATATATATATATATATATATTTAAAAAATTACTGTATTTTTGACCAAATAAGCTTCTTTCAAAAACATTAAAAAATCTTACAGACACTTTTTGAATGGTAGTGTATATTTTATTAAAAGTAGTTATTGTAAATATAACGTAGTTAAATACAGTAATATAAGATGTATTTGTCACATTATATATTATGCTAATTATTTAATATTTAATATTCCAGATACATCAACATTGGAATGAGGGTATTTTTTGCATGAGGAACTTTTCTATTTGCATAAGTACACATACTTGTACACAGATAACAGCGAACGAGAGCCAATGATATTATGCTTTAGAGACTCTAGAGTCTCTAAAGAGTCTTGTAGAGTTCATGGAAGTGTGTTGTCTGTCTCATCGTTCTCTGTGTCACAGGCTCTTGGCTCAATACTGGAGGGAGTTCAGTATAAGAGCCGAGTGCAGGCTATTACTGTCAGAAATGGCATTTACAGTGATGAGGATATTTCTTCAAAACCACAGGCTCGGTGCGACCTGGGTGTCCCACATGCTGAGAAAGAGAAGAGAGATATAGAAATGGAGAAAAAATAGCACGGCTTGCAGACAGCGCGCTGGATGTGCTTACATTAACTTTGCGGTTTCTCTGTTTTTGCATGTTGTAGAGAAGCTTCAGTTTTACTCTTATCGGAATGGTCCTGGCTCTTGCCTACGCATCAATAACAAACCCTGCAGGACAGACGCAAAGCTGCAGAGCTGTGTTTATGCCCAGGCTCTGTCAGAGCTGCCAACCAGGGCTAATTTAATTGCATCACCTCCATCAAAGCAAAGCAGAATCAGCACACAGGATCCAGAAAGCAGATGCAGTGTGTAAGAGTTACAGGTTATCTCCCAGATGGACTCGCCATGTTTAATTGACCAAGAAAATGAAGCTCTTAGGAAAAGATGAAGGTGTTGTAGTTTAAGAAAAAAGAAAAAGGCCTCCAGTGGTATTTAGCATGGCTGCCCACAAGCCTTATCTAGTAGTAGTGCTCTTGACACATGCTATGCTAATGTGCTCTTTATCTGCCCTCGTTACACTGTGTTCTGGCTAGGCGAGATGCGTCAAGCGTTCAGCTAGAAGTCATTTGTCTGTCCATGCTAAATGTGAAACAAGAAACAGTCTAAATATTTGACTTGAATTTAAAGTAAAGTGAATTTGGTGATAATAATACAACCAAGAAATACAACCAAGTCATCAACAAAATGTCCCAACGTTCATTATGGTTTGTTAGGAAAAACACTCTAACATGAAAATAGCCTTTGGCTTTTGACGGTTTATCGTATGTGGTTAAGACGCTATGTTAGAGTATTGTCTGTGTGCCCTCAGACTGAGATCACAGCTAAAAAAAAAAACACCCCCAGCTATTTGACCCTGTCAAAAAAATTATGTTTATAGTTTATAGTCAACTTATACTGACACCTTGTGATGTGAATGTAGCATCACGTTGCACGCAAATGTAAATGTTTGTGGCTATTGATGCCGCTGGAGAAATGCCCTATTTGCAGTCAACCATGATTTACTGTGTCCAATTATAAGTGTCCCATAACAAGTAAAGTGAGTAGCATTCAACTTGCTTTGTGGGATTGCAACACGTCGGCCCCCATGAGGCGACCCGCTATATATGTGTAGTAAGCCAACATTTATTAGGCTGAAGTCATCTCATGTGAGTAGACATGGTTTTAAACATATTTTCATAAAAGAAGTTGTTTTGATGCCTTGTAAAACTTGAATCGGTTCTAATTCGGAGTACTTATTTCAAGAATATGAGAACTGTAGGCTATTTCTTCAGTTGCCTGTCAAATGAATAAAATATAAGACACAGAAATATTCTGGTAAATATTTATACCCCGTATTCCAGACCTGACATTTACCCAAACAGTGTTCAAACCGCTTTTCTCTGTTGTTTAGAGGATGACCTCTGCTGTGAAAAGAAATGAGATGACTCTTTTTTTTTTTGCTCTCTTTCTGTCTCTGTTCCTTTCACCCTCTCTATTTGCTTTGCCTGGAGGAGAATAAGACAGACAATGCAGCAATATAATCCAAAGTTTGCTGTTTAATCTCATTACACTAAAGCTGAATCCATGAATGACCCAGAGAAATGGAGACCCTCAGCCCTATACAACCCCACCTGCTTTGACCTTTCACAACCAGAGTGTCCTTAGCTTCAAAGACTGCCAATTCTTTTGAAGCTTGTGATATGGCTGCGAGAGCCAGCAAGCCTTTTAGTTTATCATGAGCCAAGAAGAACAATAACAAAACCTCAGTGAAACCCAACCCACATCAAGAAGAGTAGATACTCTTATATTATAGCATTGTGGAGGCCACCAAATTGCTTGACGGCAGTTACGTCTTGGCTTCGGAGACTTTTACCGCCCCCTTTCTGTGTGAGCTGTGGTATTTGGCTTAAATAGTAGATTTTATGATGTTTGCGACGGGCTTAGTGGTGGTCTGTTCGTTGACATCGTTTAAAATGCTTATTTGACTGTTTTCCAGGCTCCTAATACTCTGAAACACACACAGCCCGCTGTTTACTGCAGTAACAGGGACGCTGCATGTTTGTGCGATGTGCAGTTACATCTCTTTGCTAAGCTCTCGGTCCACACACAACAAAGCTCCTCCGCTTGCGCTACAAATTGAGATAAATGAGGCTGATGTTTACCTTGAATTGGAAAGCTGTCTGTTGTTGTTTATTTACCACTTGGGATTCGAGCATGACTCTTCTATACAAGTCTGTGTATTTGAGACAATGATGTTAAGCTTTGGCATTTTCAATAACCGTCCCAAGAGCGGTACTTTATTAAAATACACAAGGAGTTGTGCTCTTGATTGTTGACATAATTGACATATCCAATGGCCTGTGTTTGACCTGAAGTTACTGTTAGTCATCAAATGAGTGTCCAAGCTATTTATAGGGATACTCTCAAGACTGCCCTGAAACAGCTGCACGAGTTCAAAGGAGGCCTTGCGTAAGTTTGTACATGTACTATTGTGCTTGTCTTCAGATGGGTACATGTATTAACAAAGGCAAGATTGTGCAGATGTTCGTAGGCCATTGCTTTATTTGTTATTGAGGCGTGTTTGAAGTGAACTTGGAAAATCGATTGTTTACCTTTTTAATAAAAGTCTGTGGTGACATTGTGGACGTCTTTGAAAAGAAACACAAAGGTGCTTCATAATCTTTAATCAACATGAAACTGCTCCTCTATAAAAATAGTACATAAAAATAGTATCATCAACCAATAATTATTTTCAAGATCTTCAAAATCTTCTTAGAGATCACAGCATCTCTCATACATGAGCATGAACATCACTTTGTTTTAAAAAGTTGTAGGAACAGTTGGACTGCCGGTTGTGATGTCATGAAATGGGGAGGACTTAGCTCATGAATATTAATTAGCATAGGCTCAAATAATTTAACATGTTCTTTTATTGTGTTGAGATATCCTATGAGGTGCACTGATCCGAAGATCAAGTCTGCATAGAGTATTTTTCAGAAATTGTTCTCTACACTGACTTCATAAAGCAGTAATTTTGGTTGACATTCAAGTGCTTGAGTGAACTTGTGACATACACTACTGTTCAAAAGTTTGGGGTTGGTAAGATTTTTATGTTTTTGAAAGAAGTCTTGCTCACTATGCTCACTGAGGCCTTATTTTTGTAATCAAAAACAGTTTAAATGACTGTTTTCTATTTAAATGTAGTTTATTCCTGTGATGAATTTCCAGCATCATTACTCCAGTCTTCAGTGTCTAATATGCTGATTTGCTGCTCAAGAAACATTTATTATTATTATCCATTCTGAAAACAGTTGTGCTGCTTAATATTTTTATACATTTTGTGGAAACCGTGTTACTTTATTAGTAATAACTACATCTGCCACTGTTGGCCTAATGGTTTTCAAATAAGTGGATAAAATATGTATTTGCAACAACTTTTTAGTGGTATTCTTCTGATGATTCTCGCTTTAAAATACAAAAGGGCTCTGGGTTCCAATCTGCCTTAATATAACTTTTTGTTTTTGTGAACCAAATTTGTATATCAGGAGGCAGGAAACAGTTTGCATTTTGTTTTGTGATTTCACTATTGGATAAAAAGTGCATTTCTGAGAGCTGTCAGCTGGAGAGAAAATATTACTGCTGATGATTTCTGCAGTGGATAATAGGGCTGTCACTTTACGTTCGAAAATCGATTGCACAATCGATCGGACCAACCAACACAAGTTTCGAAAACGAAAATAGGGAATCGATTTTAACGGTCTTTTCTTGGAACGCGTCCAGCTCGTCATGATACGCCCTCAGCGAACGCGCATCACACAGCAACTCTGACGCCTCATTCGCGCCGCAGGAAATTTTTACGCGCGTAACGCGTCTTTGCATTGACTTAACATTGAAATCACTCGCGCCTGACGCGCGCTATTCGCGTCCGGTGTGAACGCACCATGACAAACACACATTATACTTCTGCATAATGTTTCTATTTTTACTACAAAAAGGTGAATTCTGCCGGTATTCAGACAGTCTCATGCATACAGATACAGATTCAGGCTACGGTCAACAATCGCCTACGTAGGCAACATTTGTTTGACTTTTCTAACCGTAAACACAGCCATGTTGAAGACTGCAGTAATGTTTTTCATTGATGTTATGGCAGTCCACTCTGCTTATTGCTTTTCGAGAATGTTGCACTCCTGTTTGTCATTGTGCACGAAACTTAAATCAATACCAATAAATCAACAGGAATATTGGTGACTTGTGCGCGTCTCAAGCGCCCTCTTTACGTTCGTCCTAATGCCTGTTAGTTGTCCGTGGATTTGCCCATATTTGGCGTTTAAAATGGAAACGTCTTTAGACATGGAAAATCGATTTTACAATCGATTCAATGAACACACATGTCTCAAAAATCGAACAGGATTTTTTCACAAAAGTGACAGCCCTAGTGGATAATGGCAGTGACCACTCAGAAAAGTATAAATATTATGCCTTCCACCATTTATTATAACACACACACACACACACACACACACACACACACACACACACACACACACACACACACACACACACACACACACACACACACACACACACACACACAATGCTTGACAGCTGGAGATTTTATGTGTCTGTATTACATATTGTTAGGATTGATATCACCACTGACATAAAATGTGTATTCCCACCATAAATGAAACCTGTGTAGACATGGCCTCTTGTCTTTGATTGACAGGAGCTCCATCACTTCTGATCCATGTTGCATAACACTCTTTTGCACTTCAGTTTTGCACTCTTTGATCTGAAGTCTAAGAGATCTTTTGTGGAGTCTGAGAACACTGTTTCTCAGCCAGTTTTAATTCAGAAGTAAAAAGATCTGTCGTAGTAATTTGGGGGTAGGCTAGGAATGACATTAACAGTATTTACATATTCCCAAGAATGTCATGTGTATGTAGTAGCACATAAAAACCTCTCAGACTAATGGCCTCTTATTATCGGCTGATTGAATTTGTGTTTGTTTGTTTGTGTGTGTGTGTGTGTGTGTGTGTGTGTGTGTGTGTGTGTGTGTGTGTGTGTGTGTGTGTGTGTATTGTAGTGTGTGTTAATGGGTCTGTGTATTTAAGCCTGCTGTGTACCTGAAATATTCCAGAGCTTTTAAGTGGGTCTAATCATATCAGTCACCAGAGCTTTGAAGCTCTGCTTCTGTCTGTGAATGACTGAGAGCATCTATAAACATCTGAGTGATCCGTTCTTAAGGATCCTCTGCTACCAAGGGAATAAGAGGCTTTTTAATTCAGCCTGGGAATTGTTATGATTTTAATGATTCCAGCTTCTGTAACGTTTCCGTTATTGATTCTCTTTGTAATTTCAAGGAATGTAAGGGATGTACAAAAAAATATTTGAAAACAATTCTTCTCACATGCATAATATATATAAGAATGGAATGTATTGTCTGTTCGTATTGCATTAGTTGCATTAGTTTAGTTATTTTGTGAGGAATGTCATATGTCTGTGAAAAACTAAGTTTAAAGGAGTCTATACACTGTGCAAAAAGTGTCACTTACACCAGTGTTTTCAAACTTTTTGAACCAAGCATGATGACAAGAAATCCCCCTATAAAGACAGCTGTATATTCTCATGTGCAAAGACCCACTTAGTGTGTGAACAAAATATTAAGTTTGATATTGTAAAGAAAATTAAATAATTGGCTTTTATATTGTCACTCTACTAAAGGCAATTATTAAAATATTATATGAAAAATATTTACTTAATATTTACATTAAGTTGACAGGGCATATTAATTCTACCCATTAGAGTAATATTAGATATAATAACCTGAATATAAATTATATCAATTCAGGTTTATTTGCAAAGCTCTTTTCACAATACACATCTTTCCAAAATATAAAAAAAATACTGCGTTCAACTTGACAGCCCTGAAAACACATTGCATAAAATCAGTTTCTTTTTTTCTCAAATTCATTCAACCTCTAATGTATACCATAACAATACTTTCCTATTTCCTGTGATTCATATTTCCAGTGTCACTGACTCTTTTTTTGATCTGATTACTTTTTTTTTTATATGTAGTATAAAAGTCTCCTTTATAATGGTGAGAAGATGGATAAAATGGTGGGTGTCTTGCTCTAACTGGCAGCTGTCTGAGCACATTGGAGACTTTTTGTGCTCCCTGTTGTCCTGCTGTCCATCCTCGACTCCCCACTTCTTTCATGGGCATCAGAAATGACAAAAAGACCCTTTAACCCCATTAGAGAGAGTAGAGAGGGCAAAAATTGGCAGAATGGTAGTGCAGATCTTTTGAGGCCACACATTGACCTTTTGGCCTTAGTAGAGTTCTTGTGACACCACTGTATGTATGACTTCACACAATGAAAGTGAAGTATTTTGTTTGATTCATTACATCATTCCTTCTTTCATTCATCCATTTATGCTTGATTCTTTCTAAAAAATATATTTTTTTTTTTGGGTGATTCTTCATTCCACTTCACTCCCTGTGGGAGTTCCAAGGTCAACAGCCCTGATTGGGATCTTTTAATTGTGGATGCTTGTACTGAGGATGGAGAATGATGTAATTGTAGCTGATGGATAGATTCTATTGATTTCTTATTTAACCCTCTGTTTGAGTCATATGGACATCATGGTAAAGGTCAGAATCTCCACTATTAGAGGCCCTCTGCCTTTCATTTTGCTCTCTTTGCATTTCAATGGCTAGCCTTTAATCTTTTTATTTGTAGATATGGACCATGTATCATGGATTCTTAAGTGAACAACAGTGTTCCCTCTAATTTTTTTTCTTGCTGTGACATTTTGGCCACAAACATTCTTTAAGTGAGACATGATGTGAAGGCCAAGCATGGTAACCAATACTCGGAATTTGTCCTCTGCATGCGACCCATCCAAGTTAGTGCACACACATTAGGAGTAGTGAGTAGTGAACACACATGCACACTGCAAACCGTGGACACACACTCCCAGAGCAGTGGGCAGCCATTTTTGTTGTGGCACCGAGAGCGATTGGGGGTTCGGTGCAGCAACACTAACTCTATAGCGATTTGCCCGAGCACTGCAATTATTTATCATTTACTACTATACATTCAAATGACTTTCCTCTGTCATGTTTGCATCTGAATTTTTGGCTTTTATTTTTTCTGCACGGCTGCAACATAGGAAGGGGAACATTGGTGGGGAACAGCTTAGAGGAAACATTGGTGAACACTATTTTTTAAAAGTTTTTAATTAGTCACAGTAATTAATTAACTAAAAAAGTAATTAATTAGGCTACTAGATACTAATTAAATCTTTAACCATGTAATTAGATTACTGTACTAAATAATCTCATCTAATCTAAAAAGTTTTGCATTCCTTATAATTACTTTCTAAATCCCATATCAACCTAGACCATTTGAACAGTACAAGGATAGACATACAACTTCTCTTTTAATTTTGACTAAAGTGGGAGAAGGTTATATTAAAAACATACATTTTAACATTAGACCTTAAATTTTGATTTTAATTCCACTATTGTTCTATATCGAATTTTTCTATGTATATGGCGTATTTAATGCAATTACATCAGAAGTAAATGTAATTAAACTACAGAAAAATGAAAGGTAATCCCTTACTTTACTTTTTCAAGGGAAAAGTAATTAAATTACAGGAATTCATTACTTAGTAATGTATTTGTTACATGTCTGGTTTTGGATTTCTTTTCATGTTCATGTTGGTCAGTTTCCCGCCACTCATTGTTCCCAGGTTCACCGTCTTCATTAGTTCATTTAGTTCAGCTGTGTCTTGTTAATTAGTCTCGTTAGCTCCCCTTGTTTGCCATGTATATATTCCCTGTGTTCTTCCTCTGTGTTTGGTGGTCGATGTTGGGTAATGTTGCTCCTGAGTTTATCCATGTACTGTTGTGTTGTTCGATGATTAAAGTCTTCCTTCTCCAGTAATTCCTTGTTGTGAGTACTTCTATGCACCACCTTATATAACAGTATTACACCCAACACTGCCCTCATATGAATCCAAACTTAATTTCACCTGATATTAGAGTTTTTTAAATTATTTTTATCAGTTGCAAGTGGATGTTTAATTGTGCAAGCTCATTTCCCACATTTTTACATTTAGATTACCTTTGCCATCCTCTAACACTCACTTAAAAACACAATTTAATGATAATGTTAAATGTAATCTTTAGCAAATCTCAAAATGAAAATCCATTTTTCGTATTTAACATTATAATGTTGTGATGCCTAAATTCATTTGTAGCATTTAAAACGATAGATTTTAGTTGTTAGTGTTTCACTGTAAATGTGTACAATTTTATTTATCAACCATTTATTGATTAACGGCCATAAAATGAACATAATTACTGCCTTATCAGTATCAGCTAGAATTTCAATATCTGTAATACGCTGTTAGTCATTCCCCTCCACTGCAGCTCTTAAATCAATGGTTTGAAGTTTCATCACAAATCACAAGAACCATAGATATCATATAAAGGCTAGATGTCTTAAGGCGGAGTCACTTCCGGCATCACCGGCGGCCATCTTACTACAGGGCTCTGTGAATTAAAGGGGGGGTGAAATGCTCATTTTCACTCAATCTCCTGTTAATCTTGAGTACCTATAGAGTAATATTGCATCCTTCTTATCTCCAAAAAGTCTTTTGTTTTATTATATTTTTAATTGAAAGATTGGCTGTACCGAGTCTTTCCGGAAAAAAACGAGTGGCTGGGGGCGGGCCGTGTGGGCGAAGCTAAAGCTGTGCTAACGCGCCGAGCTAACAACACACAGAGACATTTGTTCAACAGTTTTACTCACCGTTCCAACGCACGACCGCGAACCTTTATCATTGTGACTGCTCGATCCTTAAGCATTAGACGATCTGGGCTTTGTTTATAAAACAATCATCGTCGAAATGCAGGGAACAACAGTCTTGCACAACTCCGTTTATGCTCAGGAAAACAAACTCCATCCACGGGTGCCTTAACGCCGGGTTCTTTGGGAATCTGTGCAGGGTTGTCTTGCCCTGGCAACCAAAAACACACTTCTTTGGTGACACTGACTTCCCAAAAGCCGGGCAGGGCGCTTTGATGGCGAACTGCTTTCACTCTCTTGCTCTGTTTTACGAGTGCGCGCGCGCCCGCGATCTTACTGGAGAAGTGCCCTTAGGACCCATATAAGGAAATTCCGCCCTCTCTTACGTCAGACAGAGCCATACTCGAAAAAAACTTCGAGTATGGTAGCTCCATTGGCCAGCAGCGCGGACGAGACATCTAGCCTTTATATGATATCTATGACAAGAACCAGTGGCATTTAGTGTTAATGACCACAAACTTAATGTTTGTAGTTCATATGACTTTTGTAGTCCATTTCAAAGGGAATGTTTTTTTGATTTTTGGGTGAACTAGTAGCACAGTAGTACAAGCCTGTGCATGAGAACCTTGACACTGAAACGCAGTTGCTAGGAGACGAGATTTATGCCGCTCATGGCAGGATCAGCAAAAACTAGCAGCAAACATTATTAATGGCAGAGGACAAGATCAGATTTCGATTGCGATTATTGTATGTGTGTCATTTGTACATATCTAATTGAGTTCCTCTCTGATAGTTGCATTAGCTGAGGCAGAGCTTGCCTTAGATCTGCCCAGGTTGTTTTCTTTAGCTGAATGGCTGTCTGAGAGGAAACATTGGTATTATCCATCGCTGCTGTCTGAAAGCCTCTGCGGTTTTGCTGCACTCGATTTTCCATTTTTTTTCTTATTCTATTATGATGGAGCTATTCTTTGAGTTCAGGTTTCATACAGGCAGACTCACCAGGGATGATATTTTGCCTAATCAGAGGGTGAAACCAGCATTACGGTGGTGTCATTAAACTCATGTCGTCGTTAAACCGCCCAGTTTCCTCTACTTGTTGGCAGAGGGTTTGTATTAAAGGTTATACATCTGACTGAGATCAGAGGAAGACATGTAGGCTTTCAAGAAGACTTGTCACAGGAGAAGAGAAACTCTATATTCTCAGTGCTGTCGTAGAGTAGCTCAGACCAATACGGCAAGGTCAGGAAGAAGCCATGATCTTCCATTTAACACCCATGCATTAGGTGTTTCATTTTGTTAAGCAATATTCTGTTAAATATTTAATATTTTATGAAATGTCAGGGGGGTCAGAAAGGTTAATTTTCCTTATGTTAGTCCTTTAGATAAACAAGACCTTTGATTCTCAAATGGTTGAGTAGCACAGAATTACACCATCATATTGGTTGATTTCTAAGATTCAGATTCAAAGAGTAGTTTTGTAACCATAGAGACTGCGTCTCCAAAAGGTTCAAACATAAAGATAACCTCAGCATCGCAGTCACAAACACACTATCCTCCTTCATAAACACTGCACATCCACTCCCACACACACATGCATAATTTATACGAGGTTTGATCAGAAATGAAGCCTTTTGCGAGGACGGGTCAGATTTCATAGCTTGCACGCAATGAATATCACTGCATTATAACGTTTGTGTTTCATTTTGGCCATCGTTATACACAAAAGTGAACGTAATTCAATAAACCACAGCAGTGTTTACTGTACACTAAATAAAGGTTCCAAAATCAGATTAGAAGAGTGTCACACATTGTGCTAGAAACATGTCAGTGGATGTTGTGTCTCCTGTATTTATGTCGACAAAACTAGCTATGCCAGCCATTCGTGAATTAATCATTCTTTTGAGTCGGTTCGTTCTTTTCAGTGATTTGGTTTGATTCTCATTCGTTCGGACTGCTTTTCTACTGAATCATCTGGAGCTGTTTCTCAGTCAGCAGAACAAACAGACAGTAGGCCTGTAGAGATGCCTAATAACATGGAGAGCAAACAGTGCTGGATGAAATGGTTATTCACTTACGAACAATTAAGACTTTGAATTTAAGAAAATATAACTGCTGTTGTGTCATGAATAAGCAGCCATTCACACTGCAAGTGTTTTTGTGTCCGTCCATGCTGTTTTTAATTTCCTATGTGAACAAGCACTAGGTGGATTTGATGATTTCATTGCTTTTTTGCCATTTTCATGTTTTAAAGTTTAAAACGTGTCTAGAGACACGTTCTTTCTCCTCGGGTGTTTCATTGCTCACATGATCGTTTGGTCTCAGATCTTATAGATGTGTAACAGTTACATTAATGCTAAACATACTCAAGAAAATTTTAACTTCTTTCAGAGTTGAATTTTTAACATGAGCATGTATTGAATGTTTAACTACTTAGTGTTAGGAAAAAAATCCCTCAGATGAAATCATGCATGGTGCCCCTGCCATAGAAAAAACATTTTTGGTTCCCTGAGGGACCTTTCAGTGAACAGTTCTTAAATTAACATTTTTTTAATAACCTAAAGAGCCTTTTTCTACTCAAAATAACCTTTTGTGCAATGGAAAGATTCCATGGACGTTAAAGGTTTTATTTCAACTTTTATTTTTTAAGTGCCCCTATTATGCTATTTTTAAGTCCCGCTGTAGTCAATAATTGTATCCCTTAAAACTCATCTTTGAAAAAAAATCTTAAATACTCATCAATGATGTTGACTTATGAATTTGCACATAGTTTGTCTTAAAGCACATTAAAAACACCACATAGACATATAAACAACATTAAAAACTTTTTTTCACCACAGGGGGACTTTAAAGGTTCATCATTTTGTTTTGGAGGTCTCCTACAATAGGTTTACATGCATCCAAGGTAACAAAAAAAACCCCCAACTTTTTTCTCATAGCATACATAATACATAACCTCATTTCTCAAAAGGTTCTGAAAATGGTTCATTAGAAGATTCAGTCTCTCTAAACACCTTTCCGAGAGCTACTCTGCTCTGATTGGTCAGAGACGGCCCAGTCTGTTGTGATTTGTCTACCGCTTACAGCGCTTGTTGGAAACGAAAAGCCTATTACCACCCATTACCATATCTGAATTTCAGCTCTGGAGGCTTCCTCAGCACTTTTACAGTGATACAGTAACGATAGAGTTGGTTTTACTGTATCAATTCAAGCTAGAGTACGCTGCGGCTGCGCAGAAAACAGCGTCTTTTCGACATGTTGACAACATAAACCAAACTCTTCCATGCTTCAGTGTTTGATGGCGGGCAAAAGTATGTGTGGGCATGCAGCTAATGAAGATCATAGGCTGGCATTGTGCAAATTTGTTATAAAACCTATACATAGGTATGTAACAGGAAGTGAGAATGGAATTGCTGACGACTCATTTCAGCAGTTCAGAATGGATTCTTTCTTTTAGGAGACAATTACTTTTTTTGTCGTGCAAAACTTTGCGTTCACAAACAGCTGTATAACACTAAATGAAAGGTAATGTTCGAAAAAACATAATAGGGACACTTAAAGAGTGTTGAACGTGTGGCACACATGCATACAAATGCAGATTCTTGTTGTCAGGAGCTGTAGAGCCACTGACATGTCTTGTAGTGGGAGCATTGACCCGAGGAGACCCTGCCTCTGTGGGGGACACGGGGGCAGCAGATGCTTATGGGATGTTCTTCTCTGAGTGGCAAACTACAACACAAGCAATATGGCAGAAGTTAGCATGATGGACAGGCCCAGGGCCCACCCAGGCTTCTGAGCATAGCATACAGCTTTTGCCCCCTCTCATTCACATGCTAATGGCTTTCTCACTGCTACGCAAAGGAACGAGACCCTTCGGAGTCCA
Organism: Scardinius erythrophthalmus; assembly: GCF_964197995.2. Lineage (NCBI taxonomy): Eukaryota > Metazoa > Chordata > Actinopteri > Cypriniformes > Leuciscidae > Scardinius > Scardinius erythrophthalmus. The sequence continues at coordinate 41,564,425 of NC_138221.1, forward strand.
ACCAGCCTAAACACAACATCCACCTGCTGCTATAACCAGCTTCAGCTGCGTAAATATATTCAAGAATGCTCCCCTCATACATCAGTTAGAGGGTGTACAAACAGGATGTTTTTTTGCTAAAAAAATTTTAATGGTCTTTGTACACAGGGCGTTAACGTCAGCTTGCTTGCTAGCTAAATAACAGAAAGACTCTACCATCTTCTATAAACGGTCTTATTAACATTTTAACAAGTTGTGTTAATTAATTAGTAAACTGATGCATTAAACATGCAGAGAAACTGGCGACAAGCCTGGGCGCTAAATGGCCCTACGTTCTGTTACGAACGTTGTGTCTAGCTGTCCTGTCAGCTGTATACTGTCATCATCTCCAGGCTTTACATGAAGAAACATTTCCACATGTGCCAGAAGATTTCCTTATCATTTCTTAAGAAATATTTTGGTTTCTTTTTAGTCAAGCAATTGAATTTTTTTTTCTCAGCTTTGCTATCTGCATTTTTGTGCTCTTAAGTGCCATTCAATGACATCTTTTCCAGCTCAAATTAGAAAAAAAGGTTTAGTTGCAGTTGCTGACTAAAAACAGATGTTAGTTGTCATTATGAATTGCTGAGACTTGAAGATCAAGTCCAGACTTTATTCCTGAATAACTGAAATTTTGTTTTGTTCAGCATATTACATAAGAATTCCAAAGATAAATGCCATTTTCACTAAATATCATTATTTAATTTATGTTCAGTCAGAGGTACTTAGTTTTTAATATTTTATTAATGGTTTAATAAGTTTTTATTTCTGCTGATTCAGAGGACATAAAAAAATTCATACTTGAAATCAACCCAAGACATTTGCAACCCATGTTATTTCCATAATGTGACATTTTGAAGTAATACTGGATATTTCATTCGAAAATGTAGGGCTGATATCAATAAGAACATCATTGGATCATGAAAAGTTGTGCATATGACAGGTGGTTAGAGTGTATATAAAGATTATATAAAGATTTATATTATTTATATTAGCAGAGGGGTTGAACTCTTTGTTTATATAATATACAACATATGCATACACATACATACAAACATACATATTACAGACATACAGTACATATTTTCTCTTGTGTTCCTTCTCTCTCTCTCTCTCTCTCTCTCTCTCTCTCTCTCTCTCTCTCTCTCTCTCTCTCTCTCTCTCTCTCTCTCTCTCTCTCTCTCTCTCTCTCTCTCTCTCTCTCTCTCTCTCTCTCTCTCACTCACACACACACATACACACACACACACACACACACACACACACACACACACACACACACACACACACACAACTGCCGTGTTTGGTTTGGCTCAGGATGTCATAACACACAACATTGAGCTGTCAGTAATTAATAAAACATTCTTATTTATGAAGGATGTCTAACCACATGCCTGATTAAGACTCTCCTTTACACTGCAATAAATTAAGTGGCCAATTGCAGGACACACAAGAATCTGGGAACACATACTGCCAACATTATGCACATAATTAAGGCCACGTTTAACCTCTCTCTGCTGCTTATCTCACACACGGACAAGTAAAGGTGGATTATGTTATATTTGTACCTGCAAGAGTTACATGTTTTAAGCAGCAATTTTGAGACCACTCTATACAATCTAATGGTTATTTTATTAGTTTTATCTCACTTGAGTAACATTGCTAGAACAGCTGTACCTGTTTCTAGAGCTGAAATAGTGCTGTTGGTAAAGCACAGGGACATGAGCGGACACTTTGAGGTCCAAGCATCCTGCCTGAGTAAATATTAATCAGTTTGCAGTTTACTGTAAGCCAGGCAATACCAAGCGTACCTCCATAGAGGTGTTTCTTTAGCTGAAGAAGAAATCTTAAGAGATATGCAAAGATTTCTTTGTGGAAGTATTCTATCTCAAAGTGCACAATAAAGTGCAATTTCAGTGAATGAATTTCAGTGGGCGAGAAAAAAACGGACATCTTTACAGCACTTGCAGCAGAGTGCAATGCATTGCCATTTATCTCCCTCTTGTATATGAACCAGTGAACTACTCGTATTGTTCTAGAAATTAACATAAGCATGTTGCATTCACAGTCTTTGTTGGTAGAAGTATGTGTTTAAGATATTGCTGCTTTTACATGAAGATGGATAATGATGAACAAGTCCAATCCAATGTAACAATTATTAAATCCCACCAAAATCCCATCAAAACCTTTTCCCTACCATTTAGTTTGTTTTTTAGTTAAACATATATTTTAGTAAATGTACTAACATTTTTCATGTACATTATTTAAAAATAATGGTTCTTTATTGGCATCTATGGTTCCCTGAAGAACCTTACAGTGAACAGTTCTTAAAAGAAGCATTTTTTCTTAGTATGAAGAAAATTTTAATAATTTAAAGAACCTTTTTCCACAATAAAGCAATGTGCAATGGAAAAGTTCCATGATTCCAATAAAGAGCCTTTATTTTTATGAGTTATGAATATTTCCATTGCACAAAAGGTTCTTTATAGCATAAAAATCCACTAAGAAGAAATGCTTATTTTAAGATCTGTTCACTGAAAGGTTCTTTGGGGAACCCAAAATGGTTCTTCAATGGCATCACTGTGAAAACCCTCTTTTGGATCATTCATTTATTTATATTTATTCCGAGATTTAGATTTAATTTAGATTAAATAAGTCTGAAAAACCAAAGCTTTGGCCAAACAGTTATTTCTCTTTCTTTTAATGTAGCTGATATTTTCTCTGCACTGCCACCTGCTGTTTCTGAGAATAGAGCAATGACGGAACGAATGCGTAAAGTATAAACGTGTCCGAACTGGAGTGAGCTGTGCATGTAGTCTGCGGAGAGTCGACAGCATCAAGCGAGTGTAAAAACAAGACTAAAGCTAGTGTAGAGCAACAGTTGGATGCCCAGAAGTGGATTCGGATGTTAAGATGTGCTTGTGGAGAGTGATCATAGAGAGGAAGTGGATGAGGAAGTTGTTAATTAATTGAGGAAAGAGGCTTTTTGCAAGGCCTGTCACACACTGTTTATAGATGCGGGCGCCTGAGACATGCTTGTGCAGACTCGTCTGTGCCATCCTCACTCTAATTAGGGAACTTTGATCAGGACAAACTGCAAAGATCCCAGGGACCACTTTAAAGTATCACTAACCTCTACTGTAAACAACACTAATTCCCGCTCCATGGAGTCCTAAAGTTCAGTCATCATAGTGTGGGTAATGAGAGGGGAGGTTTGATCAGACTGAGCTGTTTTCGTGCATCCTTTCTGAGAGCCGCCCCCACTTTTATCTGTGACCTGTAGGAGACAACAGTTTGTTTGCCTTCTGAAATTCAGCTTAGTTCCACCTGGTGATCAGCATTATAAAATGTAAATTTCACAGCTATTATTGGGGGAGATTAGCTTTCTAAACATGGAGAGCATTTGATTTCATTGTGTAAGAGTGCGGTTCATAGGGATGCAGCTGAAGAAAAGAGACCACTGAGGCACGAGGTGTTGTACCTTTGTGTTTGACAAGTTTACGCAAAAAGAAAGCAGACTGGCTTCTCTCAGTTCTCTGATATACTTGTACTCTGTGTGACAGCATTAGGAAAGCTACTTTGAAATGCCAAGCTACCCTTTTGAAAAACATTTAGATAGAGTGACATTCAAATCTTAGAAACATTAGTAATTAAAGTAACATAACATATAATGTCCTGGCAGAAAATTACCACTTACTTTTCTGTTAAGTTTACGGACATTTCCTTCAACCCTAAAACACAATGCAATGCGCAGTTTAAAACCGTAGAACAGCTATGAATTTCTTGCAGAATTCCTCTAAATATTATATTGTTTTGAAAAATAATACAATTTATATGATATCTTCATTGTTAGTTGACTGTTCAGACTAGTTGTTTACAATTTAATGCCAAGGTAATATAACACAAAATAAAGTGTTAAAAATGTACATTAAAAAATGTTAACATGAAAAAATGGGCTTGATTTACAATGATAAACCATTGTAGTCTGGGAAAAGGGCCCGTTATTGTTCATTTGTTGCTACAGAAGAGAAGACATACAGTAAAATGCTGTGCAGATGTCTGAGTAGGGACTCAGGTCAATACATTACACAAATTGTCTGCTATTTTTTTCTGTGGTAACTAAAAAACTACTGTCATGCTACAGAAAATCTGTCACTGGCTGAAAGATTCTTCGAGTCCTGTTTGAGCATTCATAGAGAGAAAGCCCCTAGATGACTGGTACAAGTTGTTTTACTTTATTTTAAAAGTTTTTGAAGGGACAGCCTCAAGATTGTTCCTCAGAAAAACTGTTGACGTTGAATAGAGAGTAATGAAGAGATGGTCTGTGTCCATTTTGGTTCTTCAGACTGTATTTATAGTAAACTAATTCCCACTGGCAATGCTACTGAGCTCTTCCTGGCTTCCTCTGCTGTGCCATAGAACAATGCAGTCTCTGTGTGAGTCTTTAATACTGTGTCTCTGGCCACAGCTCACAATCTAAAATGTACACTCGCTTCTCTCCTCTGACTATTTATCACTTCCTCTGTGGACACAAGACACTGGCACTGTTATGTGCCATCCGCTGAGATGATTTTGTGTCCTCTGACATGACACTGGGACTGGCATGATGAACAGTGTGACAGAAGTGTTTGGTTGTCTGACAGATGGTGCTACTGCAATAGACTGACACAAAAAAGATGTGCTATATTGAAACATGTTGGGTCTTTAAGGGTAGCGTGTTTACGCTGGTTTGTGCTCGTGTATGTGATGCATTGATGTGCCATGGCCATTCAGCCTGCCACATTCGGTGAGAATCAAATTACATAGTTTTTACTTTGTTTTAGTCTCTGCCAATCATTTGATATTGTAGAAATTTTTGTACTTTTCTTAAGAATAACAAACTCTAACCTGAACATAACATTTGAGAAAATAAAGCTATTCAGTTATGTCACTAGCTGATGACAGGCTGCCAATGTTAGCCCTCGTTTGGTTATTATTAATACTGCTGAAAATCATCTTTAACTAGCCAAACGTGGTTAGCTGGTCTCCTAGCCTGGCCAAACTGGTTAGGTTGGTCTGTTTCTTTGGCACTTTTCAGATGGTCAGGTGCCTTAAACCAGTTGGATGACAAGCTAAACGAGCATACACCAGCTATGTTAAAATGGAAGACTGTGATCGAGACCCTATAGTGGTGGCAAGGAGAATCAGGCATCCATTTAAAGGTCGTTCCAAAAGAAGTTTAATACTTTAAAGGCAAGGAAGTGCAAAAGGTTCATACAACAATGGATAAGAGAAATTATTTTTATATGAAAAATAAAAACAAAGGTTACAAAAACTGTCTAAAAACTAGCACTGTTGAGGGACTAAAGTAGCACCACTGTTGAAGACCGAAGTTTCTCATGATCAAGCAGCATTAACAACCTTTGCATTTAGCTCCAAACCACTCTATGTTCCCCCTGCCTCACTTCGGGAACACTCTTAAATGCGTAATTTTCCCACCTTTAGTTAATTGTAACATACCATTTTCTGTAAAACTAACTCTTGTCTCTCTATACATTTTGGCAAGTTCCCTCAATGATAGTTAAAGGAGCCAAATGTAAGATTGTGGCCAAAACTGGTACTGCAATCACTTTCAAATTACTGTAGAGCGGTGTATCCCCTACCCCTCCCCTCTGACTCGAGGTTGCCAAATAGGCTGCAGGATCCAGCAGGAACGTAGGCTGCTACGTAGCTTTGGTAACTAGAGCAGAGCTGGCAACCCGGGTGCCGAAACACTACTGACTTCCTGATTAGTAGATAGGTGGAGGGTGGAGCATCAGGCCAAAACACAAGATGACAACATCAACATCAGTTGAGGGCTGCAACCTCACTTTTTAAATGACAATATCCTGGCCGGACTACTGTTGTCAGTGATATAAGTATTTGAAATGAACATGATTTCTTAATGTCTAGTGACATATCAGGGCCATTTTATGATTAATTGAAATACATTTCTTACATACTGCTCCTTTAATACAAAGAGTTTAAAAACAATCAATACATACAACATACAGGCAAGAGAAAAACAAATATTGTAAACAAATAAATAAACAACTGATATTTCCTAAATTAGTTAAAATGAGCATTTCCCACCACCCAGGGTATGCACATCCCTAGAGGTTAGGCCACAGTTTTGGGGGATGGAGAAGCAACACTGGCTCTCCATCACAAAGACCAATTAAAATAGCATACACCATCAAAGTTAAGGTGGAAAACCAGTTTAATCAGCATACACGAGCTAGGCCAGGCTGGGAGACCAATTAAATCAGCTTACATGAGCTAGGCCAGGCTTAGAGATCATCTTAATCTGTTAGACTAGGATGAGAGACCAATTAAATCAGCTAACACCATCAAAGTTAAGGTGGAAAACCAGTTTAATCAGCATACACGAGCTAGGCCAGGCTGGGAGACCAATTAAATCATCTTACATGAGCTAGGCCAGGCTCAGAGATCATCTTATTCTGTTAGACTAGGATGAGAGACCAATTAAATCAGCTAACACCATCAAAGTTAAGGTGGAAAACCAGTTTAATCAGCATACACGAGCTAGGCCAGGCTGGGAGACCAATTAAATCATCTTACATGAGCTAGGCCAGGCTCAGAGATCATCTTATTCTGTTAGACTAGGATGAGAGACCAATTAAATCAGATAAAACCAACAAGGTTAAGGTGGAAAACCAGTTAAAACAGCATACACCAGTTAGGCCAGGCTCAGAGACCAGCTAAACCATCTTAAACCATCTAAGATCAGAAAACCAGTTTTTTTTTCTTTCTTTTATTGGAGATATGTGTATGTTAACTTAGTCTGCTATGTTTTACATGCTCCTCAGAGGCCCTCTTTAAAGAGATTTGCTAAATGTACTACGCACGCCACTGTGAGCTTTTAACTGAGTAAACATTCATCATGTAGTGCAAGCCTACACATAAATCTGCCCGGTGCCTCCATGGCAAACCCACACAATCCTTAACAAGCCTGCCTTATGCAGAGATAGAGCACTGGATCTCAGCAGGATAAGGCTGATGCATGCTGGGTATGCAGCCTCTGTAATTTGGGAATGATCAATGAGGCTTCTCTAGCCGTGGCAGCAGTGCTGTGGGAAATAGATTAGCTATCAGCGTACGAGGAGAGGCAGACTCACCTGTGGGCTGCAGATCCCTTGAGGAGACGCAGCCCCACACTAACACTCTCAGTCGATGACACTTGAGAAATGAACCTGCGTGCATGCTAACATGCCATTACGAGGAGTGTTTGTTTGGTTTCAAGAGTTTACAGGAAAATAGGAGGGTATGTAAAAAGCTTTTTTTCAGAACGTGTTTTAATCTGTCCTGTTTTGTGAGTGTATTTGTGTGCGTTGAAAGTAACAGAGTGTTGAAGGGATTGTGTGGGTGCGCTGCACTAATTTTTGTGCACATGTGTAGGAAGAGGTAGATGATGCTTGTTGCCTAGCAACTCCATTACAGCTCCACAAAAGACATGATAAGAGAGCTGCTGTGCCATAAAATATTGCCGTACTTTTGCGTAAAACAATGTTGAAACCTTTATACACCCCAGCGGCTTCTCTTTGTACTTTAAGCCAAGAACAAAATAATTGTGGTTTTATGGAAGCTTGATATGAACTTGTGTGGGATACAGGAAGGTGAGATCCCGGAATAACCCCATGCAAGGGAAGAGCACCAGATGGTCTCGTCTGTTTTACCTGGAAGGGAAATGGCTCCACAGGAAGTTCAGGAAGCAAGAAAAAGCGGGGTCAAACTGGATCAAAAGCTGCTTACAGCTACAGAGAAGTCAAGCTGCGCTCCACTGCTGAGGAGCAAACTGCTGTTGACATGCTCACATTTTATCATACACGTCCTCTATCTGAGAAGGATTGTTTTGCTTTTTGTTTGGACCATAGCAGATGAGATATTTTTGGGAGGGAGTTGATGAGGAGGTCCTGGGGTTATTCACAGAGGAGTCAAAACAACCCAAAACAAAACCCCCTTCAACTCCGCCGTCAATACAGTGTCTGCACAAGTTTGCAAAGAGAAACTCATAAATAGTACAGCTGCAGTTTGCAGACAATGAAAAAGTTAAGCTTGTTCCTATGCTTTTAAAAGCACTCTGGCAAAACATCTGCCATATTATTATGAAGTTTTTGTGATTGATATGTCAAAATTAAATTAAGAATGCCTTTTAAATTTCAATTTGATTTCTGAATTTGAATTTAGGTAGCGGACATGGATCCAGAATGGCAATTGGAATTTTGAATGTAAGGATGTATCAACATGCACCAATGCTAAATTTTTCTGAATGTCATAATCATTCGTTAACAAACAAGTATTAATCACTTCAATGAGCTCATTGTTTCTGCATTAAATTATTACATTGTTTAAATCAATAATTCTTTCGCTTACTGTGATTTTGTATATGTACATTTCTGAAATACATAACTTAAACAGTTACCTCTGATAACAGATCACTCTAAATTGTTATGTGGACTCATGCAGTTTCTGTAAAGCTGCTTTGAAATGTGTATTGTGAAAAGCGCTACACAAATAAATGTGAATTGAATTGAATTGACTGTATAATTAAAAGGAATAGAAATTCACAGAAATTCTTATTGTTGAAATTAAACTTTAGTTTTTATTTTAAAAGTATAAAGAGCTTTAAAAGGTTTATATGCCTTACAGAATGAAAGATACAGCTAGATCTTCAATTTGAACAATCATTTTATTGTTTCTTATTTTGAATCTAATAAAATGGATAAAAAAAGAAACCCTAAAAAAATTCATGCTGTGAAATGTTTTGACTGAAAAGTGTGCTATATTTCTTTACAATAAATTATACTCAGTTTGCTATTTTGTTATTTACTACTTTTCAAACGTTTGGTGTCTGTAAGATTTTTTTGTGTTTTTGAAAATAAAAAACACTTTTTTTTAAAAAAAAGTCTCTAATATTCACCAAGCCTGCATTTATTTGATCAAAAAATACAGTAAAAATGGTCATGTTATAAAATATGATTACAGTTTAAAATAAATGTGTTCTATGTTAATATATTTGAAACTGTAATTTATTCCTGTGATCAAAGCTGAATTTTCAGCATCATTACTCCAGTCTTCAGTGTCACATGATCCTTCAGAAATCATTATAATAGATGATTTGATGCTCAAGAAACATTTATTATCATTATCAATGTTGAAAACAGTTGTGCTGCTTAACATTTTTGTGGAAACCATATCTTTTTTCAGTATTCTTTGATCATTTATTTGATATAACAGCATTTATTTGAAATCTTTTGTACCATTGTACATTTTTTTACTGCCAGTTTTGATCAATTTAATGTTTACTTTCTGAATAAGCATTTTAATTTTTTTATTTTTTTAAAATGTATACATATAATGCAAATACATCTTTTTTTTTCCCACTGAGTATTGTCAGAATAAACTGCTACCTTTGAAAGTTCTTTTGAATGAAACCTTTTTGAAATCAGATGATGTAGTTACAGCATGTACCAGCAAAGGGTGACAAGGCCATTCTAACCAGCTAAACTTTGACCCTTTGGTTAGACTAGATTGGGATACCATTACTTGCACATCCAAAATAAACAATATCCCCCCTTTTAACAATGTTTCAGGGTTCACTACAGTGATAGCCGTGTTAAAAAGTATGGTTAAAAGTATGTGTAGATTGTGTGTGTAAAGTGTGTCTGAGACTGGGAAATAGTGGAGCGAGGCTGGGGAGCAGTCCAGAACATGGAAGAGCCGCCCCACCAGCACTAGCCAAGAGAAGAGGCAAAGCAAAGGAACGGGGCCAAGCTTTAACTAATCACTTTCCATCCGCTCTGCCAGCACCATGGAGACTCAAACGTTACTATTAGCCACCTGCCAGCCCTGCCGGCACCAAACCCCGATATGAGGTTTGGTTTCACCCCAGTTCTGTTTGAAATGGCCATCGAGGGTGATCGCAATCAGGCCAGTTCACGAGCTTGAAACGGGAACTGCTCCCAAGTTACTTGGACACTTGGAGCCATTCCCTCCCTGGGCTGGAGTCTGTGCTCTCTCTGCCTGTTTCTGATCTCTTTGATCCGCTGTCAGCATTTGGGTGATTGGATTGTAGGAAGAGCACCTCTCAGAGGACGCTTTCCTTTCCGTCTCTCTCATTCACTCTGTCCTGCTTATGAATGAACAGTGGAGTGTGTTGTGTTCGCACCACAGGTCCCTGCGTGTAAAGATGTGTGTCGCGGAGCTCACACCGGGAGCAAAAATGTCTTTATTAGACTGCTTATGTGTGCTGTAGTGTGAAGCACAGACCTTAGCAGTCAGATCGGATGAAGGGGTCTCATTGTGTGCATTCTGGGAAAACCCCAAAGTAACGACTCTGGAGGTGTGGACATTTTCCTGCTGCTACTATAACAAGCTGAGAGCTTGACACCAAGAAGTGAGCTTTGATGCTAAATGATGTAAATGGTGGATAAAACTAAGGTTTGGATGTGAAATGGGATATGAAAGAGAGTTGTTGCTAAGTTTAGCTTAGCTATTGTTTGCTTTCCCAGTAGGCCATTTTCCTCAACCCCAGAGACATCAATCAATGCTGGCAAGCCAATGCAAATGCAGCTTTATAATCAGCCTCTTTTTTTCACTGAAATATTTTAAAGTGCTTTTGTTTATGCTTACAAAGTTAGACCTCTTTCTAAGCAACCACTGACTTGCAGAAATATACTGCTGTTTTGTGTATACGTTTTGGGGAAATTTACATTTTTTTTTTAACTCTTTCCCCGTCAGCATTTTTGTAAAAAAGCTGCCAGCCATTGTATGAATATCTGAACATGCAATATGTCAAAAGAAAGAACAGACCCTCTGCTTTTAAACAAACAAACGAACAAAAAACGTTTTATTCTAGCTTCATGCATTCCTTTTTTATCAACACTTGAATGTAAGTAGGTTTAATAAAAAAAAAGCAACATTTATAAAAAATTGTGTTTTTGTCAAAGGTGAACAGTTACGTCTGGATGGGATTCAGAATGATGATCAAATCAAAGATGGAGTAGATCGAGTCCATCAACACCCCCAAAGCTTCACAGTCCTGTAGCTCATCCTGGGTTGACATTTCATTCAGTAACATTAGTCAGTTTTGATTTATATAGTTGATTTTTACAGTGCTGATTTTGCTGTCTTAATTTCTTCATTTTCAAAAGTTAAAGAATCAAGCTTTTATTTTGGCGAATACCACAGCAAGCCCTTAAAGCTTGAAGCTTTTGTTGACAACAGCCAGTTCTTAAGTGCTTCTCGTTACAAGTGTGGGAAGATGGTTGACGCATGTTGCGTTCCTGAAGACATGTTATAAGCAACAAGTTGATTTAAAATATAAAATAGCACTTCAGTAAGTACCATGCAATGACACCTCGTCCAAAAAACATTCCAATTCCTTTTTTGTACTTTGTTGCATTTTTTTAGGCTATACCCTAAAGCTGTCCACATGATTGTAAAATATTGCCTCACAGTTGATTGCCTCACATGATTTATTGTAACACCAAATTATGTTTCAGGCCGTTAGGTCCAGCTAGCATTTTTATAAATCCCGAACTGTGCATAAAAATAGTGTTTGCAGTCTTTGAAGTCATTTTTGCATACATAACATTTATTCATGAGACCCAGCTGTGAGTCACTGTTGTGGGTGACTTCCAAAGTTATTCCAGATGTATCACAATATTTCCTCAAGCACATGGCTACCGTACATTCAATTTGTCACAGTGTATGGGTCGTGTGTACTGTTCTTTTGTTTGTAAACTTGGTCTGTCAAATTTAAGCCTTAGTTAATCCTCTTGATACAGTTACAGAATACAAAATTCTGAGCTTTAACCATTGCTGTTGATAGAGCCTTTCTATTGTTAAACTACAATCTTTACAAAATAACCAATTGTTCTTTGGGCATAGTACCGTGGTAATATTGTTGTATTTTTGGATCCTAACATGATGGTAATGCCATGGTATTCTTTCACACATCTTAAAATACAATTGAAATACTATTATTGCATATTCTGTAGTAATCATTTAGTAAAATAATATATATTAGACCAGGGGTTTTCAAACTTTTTGATGCCAAGGACCTCAGAATATCATGATCTCCTTGCTAGGTGACCTCTTCCTAAAATATAAGGTCAAGATTTCAGTGAAATATTAAGTGTCATATTATAGACAAAACAATGCATTGTATCCTTTTATTTTTTTAATTAAATAATTTACTTTTACACTCCTGTCCAAAAGTTTGGGGTCAGTAAGATTTCTGTTTAATTAAAATAAATGAAAGTAATGCATTAATGAATGAAAAAATTTAAATTCTGTCATTAATTACTCACCCACATGTCGTTCCAAACCCGTAAGACCTTTGTTCATCTTCGAAACACAAATGAAGATATTTTTTTAGTGAATATGTGAACTTTCTGACCCCCCATAGACAGCAACGTAATTGCAGCTTTCAAGGCCCAGAAAGGTAGCCTGGCAAGCCAGACCTACATCAAGATGTTAGGCCTGGCAACTCACCATTGTCAGGGCTCAATCTGAGGGGCGGGATAAACGGCTGTCTTTCAAATTCCCTCTGCACGCAATAGGACAGCGCTACAACCAACCAGAGCGTTTTCCCACCAGCGGAGCTAGTAGATTCAACTTTTGCCGTATCTGGTCAGCAAAACTACAAACACATCTTTTTTAAGAATGACTTAAGTGCCGTTCTTTGTTCTTTTCTCAAAGAAAAGCTTAACTCCAAGTCCTCCAGAGTCGCGGCCAAAGCCGATTCGAAAGACCGCTGTTCACCAGCAGCAGCCGTCATTCTTTGTTTTCAAGAAGCAGGGAATTCACACGGAACCGTCACAACTCTGTCGTCATTATGTTAAGCCCGCCCACCGACTCTATACACGATTTGATTGGCCTGACTAGAGTTTGTTTTTTCCAGCTCGAAAGTCAATGGAGAGTTGCTAGACTACACTGGCTGCAAAATAAATTTTGCTGCCGCTAGGGTGCGTCTAGATTTCTAGGCTACCAGAAAGGTAGTAAAGACATTAAAATAGTCCATGTGACTACAGTGGTTCTACCTTAATGTTATGAAGCAACCAGAATACTTTTTTGTGTGCAAAAAACAAAACAAAAACAACTTTATTCAACAATTTCTTCTTTTCCGTTTCAGTTTCCAATGCTGTTCATGTTTTTTGCATGTTGTCATATCTTCTTTTTTACCTAATGTTAGAGTAAACCCATCCCTGAAAATACTAGCCCACCTTTTTGTAAGTGAAACTCAACTGGAAAACTGTACATTTCTATGACACAGTACTACTAGTCAGACAGCCTAGTAGAGTATAGTTTTGGCAGCATAATCACAATACTTCTTTTTATGTTCCAGGAAAGTTTCAGGCGTTTTCACTGTCTATTTCAGATTAGAGAGCACAGCTGCAAATCTAGGCTATAAGATGTATTCTTGCTGGAACACATTTCCTTACTGTTCTTCATCTGGCATCCAGAACTTTCAATGCCTTTGACTCATCACCACTCCAGCTTGTCTCTGAAATGCTTAGGGCCTCATCTGTTGTTCAGAGGTTTTGTAATGACCCCTCACCCTGTCTTTTGTGCATCACCAAGTACACTACACTAGTCCAACTTCGGATGGCCTGCAGAGAGAGATGAGTCACAGAGAACCTTTTCCACTACATCTCATAACATTCTTCTGTCTGGAAACAGCGGATATGCAGAATCAATCGTGGCCGGGCAGCATTCGCTGTTTCTCCCCTTGTTGCTGTCTCTAGTTCTGTAGTCAACTCTTTGATTTTTCCATTAGAGCTTCTGTCTCTTTTATCCACTCCAATATTTTAGCACAAAGCAACAATGGATGTCATGTCGTAGTCCTTTAGGAGGAGACATTTCTCCTCAGTCAAAAGGCAGTCAATCTGTCTCCTGTGTGCTTCTGCTGGAAACTTCATTCAGTTCAGGTCATTTCAGGTGTGAGAGCGCTGTTGTCATTTGGGAGGAATGTATTCTGGCTTGACAGCTGTTGTTTACTTCTTGTTGACTATAATAGTAAATGCTGAGTTTTTTAATGAGATATTTGTTGTGGGCTCATTAATTTTTACAAAGAGGCAAAACTCCTCCTCTTGTCCCCAAAGCGAACATCTCCAGGCTCAAATTTGTACCTCTAAATGTTTTCATACAACAAAGCAACCTAGTTCTGTCTTTGCTCTGAGTGTGTCAGTGTGATGTAATCTTTTGTTTTCAGTTTTGATGACCAGACTATTCAGCGGGTTAACTGTGGGCACTATAAAAAGATCTGAAGGAAGTATATACAAAACAACCCTGAGAGAAGTTAGGCTGAGTTTACCTAATTATTATGTGCATTGAAGCTAAGGCTGATGTTTATTATTGTATTGCTTATGCAGCTGAAGAATGGTTTAATTTTCATTTCATTTTCAATTTACTATTGTTGCTCTTTATTAATGGAAGACAATTGGAACATCAGTCTCAATCTTCCTTATCACCATGTATGTATCCGTAAATATATTTTAAAATGTAATAATATTTCACAACATTACTGTTTTTACTTTACTTTTAATCAAATAAATGCAGCCTTGGTAAGTATAAGATTTATTCTTTCAGAAACATCAAAATCTTACCATATATATTTGGTTTATAGGCCTGCTGATTTTTTTTTTTTAATTCCAGGCAGGAAACGTGTCAACAACATAACATGAAAAAAAACATGAAAGTGAGTGGTATTTACACCCACTCGAGCGATTTGTTTGCTAAACTAAAGAAGCCATTGAGCATCATTGAGAGGTTAAAAGGAATTGGATTGGATTAAACCCACCAATAGCGCACCAGGTGGATAAGCCAGTTTGTGATTGGACCCCGCAGATTTGTAACGCAAACAGGATAGAGGAATGTACAGGTTTCCAGCCTGAGCTGCAGGGCGAAATCAAATCGCCGGCAGATTGGGCTGGGTTACCCAGTCTAAACATAAACCACTATTTCCCACAATTTAAAAACAAAATCAGTAACAGCAGGTCATCCTATTGATGTAAGCAACTGAATAATTGATAAAAGATGTGAAAATAGAGTCTCTAAGTAGAATCCATACGTCTGCACTTTTCACATTGCCATTATTGGGATTAGTGCTAACATACTGTACAGTATCTTTCATCTAAAGGATCTTGTTTCAAAGGCCAAACGGTTGATAAACAGTCCATCCGAGAGCAATAGCACAAAAGCAGCAGCTCACTGTAGATAGATATTCTCCTCTGTAACCTTTGTATCTTGAAGTAGAAGCACACTTGTTTCCTCATAAACACAGGCAGTCTGGCATTTACTGGGGACTTACTCCATCCCTGTGTTTTATTTAATATCAGTCCCTCTCTGCTCTGTTTGGACACATCAGGCCAGGCCCGAGAGGTGAAAGAGTTAAAGACAGAGCAGAAAAAGACACACAGATGTTCTCTGTCACACTGAGCTGCAGCTGTTGACAACAGCCCTGTATTCAGGCTGACTGATGTAGATGGCTGCGAGCAGCTCCACTCCAGATGGAATACGGACCTCATCTGGCATATTCTGATCTGCTTCCAAATTCCACCGCTCAGATTTTAGGCCAAATAGAAGCCCTTTTACCAGGTGTTAAAGATTTTATCACCTATAGACCAGTTAAATTGGTGAAATCTCAAACACGCCAAAGCCACAGGCTTCAAAACGTCTGGATGAATAGAGACTGTGAACATTCCTCCTGTTTACCATTGGTTGATCAAACAGAACCTGTCTCAAATACATGCCATTGTTGCTGTGTTGAGTAATTTGAAAGAAGGTTTTGAGAGTACTTTTTGTGGCCTGATACTTGTCTTTCTGCACAAGTTGGTATTGGAGTACTACGGATTCATAATATATCCATCCATTATCGCTTTATTCTTATCAGGGTCGTGCGGGGCTAGAGCCTAACCCAGCTTCTTGGGCCACAGGCAGGGCTCACACACAAACAGTCACACCTATGGAAAATTTGGTGTCTACGAATGACCTGTGCTGCATGTCTTTAGAGTGTGCAGGTGAAACTGGAGCACCTGGAGCAAACATACAGTATATTAATTTCATAGTATTGATTATTGGAGTTTTTTTAATTTATCTGTTGATATTGAATATCTATTGGCCAAAATTAGATATTTAGTTATGCGCATTTGCCCTATTTTTACAATTAGATTACCTTAACTGTCATCTAAATCTTGCTTAAAATTAATCTTTGAAAACACTAATTTAGACTAATTGTTAACACTGTTAAATGTAATCTTAAGCAAATCTCTATATGAATATCCATTTTCATACTCTACATTATACAGTTGTGTTGCCTCAATTCACTTGTAGCATTTACAATTTGTGCTTTTATTTTTTGTTTTATTAAAAAAAAATTTTTTTTGAAAATATTCACATTTCATTTTCAAATTGAAACAAAAATAGTGTACAAATGGGGATTTATTTGGGTCTGATTCATTCTCATAGATGCTGCATTTGAGCACCAAGGCACGAGGTGACTGAATTTTTCCTTTTAACTTGCATCCTGGTCCCTTGGTGGCGCTGTGAGTGAAGCATATGGGATTTATGGATGGAATAAAATGCGACACCAGTATTCAGTCCTCCACAGAGTCTCTTAATGGCTGTGCTGCTGTTAGGGGAAGCGGCCCCTAGAGACAGGCATAGCATTCTTCCCCATGTCTGCTGGGAAACAGGACAGTTTGCCATCCACTTGTATGCAGGTCCATTTGAATGCAAACTAAAAATGGTCATGGTGTCTAACCTCAAATGACAGTAAAAGTATTTGGTTTTCTGTGTGTGACAAGGATGCATGGGTAACTGACAGTACTAAACAATAGTTCTGGCCCACACAGCTGAGAATAATGATTATCCTGTTGTTCCTTCTCTCTAATTAGTACAGCCAAACTATGAAGATTATGTGATGTTTATGTAAAAGTATACATTTCAATAATTGATTATGGACCAAAAAATAATCATAGTCCTATCTCAAGGCATTTTCAGTTGTAATGCAGTGCAGAGTTTTGGTACAGGGTGTGTTATTTTCACTGCTGGTCATGCAGCTCTTGTACACACTCAGTATTCTAGTGTGTACTCAAAGCTGCTCACTTACACACATGCCCTCAAAATGACGACCCTAAAATAGAGAAGTTTCCAATGCAAATAGGAAATTCAAGCCTTAAATTAGATGCACTGATCTCCAACACTCATCTTTGCAAATGTTGCTATTTTTTGCTACGAAAACTGTATATAAATCCCTAGTATCATAGAACCTGCTGTGAAATGTCCTTACTCCCACAGATTACTATTGTTGCTTTTTAAACATACTTATCCCTCTTTCCCTCTCTTTTTTCTTTAGAGTTGCTGGGCTCTGCCAAGAGGGTGAACGTCAACTTCCAGGACACTGATGGGTGAGTGGGACATATAAGGACTTTATATGTCTCAATATGGTAGCCTCTTGTAAACATGATCGTTCCTGTCTGACTGCCAAATATCCTTGGGATCTGCCAGAGCTTATGCGCACTTGTTGGTTTAGAAAAACTTTTATTCAAGTCTCTTTCCCACTGACTGAGGACAGATACACTTCTCAAATTTACTTGTAACAACGTGTTGTTTTATAACAATGTTTTGAAAGGTACACTATTGAAGATTTTTCATTTAATCTTTAGTTAGAAATAAATAAAATACTTGTAAATAAAAATGGGTTATTGCCTTCAATAACGTTTTATATTCAGAGCTGTTGGATCTGATTTGGCAGGAAATGTCCACAAAAAATGAAAATGAAGTCTTTATATGTTTCAACCACAGATGGCCGATAGCCCAGTATTTTGTGCTATACCTTTTAAATGTGGCTTAAGCGTACAAATACTCGTTGGAACTGTACATTGCTGATTGCTGATAAAGTCTAACTAGATTATGAGAGTATATTTGCTCTCATCCAAATTGGTTCTGCCACATTCAATAATTCTTTCAGCCGCACTTGATGTTTGTTTAGTTTTATCCAGTTTGTTTCAGAGGCAGAGAGCATTGTGTTATTTGTGGCAGTGTGTTATTTGTGCTGACGTCATAGTGAGATGAATCAGACTTTTGTTGGGCTGCCACTTACGGAACTAAAATATATGTGAATATACTGCAAAATATAATGCGATATATTACATAATACATTTCTATATATGGGAAACTAGTGCTTATATTTTTTAATATACTGCAATATATGCTTTGACCATGTATGGCTTTATATTAATGAATATAAAATATTTATATATTTTAAAAATAGCATTACATGTAATATTCACAAAGTTTTATCTTTTATTGTGTAGCCTACATACACTGAACAAAATTATAAACACAACACTTTTGTTTTTGCCCCCATTTTTCATGAGCTCAACTCAAAGATCTAAGACTTTTACTATGTACACAAAAGGCCTATATCTCTCAAATACTGTTCACAAATTTGTCTAAATCTGTGTTAGTGAGCACTTCTCCTTTCCCGAGATAATCCATCCACCTCACAGGTGTGGCATATCAAGATGCTGATTAGACAGCATGATTATTGAATATATTGATCATTCATATATGGGAAATATATTTTTGTTCCGTTAAGGGGCTCCTGTAGAATATTTTTCTGGATGTTGTATAAAGACAACCATGCACTCTTCTATAGCTTTACCTGAGTACAGCATGACTGAAAAGAAGACACTGTGTTGAGACATAATGCAAAAGGTGGTCTGTGGTTTGGCACAGAGCAGAAAGAGACCTGGATTAAAGCACCAATGTTTCTAGTGCTGCATGGTCAAATATTTCTGTTGACGCAGCTGAATAAAACAATGGAATAACAAATAGGGATTCAATACTAATGTGGAGCCAAACAGTGGAACCAAGGTTTTAAAGGAGAACTCCGGTCAATTTTAACATTGAGCTCATTTTTTTTGTAAATTTGGAGTGCTGTCAGTACAGAGAACAAGGACAAAAATTGGTGTTGCCTACACTGTGTTATCCTCTTTTTAAAATTTGCACCCTGTTGACTTAAATGGGGCAAGTTTTAAACCTGCTTTTCGACAGTAGTCGATTGTCGAGTTCACGCACTTTCGACAGTAGTCGATTGTCGAGTTCATGCGCGTGAACTCGACAATCGACTTGGCCTACTGTGGACTTCGACCAAAAACAGGAGGTAAATACAGGCATGTGCGCTGGCTGAATTAACATCACTTTTATTAATATCTTTCACATCTACTGCAGTCAGATTCACCGTGTTCACTCTAAAGGAATCACTCACATGGCTGGGCACTTTTAATGACACATCAAGGATGTTAAGAGGCTAAAAGCAGGTTTAAAACTCGCCCCATTTAAGTCAACAGGGTGCAAATTTTAAAAAGAGGATAATACAGTGTATAGGCAACACCGATTTTTGTCCTTGTTCTCTGTATTGACAGCACTCCAAATTTACAAAAAAATGAGCTCAATGTTAAAATTGACCGGAGTTCTCCTTTAACAGATTCTCTGTGGTATCATCAGATATAATATCATCTTGTTACAAAACAATGAAAACAGTGCAAATCAGGAACAAATGATTCTTATGAACTGATTCTTTTTAATGATCCAGTCATGTGTTAGCCATTTGATTCAGACAGAGAATCATTCAGAGCTGTTACCAGATTCTCAATTGACTGAACAACCATCTTCATCTAGCGATACCGTAATTTGTCAATCAACTTGCATTTTAAGGAGCAAGTAGTTCCTTAGCCATCAGAAGGTGCAAGTTGCACCTTCTGATGGCTAGGGAACTGATGGCAATTTTTTGTGTGTCTGTAGTCAGTGGAGCACAGTCTATTCTTCAGCCAGTAACGGTGGTGGTATGGAGCACGAAGAATTTCACAGAATTTGCACCTCACATATTAAAACACACTCGTGCACACAGTGATGGGCAGGCAGCCACAAACACTCACAGATTTTCACATGCGCAGGCGGACAGGGAAACACACACTGACTCACACTCTCACACATATGCAGTCAGGCTGAAAATACACAAACATTATCTAACAAAACAACACAACCACTATCTCAAATGATCCAAAATACATATCTGCTTTAAGCCCAGAGATCCAAAGATCAAAGCCTGTTTTATTTTGCCGTAATCTGTCAAGCTGTGAAACCAGCAGAATAATTAAAAAATCTCTTCTATTGATCACTGTCATTGAACAATGGCGGCATTCATCATCACAGCTCCGCTTCATGGGTTTTAAGGAAATTAAAGCTGTAACTCTAAACCGACGGATACCTCTGTGCAGCCTGAATCCTCACACACGGTGTGTATTTACACATGCAGCCTTGCTCTGGCCGAGCTCACATTTGAATCACTAAGATAAATGACTTGCACATTAATTACTTCTCCATAGACTATTGCTTTCTACACAAATATAAAATTATGTTGTCTGCTGAGTGGAGAATAGAGCTGCAGTGAGAAAATGGAGTGCAGGCTAGACTCTCTTGTCTGAGGTTAAACTGCCAATATGGGCTGTGGTGTGGTCCATCTTGCCTTGAAATGACAGCCAGACAACAACATCACCTTCCCCTGCGAACATCTCGCACCATGTAATTGATGAGGGTACATCTACAATGTCTAAAATTTAAAGGTCCCATATTGTCAAAAATTAAATTTTTCATGATAACAGAGGTCTGTGGCTATATAATTACCATATAAGTTTCAAAACAGTCAATCCACAGACAAATGCACACAGCCTGCATAAAGTAGCTGTGCCTTTTCACGAGGCGTTGTGACTTCCGTATAAATGTGATGTCAGAACTACTCAGTCACCACCCCGAGCACTGCTCACCATCCCTCCATCCTTTTGCCCAACCCCAGACAACATCGTTGCTGAGCAACAACAACACGGAAACATGTAGAGAAAATGCTGTTGAGTCGATGGATGTAGAGACCTGCACTCCCATGGGAGCAGTGGCGGCTGCTGGTCTTTCAAAGAGGGGAAGCTCATTTTTGGCCTACATCATAAAAATAATTCATTTATTTATACGTAAATTCTACATTCCTTTTCAAGAAAATGCTCTGTGAAAAATGTATGTAATAATATAATAAAGGTATAAATAATAATATAATAAAGTATAATAATAATGCTACTAATAATGTATATTTTTAATTATTTTAATAATTATTTTTGAATTATTACTAATAATAATAATATAAAAAATATAATAAGTAATAATATAATAAAGGTATAAATGTATAATTGTGTGAAATGCATTATAAAAATAGGCTAGCAATTTCGACAAGCAAATACCAAGAAATAGGTTGCAGCAGTTTGTCTTTGAAAAATACGCGATGGGACTGAGCTCGAACAGCTTCAATATCAGCGACTTTTTATTGTATGAAATCGCTGTCAATCAAAAGGATACGCAGCCTTTCGACAGACCCTCCAATCATCACGCGGAAGCCCGGAGTCCGGGCCAGCCCACTCCCCATTCACTCCCAGAGACGCTGAGCGTCCGTGGGCGGGACATAATCGCAGCATTTATCCAATGAACGTCTAGTTTCGAAGCGCTGAAAAAAACTGTTCGAAGCAGCCCCATAGAAGTCAACGGACGCTGGGCTTCAACGGGGAAATGCACTGTGACGCTACGGGAATGTATGAGAAGGAAATCGAGTCAGCCGACCTGTAACTGATTCTGAACGAACTCGTCTTTGAGATGAACGTTTTCTAACGCATTTTAGTCAATAAAATGTTAATACAATAGTACATATTTGACCATTCATTTTTTGACATAGGGGAAGCCGAGCTTCCCTTGCAGTCTTAAAGAAATCGCCACTGCATGGGAGTGCTGACAAATCCTCTGATTATAACAAACGAAGTGTTGACATTATGAAAGATTTATTGTGCAGTCAGCTTCATTGATAATAACAGAGCTTTGTGATAACGCGATGAACTGAGATATCAGCTTTTTAGGAATTAAGGCAGCGCACTTTGCGCTATTTCTGTCATGCCAAACCATACACTTAGTGGCCTATGCTTGCTTTTATGTTAAATTAACAGTGGTTTGTGAATGTTTATGCTTTAATAACAAATAATTTATCACCATCATTACAGGTGTTTTATTTACCTTACTTGTGAGCATCACCAAGCCACAGCAGGCTACAGTATACATGACCCTAGTTACCTGTGGTTGGCCTGGCCGTCACTCAGAAAACAACAGGCCAGTCAGAAGAGAGGCTCATGAATATTAAGTAGACGGGCCAAAATCGATCTGTTCTTGGCAGAGCTCCTGAGAAAGGAGCTGTAAAAATATATTGAGATGGTTTTTGGTACTAATACCGAAAATATATATTCTTAAGGACATCAAAACCTAAAATAAAACTTCAGAAAGGTGTACAATATGGGACCTTTAAATTATATAAAGAAAAGGTAGTCTTATTGTGTGTTCGCCCTTATAGTTCGTTTGGCTTGGTTCATTTAGTCTGGGCCGAAAAACAAACAAAAAACATTTATTCCTGGCCCACTTCGCGTTCGGATTGGCATTTTTATCACTGAACCAAAAGATACAGAACCTAAAGACATAGGGATACGTTCACAACCTCAGCTTTTATGACCTATTGCCTATTTTGAGACAGAAATGACTGAACATCCAAAACAATGCTGTGTTCTGGGCTAAACTTGCCCGTTGTATGAGCGTAGCCTACATATAAATACATTTCGACCAGTTGAGAACTCATGAAGAGCTTATAAAATGTGTAAAGGAGTCAGAACAGCCTCTGGAATCCCTCCGTCACACACACAAATGAAGATCTGCTGCAAGGAGTTGCGGTTCTGATGCCTTTACCGAACTGTGATGGACAACATCGCGACTATGACAGGAAAAAAGATATGCGTGAGAATTCTGTCCTGTTTAGGGTATCATCTTACTGTTTTTGTTTTGTTTATCATGTTTTTGGTCCGTGTTGCTCGTATTTCATTCGAACTGCTCCAGGTTTCCGATGGCAACGTTCACACATGCTCAAATGAACCGCACTAACAGAGCAATCGCACCAGAGTTTGTTTTAATCAAACCAAACATGCCAAGTGTGAAGACACCCTTAGCGTGGTAACCCTAACCCTAACCTATAGTGTTCCAGCATTGCTAGGCGATTGCTGGGTGGTCACTAGGGCATTGCTAGGTAGTTGCTAGGGTATTACTAGGCATATGCTTTGGGGTTCGGGTTGGTCACTGGGGTGTTGCTAGGGCAATTGCTATTGCTGAGTTCTGGGTGGTAACTAGGACATTTCTGGTTGCTAGGGCATTGTTAAGTGGTTGCTTTGGTATTCTAGGGTGTTGCTAAGCAGTTGCTGAGGGTTCTGGGTGGTCACTTGAGTTGCAAGATTAATCGTTTTTAAACCGAAATAGCAATTTGAAAGGGAGCGGTTTTCAAATCGCAAGAGCTGCGATTATTTCAATTAAGGACTATCAAATATAGTAACAAGCATCCACGTAGTCGTTGACAATTTGCTTTCTGAGTATTTTATATTTGACGCAGAGTTTACCAATAGGGGGCAAGAACGTCATTTGGAAAAGATGCGTACAAATGAGAGCGGTTCAGCTCCACAACAAAGTGTGTTTGTAGAAGAGAAAAATCCTGCAGATGACTTGATACCTAAAAAAAAAAGCACAGCATATGTTTGGAATTATTTTGGATTTCGACGTTCTGATGTACTTCAAAGGCAAGTACTTTGTAAAACCTGACAAACGTCTGTGTCGACCTTGCGAGGCAACACAACAAACCTTTATCAACACCTGCTGAAGTATCACAGACAAATCTATGATGAATGCATGGCCAAAAGCTCACTGATAAACACACTGACTGACATCTAAGCAAACTTCAATTGCTCACGTGTTAGAAAGTGCCACACCCTATGACAAATCTTCATGAAGGTACCTGGCTAAAGATATGGTGGCGATTGATCACAATGGCATTGCTAAGCAGTTGCTAGAGTTTTCTCTGTGGTTGCAATGGTGTTCCAGGTGTTTACTAGGGTGTTTACTAGTGTTACTTATGCATTTGCTAGGGGGTTCTGGGTTGTCACTAGGGCATTTCTAGGTGGTTGCCATAGTATTTGTTGAGGTCGATAATGGCATTGATAAGTGGTTTTTATAGTGTTGTAGGTGTTGCCAGGGTGCTACGTAATTGCTAGGGGGTTCTGTGTGGTCTCTATGGCATTGCTTGGCGTACTCTTTGTGGTTGCCAGGGCATTGCTAAGTGGTAGCAATGGTGTTTTAGGTGGTTGCTAGGGTTTTATTTAGTCAGTTGTTTTAAGCTGGGGACACACTTAACAACTGTAAGGCCGATTATGAATGTAATTTGATACTTATGACTGATCATGCCCAAACGCGCCGAGTCAGACAGTCGGTGTTCACAGTCTGAGTTTAAAATCTGCTCCAGTCATTGGAAACAGTCTGTAAGTGTGTTCAGCTCAGTCTTAGAATATTTCAGCTAGTCATTATGTGTGTCCCCTGCTTTAGGGGTTCGAGGTGGTTTGTGGTTGTTAGGGTGTTTCTAGGTTTGCTTACTGTATGTTATAAGTTTTAATGACATTCAATGTAATCTTTGGGGATTTGCTTTGCCTGTTTTTCATGCAGGAGATAAACTTTGTAATGCTGATCTCTTAAAAAATACATTATAACAATATGACTCATGCCTATAGCATGATCTGGGAAAGTTTTACTTTTTTTACTAAGTTATTGTTATTATTATTATTTTATTTGAATCTATATTCATGTCAGTTAACCTGCAATTGACATGTTAAAGAGCTATTTCTACCTGATCTTACCCCTAATTTTAGTTTTGTTGGTGTAACCTTATAGCCTGGCAAGCCAGACCTACATCAAGATGTTAGGCCTGGCAACTCACCATAGTCACGGCTCAATCCGAGGGGCGGGATAAACGTCTGTCTTTCAAATTCGCTCTGCATGCAATAGGACAGCGCTACAACCAACCAGCGCGTTTTCCCACCAGCGGAGCTAGTTGATAGATTCAACTTTTGCTGTATCTGGCCGGCAAAACTATGAACACATCTTCCTGTTTTAAGAATGACTTAAGTGCTGTTCTTTTCTCAAAGAAAAGCTTAACTCCAAGTCCTCCAGAGTCACGGACAAAGCCGATTCAAAAGACCGCTGTTCGCCAGGAGCAGCTTTTCTTTGTTTTCAAGTAGCAGGGAATTCACGCGGAACTGTCACAACTCTTCACAGAGAGCCACAAAATCACTTTCCAGAACATTCTCATTCACAGTTCCATGCTGGTGGAATGATCTCCCCACCCTCATCCGGAATGCAGAATCCCTGACAACATTCAAAAGACAGTTGAAAACCCATCTCTTCCGTGAGCACTTAACCTCATAAAAAAAAACAAAAAACAAAAAAAAAAAAACACTTTCCCTTTCCTTTAAATCCTCGCTTATCGGGCTTATGCTACTCTGAATAATGCCTGAACTTCGTATTTTGAGCACTTCTTGCGTTGTTTTTTGCCTCTTCACGATGACTCGCTTAATTTAGTCCTAATTTGTAAGTCGCTTTGGACAAAAGCGTCTGCTAAATGACTAAATGTAAATGTAAACTCTGTCGTCATTATTTAAAGCCCGACCCACCGACTCTATACACAATGTGATTGGCCTGACTAGAGTTTGGTTTTTCCAGCTCGAAAGTCAACGAGCTAGTTGCTAGTTGCACAGCTAGTCTAGTTGCTAGACTACACTGGCTGCAAAATAAATTTTGCTGCTGCTAGGGTTCGTCTAGATTTCTAGGCTAGTAACCTTAGATATTAAGGGTGATTCACTAATGTTAAATAATTTTTTTTAATAAAATCAATGAATTTTAGATGAAGCACTTTTTTTTCATAGTATTTTGAGATGCATCGGGAGTAGCACCCTCAAGCGCATCCTTAGTTGATACTGTAATAATATATTGGCGAAACAGATTTGGCGAACGCTGCATATTTGTGGTCGTGCTGCGAGAACGTCAAATGTATGTATTTACAATGTGTTTTTGCAACGGTAAGCAATGGAGCTAATCACAGACATAGTTGTTGATCTCTTGAACACTATAACGATTTAGAGGTGTTTAAGTTACTCAGAATCCACTCCTCACTCAAAACACAAGATTCAGTGCTATTCAGTGCTGAGTTATGCAGGCTCGCAATTATCAATCTAATTAACAAACAAAGTATAGAGACGATGAAAGTAAGAGATTTAATGTGCATTTTGGCAGCTTCATTGATTGTAATGGAACTTTGTGAGATTGCTGACAAAGCAACAGTGTTTTAGTGATTGTAAAGTGAGCGCTCTTTCATGCTTTTCATGCTTATATCGCCTATATAATTCATTGAATGAAACTGTTGTTTTTCATGCTGCTAAGAGGACTGACAGCCAATTGCATGCTGCAAAGTCTGGAAGTGACATCTACAGTACATATAAATACTGGATTTACTCTGCATGGGACAGATTATTGACATATTAAAATAGAGAAGCATTAAAGCAATGTAAAGGCAGACTAATAGATTAATAGAAAAAATATTCATAGCAAAATATTTTTGAAATTCTATTTCAATTATTGGTAAAAGTGATGAATTTTAAATAACCTTAAATCTCTCACTATATGCTGTTATGGTGGAGCCGTTGCTTAGCCTACATCTTTACTTTACTAGAGCACCTTCTCAGTAATTTCAGAAGCACCCTTAGTGATTTGATTCTGGAACCGGGCCTGATCGGGAGCATGAGAGAAACAGCAGAAGCACAGTGTGAGGGATGTCAGGTGCATGATGCTGAAAGAAGGATCCTCAGCCCTGTAGTAGAAAGTTCCGGTGGGTGTCTGCTGGAACAATAAACACAAAGGTGCTTTTAGATGGGGCGTGCACTAAGGCTTGATTTAAAGGCTTGTTGTGACAATGTTTTAGACAGATTTGTGAAGGCAGTGCGTCTCAGTGCCACAGGCACTCAGTGTGAAGGTCATTGGCACTGACAGCCACACAAATACACACTCTCATTGCGGTCAGAGTTGAGGCCCAGCAGAGCCACAGCAAAATAGCAGGCTTTCATTGGATTCTAAGATAAGCTCTATCTGAAATGAGCTTGACAAACACTGCAGCACGACTGCCATCTGCTGTGAGGCTGTGTTCACCGGGATAATCTTACCATGTCATCTCTCCTGCTGCATCTCACACATTTCTGTCTAACTGTCTCAGCCACGTACCATACCAGCTTTTAAACTGACTACAATTCTGTTTTTCCATTTCTTCCAGGTCTGTCTAACCATAGGGTTCCTAGACATTGTTTAGGGGGGCTTTGTCCACGTCTTTCATATCAGCCCACATAAAAATCTCAGATTAATCTAGCTGTCAGCCCCCTAAAAAAATCTAAACTCCCTTTTGAAGCAATAAATATTTCTCTCAGGCACAACAGTTCATTTCAGGCAAGAAGCTACTGTAAGACTGAAATTCTAGAATTGCCCACGCATGATAGTGTTGAGCTACAGAACATACATATAAAGTTGAGGGTTTATTCAGTTTTGGTGCTGAGGATTTTGATTTGTGGTAGAAATCCCCCTATGTAGCTGACTTAAGTCCATCTGGGACGTCTGGCAACATTCACCCTGGGACCTCTACTGGCGACATTTACCCAAAACGTCTACTGACGACACTTAAGAATTTATTGTCTAGCATATCTACTGGGGACGTCTGCTGAGTCGGACGATGTCTGGCCTCCTATGAACACTATCACTTGGGAATAAGGTCTCTGTTCCACTGACCTGCTGCGCAGCAGTAACCAGACAGACTCCAGACAATGCCTTTGAATATGCTTTAATCACGTCCGGGAGGATCTTGGACCAATTTTAGAGAATTCCCCTCGACCAAAGGAGTACAGTTTTTATAGAATAAGTGTTAGGGCAAAGGAGACTTGATTCATTACATTATTTTCTCTAATATGATTGGTTCTTCTTATGTATAATTCTCTGTTCATTGGTAAAAGCTTGATGCTAGGGTCATAAAGTTAAAAATATATATATATATATTCAGACAACTGTCTAGCTTTGTTATATTTAGACAGCATATAGTTTTGTTTCCTCTTTTTTTTTCTATTTCAAAGCACACATCCAGACACAATTTGGCCAAATGTTGGGGACATTTAGTTTGCAAAAGCATTAAAGGTTAATCCTGCAAGAAAAGGGATGTTAGTTGTTTTATTAAAAATGTCAAATTTCCGTCACAGATTTATCATAGGAATAGGCTTGCTGCGATAGACTGTATAACCGGTGTTACCGTGTTCGGCTGTAGGCTACACCGATTACATAACTTGCTCACTGCGGCAATAGATTTATAGAAGCAAAAACCATTTAGTTCCGTTGGACAATGGACACTACGCTACAATTTTTAACTTAAAAGCATCTGCTCTATTCCGTACAGCATGAGATGCAGAGTCACAGCACAGTGAAGCAGGAGTCAGATTTCACTTATTACGTGACAAGAGTAAGAAGAGATGACTGAAAAGACGATGGCGGAGGATTTGTTGCACAACAGATGCTAAGCATCTTTGACAAATATCTTGTAAAATAGTCAAACCCTGTACACAGAGTATGCGTGATCGCGAAATCGAAAGTGAATATAAAAGGCGAGCGCACATTCAAAAGCCATTTCAATCCTGCACATATTGAAAGTGGCTCCCTGATGCCTCAAATAATAGGCCTATACACAGAGTATGCGTGATCGCAAATTGAAAAGAGAGCGCACATTCAAATCCCTATATACCGGTGTGAAAATTACACCGCCACTTTTCTTGGATTTGTGTGTTTTGAGTTTGTTCACTGAAATGATTCGTTCGGATTTGTTCATTGATTCATTCAGTGTCAATTTCTTTAGATGTGTCCATTTCTTTCACTAGCAAAAGGTGACATTTAAACTATGATTTTTATGTCCTTTAAGTCATTGAATTTATTTGTTTAAAAAAAACGATTCATTATTACTGTATGTCATGATTATGTTTCTACCACATGGGAGTTCTATAATTAAACACACAGCTTTAGCTCAGCAGATAATG
Organism: Scardinius erythrophthalmus; assembly: GCF_964197995.2. Taxonomy (NCBI): domain Eukaryota; kingdom Metazoa; phylum Chordata; class Actinopteri; order Cypriniformes; family Leuciscidae; genus Scardinius; species Scardinius erythrophthalmus. Next base: position 41,593,551 of record NC_138221.1, read on the forward strand.
TTAATTTTTTGTTTGTTGAGAGAACAGTGTGCAATACGGACTGCATTTACGGATCAAAAATTACCTCCTTTATAAACCTGCTTATTGCTGATGTTTTCAAAACACACAGCTTGTGCAGCTACGACTCAATGGCAGGATTAATGATGCTGTTCTTTTATTGAATTCATTACCACGCTCAGTGAGCATTAGTAAAGTCTTAATTGTTCTGTCTAAACCCAATCAGTTAATTATGACTTTTCATTTCATGAACTGCAACTATGCAGTTTCTCCCATGCAATTCGTCATCTTAAGATTTTTAATATACTAAAAGTTCCTGTTATTGCTGCCAATCAATATAACAAAACAAATCAATTCAGTGAAAGCCACACTGTGAGTTGCTTTGAAGCTATACAACTCATTTGTAAAAGATGACATTAGTTTAAACATTTTTCATATGAGCAAGAGTTCTGGTAAACAATTATATCTGAATTCGTCTGATAAGTAGCATAGGTCAGTAACAGTATATTTAAGCTCATTAATTTACTGTAGGCCGTTCAAAAGGTTTTGATAGAAATCAATTTGTTCAGCAAGGATGCATAGAATTTATCAAAAGTGACAGTAATGTTTAATGTTCTGTTATGCTGGAATTTAAAAAGGGTTTCTGGTATGTCAGAGATTTATTGGGGTTACCATTGTGGTGCAGAATAGCCTGTGGGTAGGTTAAGGATTGACCGAATACCCCTAAGACTATGGGCCCTATCTTGCACCCAGCGCAATTGACTTTGTACACCGATGCATGTATCATTCCTATTTTGCACCCGCGCACAGCGGACTTTTCCCTCCACAGACGCACGTTGGTAAATTAGGAAATTAACTTGTGTTCCCGGGGGCGGTTCAGCGCAAAGAGGAGGCGTGTTCCGGCGGAAACGTTCCCTGGTGCTATTTGCAGGTTTAGAAACAATTCCGCCACTGACCAGGAAAAACCTAGTCTAAAGTCAGTGGCGCGTTGCGCATGTTATTCATATGCTATTTTAAGGGCCATAATCAATGTAGCGTGTGCTCAACGCGCATACACTTTGCTGATCTCATCTACACACAGATGCAGCTGTTCTCATTTTTAGAAAACCATACATTATAACAAGGAAAAATATGAACACACGAGGGAAATCATTGTTGTGTCCATGAAGATGTGAAAAAATAGCCATAAATCTAGCTTACACATTTACCCAAATTTTTATACGCCTGTTTAACCGAAGCTAATTTGGGTGGGTTTCTCCCATCCCCATACAATGTCACTTCTCTGTCTTTTATGGCCCTGATGAGAACGTCGGTCTCCTCGGCTGTGAATCGCTCCTGGTGCACGCCTCGCAAATCCGCCGTTATAATAGCAATCCGCCATGGAACAAGCGCGCCTGCTCTTAAAGAGAATGTGAGATGTCCCTCTGATTGGTTTATTTCACGTTACGCCCAAACCACACCTATGAATAATGAAGCTACTTCAGACCAACCCATTTTAGATTTACGTCGGGCGCAAGAGTCATTTATCTCGCCGGTATTATAGCAACAGCGCCCAAGATCCGCCCACAAAGTTACTTGCGTTTCAGATCGTTAAAATAGGGCCCTATATGTTGCTTTAAAAAAAAAAAAAAAGCAATGGCCGTGTACATTTCAGCACAGTGGTAGTCTCTTTGCTAATTACACAAGTACTAGCAGTTAGCAATTGTACAGTAAATAATTTGAGTTTATAGGTTCTGATTATAATGGTTTTATGCAATTTAATTAAGTTCCAGCTACATAAAGCATTTAAGTAGTATTATAGTTTAATTTAATATAATGTTGACTCAAATGCAATAAGTTCACAGTATTCGTTTTTAAACTTAAGTGGTTTAAGCTAATCAGTTCCTTTAATGCTTTTAGTTACCTTAACGTTGGGTTTTAAAGTGTACAAAAGATTTCTATTTCACGTAAATGCTGTTCTTTATGTTCCCAAATCAGCTGAACCGTCTGGGGATGGAGTCTCCATTCCCCGGGATGTGGCCGAAATCGTGAGAGCTCGTCGGCTGCACGATTCATTCTGGCTCTCCCGGAATGTAAATGGCTCGAAGCGACCTCAGATGCTTCTGACTCCATAAGAGGAGACGGCGAGTTGCGACATACGGCGGGTGCGCAGACCACCTTGTCGGGTGATGTACGTTATTGTCGCCGTGCTGTCTGAACGGACTAGTACGTGTTGGTCCTTGAGCAATGTTCGAAAACGATGCAGAGCCAAACGTACTGCCAGCAACTCGAGGCAATTGACATGCCAAAGGAGCTGGGGTCCTGTCCAGGAGCCCGCGGCAGCATGTCTATTGCACATGGCACCCCAGCCCATGGCAGAGGCATCTGTTGAGACAACAACATGCCTGGAAACTCATTCTAAGGGCACTTAGGAAAAGCCCGTAGAAAGGAGAGATTCGACCACGGGGTGAAGGATGTGAAGGGGAGGCGGAGCGTCCCAATGTGGGGGCACGGTCATATGCCGCGTCCTGACAGAGGAGGCCAGGGAAGGACGAGCCCGCAATAAGAACATGACGCATCCACGAACGCTGCCCGAGCGTGATTTAAGCTCAAACATCCCAGGCAGTGATCAGAAGATAATACATGTCTACCGCACCCAGAAATACACGGGCAAGACATCTTTAAAAAGACGTGCCACGTGCAGCTCTTTTAGAGAGGAGAAAAAAACTCAACAGTGTGTTGAAGCGCCCAGGGAGATCACTACAGATCTTGGCAGATCACTGCACAGACCAGCAGCAGGTAATGTGATCTCGCTGGAACACGCTGTAACACCAACAGCACTGAAGAGTCGCTCGTCTCGAAGTGATAGAACTCAGAAAGGCTTGCAGAGGAGTGAAGAATACTCTTGGCTCGGAAGCAAAAACATAATGCTCCTTTTATACCCACACGGTGGGGCGGAGTTGCGCTATGCAAATTGCACAGACCCAAGGCGTTGTTTTGCCATTGGCTCGTTTTGTAGAACTCTAAGGTGATAGGCTTCTAAGCGAAATCCCCATTTCGTCAGTCATTGACGTAACTCAGAGTGACTGACTGAAAGGGAACCATATTATCTTTGGTAATAGAGATAACAGACATCTTGTGATAATAAGTGTTCTCATAAGAGGCTTAATGTTCTTTCTAATCTGAGATCATTCCCTTAAATGGGAGCACTAGAGGAGCAATGGTGGAGCAAAATTTGATTTATGAGCAAGGAAGAGCCTGTCGTTTTGCTGCCTCCCCCTTTAATAAAACAATATGAAACCTGCCTTCAAATGAAAGTGTTACAGAGAAAGAACAACTGAAAAACAGCAGAACTGAAATATTTCAGAAACGGATATTATCAGCACCGACACGTAGGATTGTCTCGTTTGATGGCATTTTGTTGGAGATAAATGTTGAAGAGGTGGAGGAGCCAGTAGATGTGCCTGGATTATTACCCATGATTAATTTGATTTGTCTGCCAAAAACCAAATGTGTGAGATCATTGATGGAAGAGCAACAGTTTATTCTATTTTAACAAACACCATTCAAATTAACAGTGAATTGCGGAGGTCATATACAGTCTGCAGAGCTTGTAGCGTCATGGCTCTGCTGTAACCCATTGGAGGAGGTTTTTGTTTAACATGGCTGCCAAATCTTGCTAGCACTGTGACATTTCTAAGAGGGTGCAGACAAGTTTAATGATTCGATATAGTCCCCTGGTAGTTATAAATAATCCAGTAAAGTGTTAATAAAATGATTATGTGTGCCTTGAGGGCATGATTGTTCTTCCGGTATTGATAACTCAAGGGTCTGTGTGTAATATATTCATGTCTCTTTTGTGAGTGTCACATAGTATATATGTACATTCAGCCCGTTCTCATCCCAAGGCGCTATATACTGATGCTTTTGACATTTCGTCTACATCGAACGCACATGGCACCCTTTAGCGTCAATATGAGACGCAGATAGAAATGGGCCAGAAGGCGCCTCCTAGCGGTCTAACCCTAACCCTACCCCAGACCACACATGCCAACCCTCCCGATTTTTCCGGGAGTCTCCCGAATTTCAAAGCCCCTCCCGAAAATCTCCCGGACCGACCTTTCTCCCGAATTTCTCACGATTTCCACCCGGATTATTATTATATTGCTACACCATCCGCTACACCATCCGTCACACCATCCGTTAAAATGAAGTTAATTCGGCCAGCGCTCATACCAGTGTTTACATCCTGTTTTCATCCTGTTTTCTGTTGAAGTCCAAAGTAGTCGATTGTCGAGTTCACGCGCGTGATCATAGGTAACTAAACATATGCGCGTGAACTCGACAATCGACTACTTTGGACTTCAACCGAAAACAGGATGTAAACACAGGTATGAGCGCTGGCCGAATTAACTTCATTTTTATTCATATCTTTCACATCTACTGCAGTCAGATTCACCCATGTTAACTCTAAAGGAATCACTCACATGACCTGTGCACTTGTAATGACACATCAAGGATGTTAAAAGGGTATAAGAAGGTTTAAAATATGCCCATTGAAGTCAACAGGGTGGAAATTTTAAAAAGAGGACAACACGGTGTAGGCAACACCGATTTTTGTGGAATTGAATTTGTCAAATACATGAATTACATTTTTCTTTGCGTTTGTGTGTGTGATATTTATGACAACCCCCCCCTTTGAATATCTCCCTAGTATGCCCCAGACCTAAACTTACCCATAACCGAACAAAGCTCTGTGCGTGTCATATTGACGTTAAAGGGTGCCATGTGCGTTCGATGTAGACGAAATGTCAAAAGCGTCAGTATATGATGCCCTAGGATGAGAATGCGTTGGTACATTTGGGTCCACATTTGAAAAAATTTAAATTACATTTAACTAAATATTATATTATTTTATATACATATTATATACATATATTTCATTTCTTGGGGTGTCTATAGTTTGGGGTCAGTGCAATTTGTAATGTCTCTTATGCTCAAAGCTGCATTTATTTGATGAAAAATACAGTAAAAACAGTAATAATGTGAAATATTATTACAATTTTAAATTATTGTTTTTTGTTTTAATATACTTTAAAATGTAATTAATTTGCAAAGGTAAATTTTCAGCATCATTACACCAGTCTTACGTATCACATGATCTTTACGAAATCATTATAATATGCTGATTTGCTGCTCAAGAGATATTTATTATTATTGTCAATGTTAAAAACAGTATTTTTGAGGATTCTTTGACGAATAAAAAGTTCTAAAGAATAGCGTTTATTTGAAATAAAATTCTTTGTAACATTATAAATGTCTTTACTTAAAGGTACAGTATGTAATATTTTTGTAATAAAATATCCAAAAATCCCTTGCACAATGTGATATATTTCCTGCAGTTGTGTACTTACAATATCCCAAAAGTTACCAAAGATTTTTAATTTCATAGAAATTCCAATTTTAAATAATGGATCATCCCTGGTCAATGTCGCCTGTCAATGATGTAATATCCTTGTTATCCCTGGTTTCCGCTCGTACTGCCATAGTAACCATGGCGACAGACATGGACAACTGCGTTACGTCTAGCTTCCATGAGCACGCTGTTGTTGTTTCTTTCAAACATTATGGACCATGGCAAGCAGACTTAGGGAAAAAAGCGTGCCATTTTTGAGAGCTTCACATCCGTGACTAACTTCAATTTGACAGAGACGCCGCTCCTGCATGTACTTTATTAGACGGGTGAGCAAATGTACATAAAACTAATCAATGCCATATAGCTCAACATAATGAAATGTTAGAATATTAGTATGTTATTCTAATGTTGATTTAGCTTACGGCTAGTCTCATATAGTCAAATCAAGTCAAGTCATCTTCATTTATATAGCGCTTTTAACAATGTAGATTGTTTCAAAGCAGCTTTACAGAGATAAATGTATAATTTAAGGTAACAGAGAATGTTTTGGCTTTATAGCGGTTCTTTAATAAAGTTATTTTCCAGCTAAAGTTAGTTTTGATTGATTTGCTTCCGTCGCATCGAACATTTGTTATTAAATTAGGGGCCGCTAGACGACACCATTCTCTCTACACAGACTTTAAACGCGAACCTGTGATAAAAGACACTAAAATTAGCGTAGATGCCATTCTTCTTATGATGTAACGAGTACATCAGGATTTATGGGAAGTGTTCCCGGTTCCGGCTGACCTAATCTATGCAGCCTAACATTGAATTATAGAAGTCTATAATGTGTTATTTGAATGCTAGGTCAAATTGATGTGTCTTTAATCTAGCTTTGAACTGACAGTGTGTGTCTGCTTCCCGGACAATGTTAGGAAGACAGTTCCAAAGTTTTGGTGCTAAATAGGAAAAGGATCTACCACCAGCAGTCGATTTTGATATTCTAGGTATTATTAACTGGCCGGAATTTTGAGATCGCAATAGACGTGAAGGACTATAATGCGTTAAGAGCTCGCTCGAGTACTGGGGAGCTAAACCATTTAGTGCTTTGTAAGTAATCAGCAATATTTTAAAATTGATACAATGTTTAGCCAATGCAGTGTGCATTCATCTAATATAGCGAACAAACTAACACATAGAATAACATTATAACTTTCAACACACTCAAATGCAGTTTAGTGTGATAGTGTAGAACTAGTGAAACAGCGCTGTGTTACCTCACAAGTTTCATTCGTCTAATAAACTGACCTGTGTGAGTAGTAATTCTACACTTGCGGGTAGTTCGGTAGAATTAAATGTCCTTATTCCTTTATATCCGTGGGACTCGCGTGTGGCGCTGATATCTGTCTCTCATTAGCAATCGTGACCTGCTTCATAACACAGTCATGTTAAAAACATCAATGTACTCACTCATCCATAAACATTATTAGATCCATCAGCATGACGGCAAGTTCCATAATCCCGCTTATGCGTCATCAATTTACGCTTTTGTTATTGTAAGAGGTTAGCGACCCTTAGCGGCGAAAAAAAATACATATTGTAGCTTTAATATCTTTAGAAATCTTACAGATACCATATATATATATATTTATATATATATATATATATAGTTGTAAACAATATCTTATCAGACATTCTGCTCAGTCAATGGAGGAGTGCTGATTGTGCTTCCTTTTCGAGGGAACGCCTTAGGCTTTAGTACCCTCATTAAGAAAAGTAGGTCAGGCGACGTGTCTATATGTGTTTACCTACGTCTTGCTCTATAGTGACACATGAGAAAGAAATACATACACGCATATATGAATAGACAGGGCTTACTGTATCTGACCTACTAATAGAGAAAGTGCCACAGAGTGAAGGGAACATGAATATTGTATTGCATGAAATGTGGAGCCTGGGAAAAGGGGGACGTTTGGTGGGGAGACTGGCCCATCCCCCAGCAGCTCTTCTGCAGTGGCACAGTGCAAACCTGCATGATAGTGCCAGTGAGAGAGGAAGAGATTGGTCAGACCGGGTTCCTGTGAATTTAATATTCTGCTCTGAGCTGAGGGTTTACATTCACAACCGTAGCTATGGTTACAGCATATTTCATGCACCAATCACAGAAAGTGAGCTGTGACAGAAAATCCAATGAGGGCTTTTTGTCTTCTCTACTTTGAAAAACCTTCTGCACTACTGGGTTATGAACACAGGACACTACTGCACTCTGGACATGTTATACTGTATCATTATAATGCATTGTGAGAAAATACTCAGATAATAATATTAATTTGGTGTAATAGGTTTTTATTTTCAGTGTTTATGCTATATCATATATATATATATATATAAGGGTATGTATATCTACTATATATATATATATAGTTATAGTTGATACATTTCTGTGTAAAATAACCAAACAAATGTCTGTTATTTAGATATATATATAGCATACGTAATATAAATATAAGTATATACAGAACTATTTTTCTGGTTCTCAAATCTGATTGGCTAAGAGCCTTTTCCAGCCATGCGATATTGCCCCAGTATCAGCAGCACTGGACCGTTTCACCATACCTTCAGCGGCCCTTCAGCACTCATGTTCCCGCAGAGAACAGTGTCATCTCGGCCAGTCCTTCGGGAATTTGCCGCAGGCTCTTATGTAGATAGTGTTTCTTTAAACACGAGATATAATTCATTTTGTACATTTCAAATGTCAATTTTTGGTCTTATTCATCTATTACTTAATTGATTTGGCTAAGGGCAGTTTCATAACTTTATATCTATATTTAAAGTCCCCGTGAACCGGAAGTTGCAAACGACTTTTCTCCAGTGTTATGACGTATTTCCCAGTGAAAAGGAATATTGAACAGAGGGCAGGGTTTTACTCTAGCGCTCCTCCTCTCCATCTCTCGCTCATAGCAGAATAACGGTTTGAGGGGAGTGGTTAAGCGTTGCCCAAACCAATTCCTCAAACCTACGTCCTCCAATGCAGAGGGGAGGGGCATTTTCAGATTTTGATTAAAGATTACCATGGTAAAAAATTTTTTTTTTAAATATTTTCTTGCACGGATTAATTGTTCACCACAAGACTAGTAATATGCGCTAACAAAGTAAATAGGGTCAATTTTGATTTCATGGGGACTTTAAATCCTGTAGGTTACTATAGTGCTGCTTTTGACTGAACTATTTGCTTGTGTTTATATAAATTTTACAAACTTCTTATTCTTTTGATAATAGCTAATATTGTTTATTTAAATATTATTGATCAATAAGTAATATTTTATATAAATAATGTGCCATATTTGGTATTGAGAAAGGGTCCGTTTGTGATTTCGACTTCAGTGACAGTTACATTGTTGCACTATTAGATGGCAGCAAAGATCGTTTATATCTATATCAGCACGCTGTGATTACCTACGGCACTCTGCCTGCATCGCAGCCGTGCTGATACTCGTGTGATATTGCTCATATATCTAGATATGAATTATATAAATATTTCCATTCAGGGTAGTGGACAAATACTTTTGGTAGTGGAAATATTTTAACCTTTAAAAAATCCAAATAATATCACTAATAATTTGTAATTTATTTATTTAATTATTTATTTAGTGTAATAATTGTATTTTTTATATTAAAAAAATTTGCAACAAAAATCACCTGTATTAGAAGTTGAATTAAGAATCATTGAAAAGTATAACAGATAGTATAATAGATCAGAACATTACTTTTAATTAAAATGAACAAAAAATTTCAATATTTCAGTGATGCTTTGGATGAACAATATATAATCAGTGGCTGCAGTGAGCTCTTGGGCTCTACACTTTGAGAACCACTGCACTTGCTAAACAGCTGAACAAACAGGGACACATGCACACCGATGATTGAGGTTCTTGCACAAACACAGGCTTCTCGTATTAACTTCAAATTTCAGTCCTGTGAAAGTTATACAGTAATTCAAGTATGTGGTTGACAGTAATGCCTACTAAGTCCTTTATAAGGCATATATATATATACATACATACACAGTTGCACCCCTGGTATATGATAAAAATGTGTATATATATATAATTTTATATAGGAATATTTGAATGGAAGTAGCAAACAAAGCACAACTGCAATTTAAATGTGAATAATACTAATAAATTGTGTATATCAAATTAAAATTACAGTTACATCCTGTTTGTTACTTCAATTCAAATTTAGTAATGCAATTTCCATTCTTAATTCTATTCTGAATGGCGCACAGTCCTAAAATCTACATCCTGTTCATGTTTTGTGTCTGTTATTCACAGATTTTCACCACTGCACCATGCAGCTCTCAATGGAAATGTGGAGGTTATATCACTGCTGCTGGACTCTCAGGCCTTAGTTGACATCAGGGACCAGAAAGGTACCAGAAAAACATTAATGCAGGAAAAAAAAGTTCTGCATTGCTTTAGATGTCACTTCCCAAGCTTAACTCTACATGCATGTTTTAGGAATGTGTAGTGCAGTAATATCAAAAGCCTTTCCTCTCGTGTTCCAGGGATGCGGCCTCTGCATTATGCAGCATGGCAGGGAAAGTCCGAACCCATGAAGTTGCTGCTGAAGTCAGGCTCCTCAGTGAACGGTCAGTCTGATGAGGGGCAGATCCCCCTGCACCTGGCCGCTCAGCACGGACACTATGACGTAGTGAGTACATACTGCTACAACACCATGCCCACTCTTCTTCAGAGACGGTGTATGATAAAAGATCCACTGACAACTTGGAAGCAGAACCTGGGGCCGGATTCATGAAAATCATCTTAAAGGGTTAGTTCATCCAAAAATGAAAATTCTGACGTGATTTACTCGCCCTCATGTCGTTCCAAACCTGTACTTTTGTTCACCTTTGGAACACAAATGAAGATCTTTTTGATGAAACCTGAGTGATTTCTGTCCCTCCATTGACAGCTGCACAACTACCACTTTGACGCTTCAAAAAAGTTCATAAAGAGATCGTAAAACTAATTCATATGAATTGAGCGGTTTAGTCCAAATTTTCTGAAGAGACTCGATCACTTTATATGATAAATTGATTTAATTTAGGCTTTTATTCACAAATTAACATTGATCAGCAAACATAAACAGAAGCTCAACTGATCCTGTTTAACGTGCGAGAACAAATCTCTTTGGTTCTTGCGGAAGCTCAAATCTGCTGCATAACTCGAGAATTAACCTCATTGGCTGTTGCTGAAGCTCAAACGTGCTGCGCAACACACAAGATTGAACGTCATTGGTTCTTGCTGAAGCTCAAACATGCTGTGTAACACGAGAATGAACCTCATTAGTTGTTACTGAAGTTCAGACGTGCTGCAAAACATGAGAATGAACCTCATTGGTCCTCGCATGTCAAGCGAACATGCTTGAGCTTCCGTTTACCACAGCTGATGTGTGAGTTGATGAATGTTTAAATGTGAATAAAAGCCTAAATTCAATCTGTTCAACATATAAAGCGATCGAGTCTCTTCAGAAATTTTGGACTAAACCGCTCAATTCATATGGATTCGGTTTACAACTCTTTGAAGCGTCAAAGTGGTAGTTGCGCAGCTGTCAATAGGGGGACAGAAAGCTCTCAGTTTAATAAAATAAATCTTTATTTGTGTTCCGAACATGAACATAATTCTTACAGGTTTGGAAAGACAGAATTTTCAACATGGGGTGAACTAACCCTTTAAGAAAGAAGTTAAGAAAGTTCTTAAGATACATTCTAAGTTGACTGTCACAGAATGGAAAGCACAGGATTGTGGGATATCAAAGGCAGCGAAGGATACATCTATGCTGCCTTCAAATATCAATCAGATGAAGGTATCTTAGGAGACAGGAAGTGAAGCTAACTTTGTATTCGGACGTGCCTTGATGCCCTCCTTCCGTGTAATGCAGCATTTTTAAGTTTTCGAACACAGCCAATGACGATGTTAACAAAAATAACCGAAATAACCATATATGGAGCTGACAACGCCTAGTTTTACTATGCATATCGTCATATTCATATGCATATTCATCCACGTGATACCATGTTTAGCGGTACAAGACAGTAGGAAAATATGAGATACGGATGTGCCGTCACATTACATTGCTAAAAATCATTTAGTAGCCTAGCCTTGCCTTATATTTGAATACATAAATCAAAATAGTATAAAATACATTTCAGAGAAAGTTTTTCTCAATCTTGTCCTCTGGCCAAATAGTATTTTGAATTGCTTTATATTTTTAATGGAAACAGATAGGCCTTATTGTGCATTATTGATCATTATTTGCACGAAAATATTTTCTCAGACCACGAGTTCTGCTATTATCATGCGCTAAGCAATCCTCGCTGTAGTTAAAACATTAAAACACAGCGTGCCACAGGAAAAGTGTTCAAAAGCATCACATCCACTACAAATATTTCTATTTATTAGAATATAATTTTTTTTGTAACTTAATGATTTCATGTAATTTAAGTACTTAACTCAAGAATGGCATATTTAACCTAAATGTGTATATCAGATGTAAAACATAGTTTAAATCATTATTTTATTTATTTAAACTGTTATTATGAACATGCACTGTATTTATGAGTAGGACTCACAATGAAGATTTAAAGTGGTTTTCCTTCATCTGCCGTCAGTCCCTCAGCTCACCATCAGTGTCGCCAAACTGCTCCGTCTCCAAAATGTTCGTACGCATGGGTCAGAGTTTGCGTGCAGGTGCACAAATTTTCCCGTCAAGTTTGTTATTATAAATCACAACTTATGCGTTGGAAGTGGCGTATGCCTCTTTCAGGGCCTGTTTTGTGCGTACGCACCGCTTATAAATGAGGCCCCTGATGTCTGTGGACTTTCATTATGATGCTCACAAACACACAAATCAGTTGTTTGGCAAATGGTACCTTTAGTAAATAAATTTGTTGTACCAGCAATATCTCCAATTTTTTTTTTCCTTCAAAATACAGTCGAAATTTCAAATGTGATAATGATTAGCATATGTCAGCCGTTGCACAAGAGAATACCTGATTTTAAAGAATATTCTTTTCAGGAATTTGAATTCTTCTTAAATGTTGTCTTAAGAACAATCTTAAGGAAAAAGATGAGAACATTCTTAAGAACATTTTTTGGGAATATTCTTGTTTTTAAAAGTAAAAAAGCAGTTAAGAAGAATTTTATTCTTAAGAAAGTTTCATGAACCCAGCCCCTGATGAGTAAATGCTTTGAAGCGAGATCATCCCACACACACACACACACACATGCATGTAATAAAGCGCACATGCCTTCACCTCTTTCTCTGTCAGAGTTTCTACCGCTTAGTGAAGAGGCAGTTTCAGTAGATAGTGTGGCTATTATTCTATGACACTGTGCGTTTTGGTTACGTGATGATCCTGGTTCCAGTGGCCTTAATCCATGCACAGCTTTTTTTATCACCAAACACCATAATAGTCTATATTTCAGCATAAAAAGTACAGCTAGCCAAATTGAAGAAAAATTAAAAGGATTCAGATCGCATTATAATCAAAGAAGCTGTCTCTGAATCTCTTATTTACATTGCACCTACACATTTTTACAATGAGACGAACGTGCAGTACTCAGCACTGAACAAAAAAAAAGCTGGAGCAGTGAGTGGATTCTGACTAACTTAAACACCTCTGATTGGCCACTGTGCTCAAGAGATCAACGGAAATGTCTGGGATTGGCTGCATTGCTCAACGCTGCTAAAACACTTTGTAAATAGAAACATTTAATGTTCTCCAGAGCGCAAACACAAATACACACTGGAGCGTTCGCCAAATATGTTTTGCAAATATGATATTATTACAGTATCAACTAAGGGTGCTCTTGCTTTCGTTTAATAGTGCTTAGCACCCCTGTAGAACCATGCTATGCAGTGTTCTAAAACAGGTTTTAATTCTGGCATGTTAAATCAGAGTTTAATTTTTTGTTTTGTTGTGTATGAGCGCATCCCGATTAGGAAAAACATCCTCTAACCCCAACCAGCTTTTTTTCACAAATCTCACCCTGGGGATGCACAATAAAATCCTGGTATTAGTAATCCGTTAATGACTTTCATGTTATGATTGATAACCTACAAAAAAATTCTATATTATATTGTCTAAAATAACAAAATAAATAATAAAAAATTAAACAATATAAATATAATAAATATAAATAATTAAAATAAATATATTTTATTTACTCAAGAAATAAAATATATATTTTTAAATATCAATATTTATTTATTTATTATTTATTTAAATACAGCTCACTGGATATATATTTTAAGATTAACTGATTCTTGAGCTAAATGTAAAAATAGGTGGAATAACATGTTTTTAGAAATATTCTATAACATATATATATATATATATATATATATTAATATTTTACTATATTAAAATGAAATACTATGACAATATCAGCTATGGTAGTGATATATGCAACTAACAGCTGGTTACCTGTCCACAGTCTGAGATGCTTCTGCAGCACCAGTCGAACCCCTGCATAATGGACAATGCTGGGAAGACACCACTGGACCTGGCTTGTGAATTCGGCCGTGTTGGGGTGAGTCACACGCTGCTTTTTTTTGGTACTGTCAAATTACTTGTATATCTTTTTGTTTCTGTCTGTAATTGGCTTTTGTGTGTGTGTATGGTCTTCTGTTTGTCCTGCAGGTGGTCCAGCTGCTGCTGAGCAGTAACATGTGTGCAGCTCTGTTGGAGCCCAAACCCGGAGACTCGACTGATCCCAACGGCACCAGCCCACTGCATCTCGCTGCCAAAAACGGACACATCGACATCATCAGGTGAGCTCTCTGAGCCCCAAGACTCGGATGGAAAGACAGTTTGCGTGGCTTGAATGCTTTTCTAAGAATAGAAGTCACACCTCCGGTCCGCCATTCTAGATCTCAGGCTGTCTGTGCCGGGTCGATGTTGCACCTTTGTTTACCAGACACTGAAAGTAAATCAGGTCACCTTTTCTAGCCACTAAAACATCTTGGGATAAGAAATCTTGGTGACGCTTTACAATCATTTTTTTTTGTTAACATTAGTTGCTGCGTTAGGTGTCATGAATTAACAATAAGCAAAAGATTTGTTTACACTTTATTTTAAGGTGACATTGTATTTACTCAAATAAGAACTGATGGTGTCCTTGTTACATATGTTATATGTAATTACCATAGTAATAACACTACATTATGCATAATTACATGCAACTAACCCTCAACTAAACACTAATCCTACCCTAACCCTATAGTATAAGTACATGTAGTTAATTAATATTACTCAGTACTTAAATATATAATTACACTGGAACAATGACACCTTAAAATAAAGTGTAACCGAACTGATTAATATTAATTAACTACATGTACTTACTATAGAGTTACGGTTAGGGTTTGATTTAGGGTTGTTACTTGTAACTGTGCATAATTTACTGTTATTACTATAGTAAGTACATGTAGAAACATGTAACTACGTCACCCTAAAGTAAAGTTTTACCAAAGATTTTCACATTATTTGTTAATCTAGGTTAATTTTTAACTAATTTAATTTGTATATTATTATTATTATTACTAATAATAATAATTATGCAGTTATTCAATAATTAGTGTTCATTCATAATACATTCATTATTGTTAATTTCTATAACTTGAAATGTTAAAAATGTACAGGTAGAATATAAGGTAGTATAAAGTAGAAATTAGAATTTACATTTGATGCTCTGCAAGGAACGGGTCATATCCAACACGTACTGAAATTCTTTAACAGAAGCAGTGCATGTTTTTCATTAGAGAGTCAGAAGCTGCTGGCGGGATTTGCGCCTCATATATTACGGGCGAATATACATCACACATAGGAATTTCTCGTAACGCATCTGTAAACCTGTTGTTTGTGTGAAAGGAAATTTTACAGCCCACAGCAGCACGGCGTAAGAAACGATCCAGATTCTCTTCAACACCCAGAAGGAGGCTTTCAATTTCAGATATTGTGTGTGTATTGATTAAAACCTGCAGCAGTTCTGGGATGAGACAGGAAAGTTTGAGTGAAATTAAGAAATAACACTTGAATCATTTATCATTGTGAGGAGAAAAACTAAATTATGTCCTGTTTGTGAATTCACGTTTATATTTGTTTTCTTATAAGGCAGGCGACTGTTTACGTCCTCAATAAGAGTTTACATATGCTGTCACAATCAAGGTTTTTATATAGTTGAGCTACAGTCTTCATCTGTCAAGCCTACATGTCATAATACTTAACTGAATTTTGAAAAGATTAAAAACACGTTGCACGCCACTTATGTCTTTCAGAGTGTGCACACAACTGTAAGGCCAGTTGATAAAGCCTGCATGTAACCAGACTGGTTACATTTACATGCTTTTATACAAAGCAACTTGCATTGCATTCAAACTGTTCATCTTTTCAGTTCTTTTCAGTTCAACGCCATGACCTTGGCGTTGCTAGCGCCTCTGCTGTTTGAGCGACATGAGCAGTAAGACTAAAGCTTTTGCATGAAATTTTAAAAAGATGATTTATTGCTATAGACTGAAATTGAACTTTTAAAATGGTGTACATTTTTGAATTCATGTAAATGCACTTAGGGGCCTTTCTCATGTGTTTTTGAGTTGAAAAAACTGTATGACGCTGGGCAGTGGAATGAAAGAAAAGTAAGGTATGTTTTTGAAAGGTTGTTCTTCAACTTGAACGCCACGTTTTTAGAACGCATATCATCCACGAGATGCTGCAAAAGACAAGATCAGAATGATCAAATATGTCTGCCTGGTGTATGTTTATGCTGAAAAACATTGGAAAATCAGCGCAGTGGAATGTAAAAATGTGCTTGTATTATATTGTTGATTGCAGTGTTATTTGCTTAAATGTTGAGATGAATCGCAACAAAGGATTTTAAGAAATTAACTGTCCTATTTTTATGCAATTTTGCATCACATGTAAATTTATCTTGTTAAGGAAAGCAAGACAAAAATACTGATTTAAAAAAGAGAATTTGTATTGTCCTTTGAATCACTCTGCATTTTATCTGAACCAACACTTTTCATTTTAAGAGCAAAGCATAAACACAATCAAAACATTGTAACATGTACTGGAGCTCTGGGATGGAAAAGTAGATGGGGGAGGGAAAAGCCTGCATTATATTAATGGAAGTTGACTTCATGATCCATTGGTGTGATGTGACGCTGGGACACACTGTGTGTGTTTGAGCATTAATGGATCCATGTGCTTGATGAAGTTCGAGTGCAAACAGACACTGATGCTAATGAGCAAAAAATTAGCATGTGATGATGATGCAAGCAGCGTGTGCAGGTCAGAAGCGCTGGATTTACTGCCGCTTAACAGTCAGTCACCCAACATGTAATGCAACATCCATCATGCTCAACAAAGCCATTTCTGCACCCCTGGAAACAAACGGAATTGTAAAACCAGTAATTCCCCAAGCCATTGTTTGGACGAAGGAGTCCAGTTGTCCATACTCTGAACTACACTATTCTGGGGGCAAAAAAATATATTTTTCCATTGATGGCCCTTGAGTGTAAAAGTGTAATAGGCTGTAATAAACACTACACCAGAGTTATGAAATACATAATTACATATTGTCTGAAATATATATTTTTTATATAAAAATATTTTATTTTAGCCACTGCTTTACTGAGTATTTTAAAAAAAAACACAACTTCATGTTTTATCTCACAATTCATTTTCACGCCGTTGATCTTTGTGAGCGTGTTTTGTGAGATCTGAGCATTATCAGAACTGGCCTGGAGCTCAGAAAGCTAATTAGAGAAACTCTTTAATGAGCTATAAGCCAAAGGTCCTCATGCAACTATTTACATTGAATGAGAAATCCATTGCTCCAGATCTCGGCTCATCCATGCATTTCATGCATCGACATACAAGCCCAAGTGAGTTAGAAACTGGACAAGTGGTGTCCTCAGCATTAGCTGCCGTATCTGTGCAAAACCAGCTGCACCTGCTTGTGATGAAGGGCATCTTTCCTTCTTTCCACTGGGAACATGAGCATGGTTGAGGGTGCACGTAGCCAGCTGTATTCCTAAGGGTGTGCCAGGCCCCATCCACTCCCTAATACAACACACTGCCATCCATCATTGTGACAGCCAGACCTCCTCCATGATCAGACAGAGATGAGAGGAAGATCAGAGGTGTTCTGCGCTATCCTGCCTTTGTACCAATTTACATGGTACAAAGGCAGGACAGCGCAGAACACCTCTGATCAACACTGCACGTCAGACATTTTGTTGGACAACAGTCAGACTAACACATTATCACAATGCATCATAAACCCAAATGTTCCATATACAGTATGATTGATTTTTATTAAACAAATTTTAGTCTTACTTTTCCTTTTTCTCCAGTGGCTTTTAAATGTAAAATCTCTGGTTGTGATTATGATGAACAATTTCAGTCTCAAGCCCTGAGGAACTGTCAGAACTATCAGTGCAGTTGTCAATAAGGATCAGGACTTTGTGTCAATACAGATGTCAGCATGTGACTGTTTGTCATTGTATATTCGCTCGATGGTGTTTTAAGCCCCCAATGGCTCCTTAGAGGCAGCTAACCCTACCCTCAACCTTTTAGATTTCATATAGGGGCTATGAACTCTCACAGAACGCAATTTTCCATTCCACTGCTCTACTTTTCCATTGTTTTTCAATGTAAACGCATTAGACTGATGTCTTTAACCGTTGCGCTCGGGTCTCGCGTCTTTTGCAGCATCTCGCGCATGATACCGCTTTCTAAAAATGCAGCGCTCGAGTTAAATTCAGTGTCTTCAGTGTCACATGATTCTTCAGAATTCATTCTAATATGATGATTTGCTGCTCAGGAAACATTTATTATTATTATTATCAGTGTTGTGCTGCTTAATATTTTTGTGGAAACTGTGATACTCTACCATTCAAAAGTTTGGGGTAAGTAACAAACAAACTATGAATTGACAAGCTATTCGACTTGGTCAGTGCATCTTAAAGGAACATCTCCATGTGATGGTCAGGTCTATCACTGCGCATTGACACTCATCATTAATTAGCCTGCCTGAATTGCAAGTGTTGCAGTGCCACACATTGTGCCCACACAGCACCCACACCTCCCTCTCTCACCAATCCAGCACGAGTCCAGCTCTGATCAGCCTGGAGCTAATTATAGGCCATGTGAATGTGCAGGTTACAGCAACAGTGTGGGCTATCGCAAGGCTGTTAATTACATCATTAATCCAGTAACCCTAGAGGCCGTACGCATTGGCCGACCCTAAACAGATGGATGAAGTGAGGGAAAATATGAAAGCAGGCTTCATTTGTTGTTCATATCTGTGAAAGAAATGGATCATGGCACCTCTAACCAAAGCCGTTACCTTCATATTAAAACGCTGTCTCCTAAACTTAATGTCATGTACCTGTGTTAACGCTCTCATACCTTTAATTAAATGTGTGGCCATTTGCCCACTAGCAGAAACTATGGTTTCCAGTGTGGGCCCATGCTACTGTAAGTGATGGATGGCTCAGCACATAGTCAGACCAATGTGTGCTCACCCAGCCAGTCAACATGCTTTTTAATCTCCTTTGTTTTCCAAGAGGGGTCGAGCACGAGAGGGCATTATGCGAAGCTAAAAAGGGTCATTTTGGTAGCTAATTATAGGGCAGGTGTCTGACACCGCGCCAGGGCCAAGTTCTCTGCTCTCACCCTGTTTCCCATCCTCCTCTCTGAAGCCATGACTCAGGCCACCTGTGTTTGCTGATGTCCCGCTGCCGTAATTTAATTTACTCTAGTGTCAGAAGGTCATGCTCTATTTAATAGAGGTTCTTCAGGAGGCTGATTTGTTTTTTTGGGGGGAGCAATTTGCAGTGCTTACAAGTTTAATATAATTACATGGCTCTCTGGAATACTTGATTGGTCAAAGGTGGCATTCTGCTGTCAAATATTTTATATAGTGATAACTAAACTGTATATTCTGCTCAGCAACCAATCTCATACACCGCCTCTCTTATTACTCTGTGGTTTCTTTTACTCGCATAATAATATCATTTAAGAACTGTGTAAAATAACATTTTAATAACTAATTCATGACTATTTATTTATTTTGTAAGTAGCTGTATAAGCAGGCTAATGTACAGTACAGCCAGCTGGTTATGATTGCATAATAAACCTCATCAGGAAGATGATCACTGATGTCTGTAATGACTTTATATTATCCCTAACATAAGTGCTGGTAACATGAGAACAATAATAACAAGCTTAAAATGAAAATCTAGGCATGAATTCTGGTCTCGGATGTGTGCAGTTTGATCACAGTGGTTTTCAGTGGTTGTGTCAGACTAGTTACTAATTTGATCCACTCTCAATAGACTGCTGATCCAGGCGGGCATCGATATCAACAGGCAGACCAAAGCGGGCACTGCCCTCCACGAGGCTGCACTGTGTGGGAAGACTGACGTAGTGCGCCTCCTGCTGGATGTAAGTAGAAAGAGATAGAGAAACTTTATTGATCCCTGAAGGGAATTTAGTGCACAATAGCAGCCTAATAAAATACCATCACTAATTTATAGTTGTCAGTAAGCACCAATGTTAATTTACTGATGGATTTACCCACACCGTTTGTGATAACATTGATTTGTAATAAAGTATTAATAGTATACCTGACTGTTATACCTCAGTTACATAATTGTCTTAATCCAACTCTGGTTCGTTTGTATGATATGGTGGTTTCCTGCAGATTTGGCCTGTTAGGTGGTCTATTTTTTTAAACTAGTCCACCACCTGAAAAGGTTGGATATCCACTGCCCTATCCCAACACTATACATTGAATTACTTTGAATAGTGAATTGGCTAGAGTGGCTAGAGTTTTTAGTCTTATATACCCTCTTATCTAAATGGTAAGTAAAAAGATCAAACTTTTATGAACATTGAGAAACATTTCTACCATGTTAGTCAATTGGATCCCAAGCATTATCTAATATTGCTTTAACCTTCTCCCTACAGAGTGGCATCAATGCAGCAGTGAGAAACACATTCAGCCAGACAGCGCTGGATATCGTCTATCAGTTCACTGCTACACAGGCCAGCCGGGAAATCAAGCAGATGCTACGAGGTAAGAAAACGGGATGGCAATAAAACCGAAGATTTTTTTTTTTTTTAAATATACATCACATATGTATTCATGTAGCCTATATATGTTTATTAGTGATGTGTAGTAGATTATGCAGTTTTATGTCTGGTTATCTCTGTGCAGATGCCTCAGCAGCCTTGCAGGTCAGGGCCCTGAAGGACTACTGCAACAATTACGACCTGACAAGCCTCAACATAAAGGCTGGAGACGTTATCACGGTAAGACTTTCTCTAAATCAATTCAGAACCTTTGAAAACAGTTCATTTAAACAGTTTGTTTTACTCTCATGTATTATATAAATTTCAATCAGTGTTAAATATGCTGACTATTTTAAAAATTCACAATGTTTGCTTTAATTTTGGTTTACATTATAAATTCCACATTAATCTTTTGTAATCATAGTAGTTAGTTCAGTGTACGTTCAGAATTTCTCAACAGAGGGCACTGTTGCCTGTGTTTTTCCTCAGACTGTCAAAAATAATTTAGACACACATCAGCTCCTTCCCAGAGAAAATATATCTTTTTTTGCTCTATATACAGTATATTTGGAATGATCTAATTTCCTTTACCTCAGAAATTATCCAGGGTTCAGTGCAAAGTTTTGAAGTCACAGAAATCACAGAACTGCCCCAAATATTTAAATGTCTTACCTATACTATCATTTATCGACATACTATCGTTTTATTCTAGGCCTGTTTAGTTAAGTTTTTATATGGTTTGAAAAATGCCCTCACAAAGATAAAACATAAAATAAATAAATAAATTGAAAAACAATTCCAAATATTGCCATATACATGATATATACACAACTAAAATTATTTTAAAGAAATTCAAACTTCAGCATGGACACATTAAATTGATAAAAAGTGACTGTTAAAAAAGATTTCTATTTTAGTAGAAATTTTAATGGAAATTCAAAGTCAAATTCAAATAGAAAACAGTTATTTTAAATTGTAATCATATTTTACAATATTACTTTTACTGTGTCTTTGATTAAAGAAATGCAGCCTTGGTGAGAATAAGAGACTTCTTTCAAAAACATCTTACCGACTTCAAACTTTTGAACGGTATAGTGTATAAAATAATTTACATTAAAATAATTTCTGCCACTGGTTAATGCTGCCTCATAAACATAAGACTTTAAATTAATTCATTTAATTTTGACATTACAAAGTATTAAAAGTGCCCAGACAATGCATATTGCCATTATAGATGATGGATGATTCTCAAGCCCTGATGATGGATGATGGATGAATTATGATTCATTACTCTGTAGGTTCTGGAGCAACATTCAGATGGGAGGTGGAAGGGCTGCATCCATGATAACCGCACAGGGAATGACAGAGTGGGCTACTTCCCCTCCAGCATAGTGGAGGTGATCAGTAAGAGGCCTGGGGCTGTGGGTAAGAGACGACAACGGGCGGGTCAGTGCTGCCTCTCACACTCACAGATGCATAAGTGATGCTGCTGAACTCGCATGACCCTGATTCTGTTTACAGCCAGCTGTTCATGATGCTCATGTGCACTGGATTGAGAGCCAGACAGGGCCATCTGCTTTTGTGGCAACAAAAACAGGGCAAATGTAGAGCTCTTTTCTCATCTCGTAATGTTGTAGTTCATGCTGTCAGGGAAAAAAAAGCTGGTCATTAATAGAACCTTAAAAATAGTGGCCTTGCCTCTATCCATCCATTGACAGAACAGCAGATCTGAGTTGGATTTTCACAAAACTCTTACCCACTTACTTCGACACTCAAACATTGGTCAGTGTTGCGCTCATTATATAGCAAATAACAGTCCATTTTTTTTCACTGTTATTTTTTCATTGATGGAACATACAGTGTCACCAGAGAAATATTAGTGTGGGGTACATCTAGATCTTAGTTCACGTTGGCCAATAAGTACCTCTTCATCCGTGCTGGAGAACGGATGAGAGAAGAGAGGAGAAGAGACGAGACGAGACACCTGATATTACATAGATATTTAGATTGTCACTCATTGGAAGAATCATTGGGCAACAGAACACTCTTTTGTGCACTCATCCAGATGCATATGATCCATCCAGTGCGCGGTCCGGTTGATATCTCAGCAGGGGTCTAATCTGTGTGTTCATTGTGTCTCATGCTTCACTAAGTATTCATGTCTGTGTCTCTGCATCTGCTGCTCGGTCTTCTCCACTCCATCACATTTTTGTGCGCTTTTTAGAACTCCATTTTTACTAAAATTGCAGTTTTTATGAAAAAAAAAAACATTGTTGATAGGAATGTAATTAGTGAAGGAGGACAACTATCTCAAACAAGCCCTGCTGTGCTCATAGCGAACATAAATGGTCAAATTACACACTCGCACACCCACCCTCCCACACACAGACTTACTGAAAAGAGTCACGCTTACTAAACTTCTCATTTGAGAGGGTAGCTCTACAGTGTTTCTCCTCAGGCACTTACAGAGACAAGTATTTGTATTTTACTACAAGCACCAGCTCATTTCATTTCACTAACCTTGCATTTCCACACATCAACTCTATTTCAAATATATGTATATTATAAAAATATCATTCATCCTTGAAGATATAGTTATAGCCATTTCACTCCATTCTCACACTAAACAGCTCGAAGTGAAAAACAAGCGTTTTCTTCCTTTTAATTTGTCTTTTATGGTTTTTCCGTTTTGAATTTTGTGATTGGTTGTGATTTTTGTGTTGGGTTAATTTGCTTTCCCTCTCTTATGTGTAATTGTTTTGTTTGTTGTGGTGGTGGTGGTTGCTGTGTTGTCGTATCTAGGTTCATGGAGTACAGTCACTTGTACCCAACAGTATCAAAAGATACAACTCTGTGCGCCGGTGTGCGGCCCCGTGTCGCCCGCCGTTGCCATGGTGAATGGGGACTCGTATCATGAGATTCATATCCTGCCGCCTCCTCCACCTCCGCCACCACATTCCCATCTGCCACTTTTCACTTCCTTTGGCTATAACAGGTCCCCAAACACCTCAGGAGAGCCGCACAGTGGACAAGGTACAGATCCCCTAATCTGTCTCCACTGTATTATTATTATTATTATTTATTATTATTGTTGTTATTATTATTCACAAAGCTTTAAGGAATGTGTTAAATTACAGTATTTTTCATTTAAATAGTCTGAATACAAACAATGATCAATTAGTTCCACTAATTCCTTAAAGTTTTCTGAAATTATTTTCCTGAAAATTATTATTTCTGAACTTTACATTTAATTTAAAATTAAACTCATTTAATTTTATTTTCTGACATTATTTTGGTTGTTGATTTTTTTTAGAGGCCAAGAATGATCAAGATTTGGCTAGTAAGTTCTTTTAACCAGCACAAAAGAGGTTCATGGGCCTCTCTTTGTTGAAGCTGTTATCTCTCCTCTTTTACCCCTAAATTTTCCCTGATCTTGGTGCTATATTTTCCCTCTCTGTGATGACCACACTTTGGATTCGCTCCACTGCCCCTTTCAACCGTTCACTCGTACACGTGACCAGTAGGGAATGCGCAGCCAGCCTCTCACCCCTCCATACCTGCATCTCTGCACAGCCATTTGTCTGTCACTGAACATCTGTCTGTTTCAACTCTCCTTCGTCTCAACTCTACTGATCTGTCCATTCATACTAACTCTGATCCTTTCAGTGATGTGTATCAAACAAAACTTTGATATTGGTACGGAGCATGAAGATATTCTTATGTTCTCTGGATTACCGTAAATTGTCTGTTTTAGTTGTAAATGATCAGTAATAATCAGGCCCACATGGAATCTGTGCCCAGCAGAATTTAAATGGTGGACATGGCAAAATATTTTGACTAATGTATTTTATTTCCTGCTCACTTCCTGTAAAATGTTGAAATCCATTCTGAAGAATTATGCTGATTTTCTCTTAAAAACAGCAAAACAAATCTGCACATTCTGTCTGGGCCTGGGAATCGTAAAACAAACATAAAGGGACAGTTAAAATTCTGTCATAATTTACTCACCATTATGTTGTTCCAGTTTTTTCTTCTGTGGAACATTAAAAAAATATGTAAGTAAAAAAAATGAAAGTCAGTGGAGTCCAAAACAACTCGTTTATTGTATGGACAAAAACAGTTTTTGTGTTCACAAAAGAAAATCACACAGTTTTGTAACAGGGGGCTGAAAAAATTATGGCAGAATTTTCATCTTTAGGTGAATTATTCCTTTAACAACATAATAGTCTGGTGAGACTGTCTCTCTTCAGTGATTAGAGACCATTGCCATAAGATGTTATTGCATTTATTTGTATTTAAACACATTTATGTACACTTGTGGTTTGATGTCTTTGGAGTCCCTAATGAACTATGCTCCTGTAATGCACTGCAACTCCTCTTATTGTTAAACCTTTTTACATATATAATCATATATCTCTGTATATATTATATATGTTTTACTTATGTGTATGTGTAAATCAAGGCATATATATATGTATATACACATATATACAGTACATGTTTCTTCTTATATATTTCATGTACCTCTGTATATAAATGTTCATATATATTTGTGTTAGATATACAGTATATATATATGCGTGATTGCCTTGTGTGTGTGTGTGTGTGTGTGTGTGTGTGTGTGTGTGTGTGTGTGTGTGTGTGTGTGTGTGTGTGTTTGAAAGAGAGAGAATGAGGTTTGTGGTCAAACAGACTGCTAAAGCACATACATATAGTTAAGATTTCCTCTTGCCTGACCTGTCCAGAAAACCTCTGATCCCGGGCAGGTGGCCAAGCCAGGGCGCAGTTAATGGTGGTTTCTGTGTTAAAGGTTCTCGCGGCTCAGACTCCAGTCCACATGGCTCACCCACCCCAGCCGGTGGTCCCCAGGGCGGCAGCAGCGAAGAGATCTGGGTGCTGCGCAAGCCTGTGGCAGGTAACAGCAGGACTGCCCCTTCCTCGTCCTCCTCTTCCTCTTCTCTCATGACTCCTCCTACTTTGCCACGCTCCTGGTGCAGCTGCTGTACGCCTGACCTCAGAAACCTCCTCAGTTGCAGGCCTGTAGGCGCATCGAAAGGCTCTCATTCGTTCTGTTACAGTAACATCCGTGGAATCGTTCCCTCAAGAGCACACGTAGAGACAATCCACAGATGTGTCTGTAGCCCTGTGGCAAACTGCATTTTCAATGAATGCAGTGTGGGCTTGAGTGTGTTTGTATTAGTGACTATGCTAACATGTCTTGTGTCCATCAATCACCTGGTCTTTCACCATTGTTATGTAAGTCTCTGTCATCCCGTGTATCAGATCAGTGCATTGCAGAGGGGGAGTTCATAGTGGTGTGATTGGAGCAAACGTGATGGTATGGTCCAATGGGGCTGACTGTGTTTGTGTATGTGTTTGCTGGGGGCTTGTTGTTCCAGGTGGAGACCGCAGCAGTGTGGGCAGTTCAGGGAGTGTGGCCAGTGCCCGATCTTCTGGTAGTGGACAAAGCGCAGGCAGCAGCAATATCCTTCACGCACAGGCGGAGGGAGTTAAGGTGAGCTATCTGACATGCAAAGTGACTCAACTTCAATTGTGGTTTGAGAAGATACCTGAAAGAACTGTCTTATTTGTTGTTTGTCATTCATTTTAAAGGCCTCTTATCTATTGCCAGTATTACTAGATTTATTACAATCTCTGGAAAAAAAAAAACAGGTCATAACATCCTAAGATGAACAGCCTTGTCAAGTTTAGTTGTGTTTTGGAATTTTACCAGCTCAGCCAAGGTCATCTACAAGCCCTAACCAGCCCAAGATGATCTACAAGGCCAACCTTGAGCCCATTTCCTGGTAGTCCACCTGAACCAGCTTGAATGGATTACAAAAACATAAATAATGAACTTCAGCTCCAGCTAGAAAACATTTAAAACCAGCTAACATCAAGTCTTCCAGACCAAATAAGGTGGATCAAGATGATTTACAAGGTCGACCTTGACCCTTACAAGCTAGCAGTCCAACTAAACCTGCTTGGACCATCTAATCACCTTAAAAGACCTCCCAACTAACAAATCTACCAGCCCTAACCAGGTTGACCAAGATGGTTTATGAGGTCGACCTTAACCCCATTAGCTGGCAGTCCACCTAAATCAGCTTGGACCTTAACAATAAATAATCAGCTTTAACCAGCTACCTTGAGGAGATGGTTTTAGCTGAATTTTCCAGCAGGACCTTTAATACATCAGAGAAGAACCTGTTGCTCAGTCTCACAAAGCTTTGTTCTTCAATAAGGGGGTGCACTTGAGGTCCAATTTGCATACTCTGCATTGATATTTGTATGTTATTTCTTGATCTGATGAGCTTTGTTTATCCTGTAGCTTCTGGCCACGGTTTTGTCACAGTCTGCTAAAGCTAAAGAACACCTGCTGGAGCAGACAAAGTCTTTGGAACACCCTTCTCATGCTTCCAGCAACAAGGGTTAGTGGGAATTTCAAATGACTCTTCTGAAAAGATTTCATATGAGAGTATGTTGTCACAAAGAAGTCTCTCCATCCAAAATATTTTTTGTTTTTTGAACAAATTAGAGACTTGGCTCCTTTTTTTGTGCCAGATGGTTGCACTAATTGCTGTGGGTGGGAGCATCAAAAAGACATGATTGGCTAAAGGAGTAGTTAGTCAAAAAACATAACAGGGATTGGTTGTGTAATAGCAATGCTCCAATGTGTATGAATGATCTCATGGTCCTTCTAGGATCTTCCTCACGCAGTCAGAGTTTGTCAAGCTGTCCACTCCATGAGCAGCCGTATGGGGAGGCGGTGTCCCAGAGGAAAGGGGAGGCGTTGCCTGAGGGGAAGGTAAGGAGACTCCTACTCAAAACACACTGTCCTGTTACCTCTCCTCAAACAAGCATACACTCTCTCAGACACACACATACATATAGATGCACTGGCACTTCCAGGATGCTTTCCCAGCACTTCCTCTCACAGCTGGCCTCATCGGTATTACGCGCTCTCGGTTGTCGTCAGGACACGGTGAGTGGGCTTTTCCGCAGGCTTCCTTGCACGTTGTCTCAGCTTCAGGCTTCTATCAGCCGCTCTGTCTGATACTGCTGTCTAATATTGACAGCGATTCCTTTCACTGTGATCTTTTCTGATCATTCATTTCATTTTATTTGCTACATTTTAAAGTCCATTCCAAAATATTTTTTGCCTTATTTTCAGTAATTTTCACCTTTTGATTTCTTTTCAGAGAGTACCCAACAATGTAGACATGTGATTTAAATGTGGAGTGATATGGTAACTGGGGCAGGATTTAGTCTATCTATATTGAGACATAAAGAACAGTTATAGGGATAGCTATAGGGAAAATGAGATTATTACACTGATATTTTTTTAGACTATTTTTATTTTTTAACACAATACCAACAAAATATGACACAGTATAGGTATTATTTATCCTTTATCTCATTAAATGAGATTGTATGTTGCAAATTGGTAATGCATAACTGACCCTCGCCGTTTTTGATGTCATTTTTACACTCAGCTGATATCAGAAATTCCACCATTTAGTCATATAACAGAGAAATGTGGCTGCCATATCTTTCCCAGCAGGACTTTTGAGCTGCTGAGTAGAGCTGCTCCATGCTGGACTTGTGGACTAAGGGCCATCTGTTCAAAACAGCCCTATTTTCTCTGCTGCCCAACTCCCTTTTTGCCTCCCCTACACAGAGTTACAGTACATCCTCCTACGTCCAGGGAAGTGGCATTCAAAAGCAGAAACTGTATGAACCACTACTTTTTAAAAGCTGAACCCTTTGGTTCAGAAAGGAGAGTCCTTATTTGCTAAAGCTTTGTCCCCTGGAGCAAGAGCAGTAATACTGGACTAAGAGCAATAAGTCCAATTTAATACAAAAAAAGTAGGGTGGACTTTTTAATTATTTAGGAACTTATCAAATTTAGTGAAGCTGTGACATTGGTCATTGGCTCATTTGTTGGCCTGGGGTCTGGTCCATCTTCAGCCACGGGACCCAAACAGTGATAGACTACCACCTATCTTCTCTTCTAGAGCTCAGAGGCTGTTATCGAATGGCTGAGTGAATTTCAGCTGCAGGTCTACGCTCCAAACTTCATCAGCGCCGGCTATGACATTCCTACAATTAGCCGAATGACCCCAGAGGTAAGAGTTGTCCCCCCCCCCACACCTCCTTAAACCACCCTAAACTATTTACGTCACTCCCCTCTTCCCTAAATGTAACACTCACAGACCCACCCAAAGCACAGAAAAGAAGCAGTCAGAAAATAAAACCCGAATCAACCAACAAACTCTCCTTGGATTTTGAAGTGAAGTGGCTTGCAATGAGTCTGAACTGAAGCACATAAAGCCATGGGCATGGCTCACACAGGCTTTATGAGACTCGTGGCAAAGGATGGAAATATCTCACCCAGAAAACCCCCCAGACATTGTTGCTGTTGTGGTTATCAAATGTGTTTCCTATTATGTTATGTTGGTATCATGATGACCCACATAATAACTTAAGCATATGTACATGCTCTTGTGAGCTATGTGTTTATGTGCATATAATTAAAATTAAAGCATTTAATCACATGCTTTTTTCATTTGCAAATATTTTACTATTAATGGTAATTTCATGACTAAAACTACTAAAACTGAAATTAATATTCGAGCAATTAGAATTCCTGGAAGCAAACTCGTCGACCATACTTAATTACATTAAACCACTGCCTTCATGAGATTTACATATTATTATTGCTGAAAGCAGAATTAACAGGGGTATTTTGTTGAAACGCCATGGACATGCTCAATTAGGATATGTTTATATGATTATGTTTGGGGTACTCTGAAAAGGCTTCTTTTCCTCACTTGCTCCTCACTTGCTCCTGGTATTATTTTATTATTTTCCCTTTCCCATTTTTTTTCATCAGCTTCTATCATCTTTTTTGTGTATATGTAATGTAATGTTCATAGAATATGCGCCACTTGGTTTAGTGTGTATGTGTGTACAAAGGTCTTGGGGTTCTTGAATGTGCTTGGTTATGGATCTGATGGTTTCTGGGACTCCTATATGTATTTTCAGGATTTAACAGCTATTGGAGTAACCAAACCAGGACATCGAAAGAAGATGACCTCAGAGATAAATAAGCTCAGTGTTAACGAGTGGCTGCCTGACCAAAAACCGGTGAGTTTAACAAGTGCAGACACACACACAAACACACACACAACATTGGGTTTCCATGTTTTATGGGAACTTTCCATAGACGTAATGATTTTTATACAGTACCTGTACAATCTGTATAGATACCCTAACCCTAAACACAACCCTCACCAAAAAATGTCCTGCATTTGAACATTTTCAAAATAAATAGTTTAGGATGATTTAAAAGCTGTTTTTCTGATGGGGACCAAAAAATGTCCCCAAAAGATATAACATTTCTGGTATAACTATTTTGTCCCCACAATGTAGGAATACCTGAACATACACACGCATCCAGATGTAATTTGTTTTTATTTGTATTTAATCTGTAGGCGAATCTTGGAGAATGGTTATCCATGATTGGGTTGAGCCAATATCACCAAATTTTAGTCAAAAATGGCTACGAGAACATTGACTTTATCACTGACATTACATGGGAGGACCTTCAGGAGATTGGCATTACAAAACTTGGTAAGATAGACAGTGGACTGGGATCCATAATCTTTAAGTACTTCAAAATGATAACACGTGAAACTTCTCTTTTTTACCAAACTGCATTGGCCATGTTGGTTTACAGTACTTCTCTAACCAAATTTGCTTAGGACACCAGAAGAAGCTTATGCTTGCAGTGAAGAAGCTGGCAGAGATCCAGAAGGCCTCTGATGGTCGTAACGCATTGCGTAAAAAGCCCCCAGCCGCTCAGGAGGTGATGGCAATTGAGAGCCCACCCCATGACAGCGGAGAGTGTATGTCTCCTAAAATGAGCACTTTCCAGGACAGTGAACTGAGCGGGGAGTTACAGGCAGCTCTTAAACACCCTGCTGATGTGCAGGACGGCACAGAGGTGAGAACCAACAGTGGTCCGGGAGCACAGCACCGAGCCCGCAGTCTGCATGAGAACAGCATGAATAAGAGCCGAGACACAGAAGAGCCTAGCGGGCCACCCAGAAAGGAGGCACGTACCATGCGCCAGAGCAGCCAAGGAGGCCAGAGAAGTGTCTCATCGGCGCAGCCAAAACCACGTCAGTCTTATCCCCAAGGTGCAGGACCACCCTATACTCCACCACAAACACCCACCAAAATGAAGCCTCCCGCCTCACAAACGGTGAGCAACCCACCGGGTAAACCAAAACCTAGTCCTCAGCTGCTCCAGCAGACAGAGAAGCCCATGACACCTCGTGCTCACCCCCAATCCCCCACTCAAATGTCCCATCCACACCCAGCTGCCCAGCCTGTGGAAACCATGGAAGCTGCACCCCAAGGAGCTGCTGTCTCAGTGCCACTCCTGTGCCTGCCACCAGATGGAGACGAAGCTTGCGATGAGTATGGTCTGCCTAAGAAACGTGCCCACAGCCTGAATCGATATGCTGTGTCTGATGGTGAGCAGGAGCGCGACGAACTGAATGTGACAGATTCAGGAGGAAAGTATGCCACAGTACAGCACCGGGTGGGTCGCAGCAACTCAATGAAAGGGCAGGCAGAGAAGAATGTCAACCGAAGCCAGTCCTTTGCACTCAGGCAGAAGAAGAAAGGTCCTCCTCCACCTCCCCCTAAACGCTCTAGTTCGGCTATCTCAAGCTCCAGCAGTAATCTGGCTGAAGTGCCCAAGGAGACAAGCAGTGGACCTCTTTTGGATGTTCCCTATCAACTACAAAGACGTGCTAGTGACCTGGGTGGCACTGTAGACACAGGCAGTGCAGGAACTGTGAGGAGCATTGCAGCCATGTTGGAAATGTCCTCTATTGGTGGGGGTGCCAAGGGTCTTGCTTCACAGAAATCTGCAGGTCACTATCTGCAGGTAAGGTGATTGTCAGTACCCCCTTGGGATGATACTCAGCATTTTTCTTAAAACTAGCTAACTAGCTAAATCTGTCATAGTAAAACATGGTTGTTTCTCTACAGGTGGGTTCTGCTGGAACAAAGCAGCGTGATGCCATTGGACTGGATGGGGAAGTAGTGAACCGTCGCAGGACCATTAGTGGTCCTGTCACTGAGTTAGTAGCAGCTGCTAAGCGAGGACCAGAGCCAGTCCAGGATAGGCAACACACTGAACCTCAGCCAAGCTCTAGTGGGAGTTTAGCAGAGAACCTTCCGTTTGCTGAGGATGGAAACCTTACCATCAAACAAAGACCTAGACAGGGAAAGGATGAGGCTGAGAGGGGCCCAGAAATGTCATACTCTTTACCCCAGGAAGACCTTTCATGTGTGGATGCCACAGCCTCGCTGAAAAGGAGGGTCCAGAGCACCAAGCAGCAGCCAAATGGCACCAAGTTCCTGCTCACAGAGTCAAATACAGTTAAGCGCCGCCCCAAAAGCAAAGACAAAGATGCAGAGGAACAACAGGATGGGCAGATGCACGTACCATATGAGAATGGGACTGGCACCATTAAAAGACGCCCTGTGTCAGAGGTGACCGTTTCAGAGCAGCCCCGGCCACAGGAACATCCTGAGAACTCGCCCCGTCGGGACAGTCCAGACTTGGAAGGCCATGTCACTGAGAGTGCCCCTCGTAAGTCCGTCAAGCCTCCAGTGTCTCCCAAACCAGTTCTGGCCCAGCACATAAAGAAACAAGGACCACCAGCTGCCATCACCAAGAAAGCCCCATTTCCTGGACCAACTGGGGCACCTGGCAGCCCAGGTACTACACAGTGCGGGCCTTTCACTTGCCCTGTCTTTACACAATTATGTGAGTATCCCGTAAAGCCTTGTAACGTTTAAACCTTGTTGAATCAAAGTCCGCTCAGTCAGTCTCTCTTCCCGTCTCTCTTCCTATCTCTTTTCTCTTCTATTTACAGTCGAAGGAAAGAAAGTACCTCCTCCGATTTCACCAAAACCTACACCTCCTCCCACAGCTCCCAAACCATCCAAAAATGTTCTGCAGTCTTTAAATACGACACCTAATCCCACTCCCACACCCTCTCCAGCCAAGCAGACTGTCACCAGAATGGCCAGTACAGCTTCTGCCCAGACCAACCACCCTGTCAAGGCTACAACCCCACTAGCTTTGAGTGCGCAGACCCCACACACACCTCAGTCTCCTCACACCCCACACACACCTCAGTCTCCTCACACCCCACAGACACCTCAGACACCCCAAACCCCACAGACGCCCCAAACTCCCCCAACCCCTATCCCTACACCCCCACCTGTGAAGCCCCCTCGCTCCTCAATCAGTGGGGTATCCATGGACAGTTCAACTGGATCAGCATGTGTCGCAGGGGTAGTGACAGCAGATGCAATGCACCAGAAGATAGAGGAGACCAGTGCCTCACTGGCTGCGGCCCTGCTGGCAGTAGAAGAGAAGATCAAGGAGGATGGGCAAAAAGAGTGAGTGTCATGAAACATGCAAAAATTTTATGATGTCAGTGACATAATAGACTAATAGGAATCTAGTCTATGATGGCATCTAGTCTGAGGTTAATATTTCTTTTCAAGTAGTTACAAATATAATTCAAGTCCTTCAAATCAATTCAGCAGTTTTGAGTCTACATGTGTGGTTATTAAGAAACAGACTTCAAGCAGTTTTCCACCATCGTGCTGAATACAGCGAGTACCAGAATTCTATAGTAATTATTATTTATTTTTCTTTTCAAAACTGCCTGTAGCACGTTAGCCAATTTAAACATGAAAAAGCTGAACAGTTGAAGAGGCTTTATATTGGCAAGGCGCTGTGTATTGACGCAATCTATCATTGAGACACCCTGAGGAAACCACCTACCTTTAGTGACAGCGACACTAACTGATCAAATTCGATAACTAAAGGCAGATCTGGTCGTAGCTTTTGAATTTATTCTCTTTTAAATTCACCACTGGGGGTGTGTTGACCAAATAAATCTATTCAACCTTTGAATTTGCATGTCTTTTTTGACCCCACAACTATTGCTTGCAGCTACATTTTTTATTTTTAAAAGATATTTAAGTGTGTGTTTTGATTCACAGCTCAATGACTGAAAACAAGAGCACAGTGAGCATCCTAGACGACATCGGCAGCATGTTCGATGACCTGGCCGATCAGCTGGATGCCATGCTGGAGTGAAGAGCACAGCATGTGTCTCTGTGGCACAACCTCAGGACCCCGGGAGAGCACAAGGGCACAATGACCAACAACATACCCACCTACCCCTTTCTAGTCCTCTTCCCTTGCTCCTCTCACCCCCTATTCTCCTGCTCCTTCCCCATTGTCATGAAACACCCGTCTCTCCTCTCTCCCTCCGAGTTGGTTTTGCACAAACCCGAGTTGATGTACCTCAGAACTGGGCAGAAGGCCATCCAGGGCTTTAAACATCAAAGACAGAGCAGAGGGTGGAGAGGCAGAGGTTGGGTTTTAATACATAAAGCTCAACTCTCTGTCCATGGAATATCTCTATCTACCATGAGCAATGAGTAGTAAAATAATAATATGAAAACAATAATTGTATATGAAATAATAGTATGGTATGTGTACATTGTAAGCATGAGGAAAGTTTGTATCTATAAAGAAAAAAAATCTCATAGTGAGAGTCATGCATTAGTACAGTTATATATATATATATATATATATATAAATAAATATTTTATGTTTTTATTTCATGTTCAATGGTACATACAGTGTTGAAACATTAAGAAATCTATAAAGTTTGATGACAGATATGTGGATTTTTCTATGACTATAATGAAGTTTTAAAACAAAACAAAAAATAAGGCTGGCTTAAACATCTTGTATGTTTGGCTGTGCTCTGCTGAAGAGTATTGTGGGCTGTGTTGTTGAATGTAGTGACTGAAGTGGCTGTTTCACCCCCTGCTCTGTGCTTGCTCTGGGCTCCCGCTCTCTGCTGCTGCTGTGACCCTTTATGTTTCCATATACTTTTTGCCTGTGTGAACTCATACATTCCTGCTCCTGCACAGCCTTCTTCCTTCACCTTCCCTCTTTTTCATTGCCCTCATCATGTGCAGTGTCCTGTGTGCCTTAACGTGAGAGGTGACCTCAGTGCTGCTAACACACACAAGCAAACAGGTTCAAGCTGAGATAGGCCCGATGTCCATGTGAGTGGCATTGCCTTGTGGGAAGGGAGGGGCCTGTGTGCTCTGATTTGGCGAGGCGTGACCTCATCCTTGGACATCTCTATGCTTAAGTCATCTGCAGAAAGGGGATACACAGTGTAGGCCTTGAAGTCAAAGTCAATAGCCATTTTACTTCCACGATGAAATGCATTTCCAGGCCATACAGCAAATGCTAGAAAATATACAATGATTCTGTTCTTTGGCAATTTAAAGTAGGTACTGAATACCAAAATAGCTATTTAGCTATTGATTAGCATTATGCAATAGCCTGTGCGCCCTAAGTGAAGATTAAGACAAACTCATTTTTCTTAGGAATAAAGTGTCAATGATTGTGCATTAAGAAAGTAAATAGTCATGTTGACTTGTACTACACGAGTGACCTGAGAAACACAGGCGAGAACGAGGTACACGGGTCCAGTGACGGTTGGCGGTTTTCGGAAGGTTGGACGTCAGGAAGCACAAAGTGAGAAAGTTGCAAATGTGTGTGTGTGTGAGTGGCATAAAAACAGCAATCGAAAAGAAACATGCATGTAAGGTGTTATGGACTGACAGTGTAGTGAACTAACAAGGATTTTGCAAACATTAATGTAGCTTGATGCTCAGCATCTCCACCCCCTGGTCAGTGAGCTTGGACAGGTGTGTTTCCACTGGAAGCCTGCATGCAGTCTAATCTCAGCACATTGCGCAGTGGCTGTTTAAGAGTGTGAATGTACCATGGTGTGCCTGCTTTGTATTGCATTCCCCCCAGTATCATCCAGACAGACATTTCCTTAATGACCAAAGTAAGAGCACTAGTCCAAGATGCAATTAAGCTTGGGTCCATAAAAACATAGCAGTATCTAGGTTAAACATATTCACTGAGACTCACATTAAGTGACTTTTACAGGGACATATTGAGGGTAGAATGAGTGATGCTTTTACAGTTTGGTCTCTGTGGACATGAGATGTTTCCAGATGCCATGTTCACTCATTCATGGTGAGGGCACAGTTTGCTGTTATGACAGCACCAAACCTCTTGCAAGCCTCTGAATGTCATTATCTCATTGCCAGCAAACTCACAGTCTCTCATTACTTAACCATCTTTGTTGCCATGACAATCTGCCTGCTCATTATTAGAATCGTCACAGTATCAAAATGATCTTAAATGTGAATTTAAGAAAGGGCCCAAAGGAAGGGGAACATGAGCAAGAAAAATAGTTGTGTAGGTCCCACAATGCTTTACACACTTTCAGTAGCTCCATATATACTTAATCCCTTCCCCGGTTCTCAAAAAAAAAAAGAGAAGAAAAAAAGAATATTTGTAATATTTAAGTTATTAACAGAGATTATTATAGATGTTTTCAAAAAGTATTTAATGATGCAGCATCAAGAGGGCTTGTTGATGAAACTGCAAATATTTGAGACAAAAGTGTCTTCTTGGCTCAAAGAGTTTTAAATGAATTGTAAATGGTCATTTTTTTAGAACTCCAGTTTTCTTTTTTAAGGTAACTTTTTGTGATAAGTTTTTTGACTGCCATGTCTTCAGATGAAATAAGTTGTATATTATGCAATGTTACGTTTTTTTAAAACATGTATGTGCCTTGCTTTAGTTCTTTTCATTTTGTCTTTCATGTTTGAACAATGTGTAGGGGATATGTGGCCGGTCTCAGCTTTCGTCCACCAGATGTTCAGAATTATATCCCTCTTTGTTGTGGTCTACTCTGTGGACAGAGTGCAGATGTCTGGCATGGGAATGGCTTTTATAAAAGCTTTATCATGCCTATCACTTCAAAGGACTGGGTGTCGATCCAGTGTTAATTGAGTAGTTACAACCCTGTCCCCACTTCTGTGTATATAGCTGGATGTTTGTCACTGTGAAATCATCCTTTTTTAAACTTGATTTCTCCACTTTAAAGTTCTCATTTCTGTCAGTTTCTTATTGTCATGTTTGCTTCTTTTTTTAATACCGGAGAAAAAAGAAAAGAAAAAAAAAAAACAATGAAAAATATTGAAATTCTGAAAACACTGAAGTCAGACTTGTTGTTGGTGCAAGATGTTATTTAATAATGAAAGCTGTTTTCAATTCCATCCTATTTGCAGAGACATTAAAAAAAGAAAAGAAATCTTCACTGCTCAGTGTGTGCAGGCTGTATATTGTGTTGATGTTCTGCCATTGACTTGTATGATACCTGCTGTGACTGGCATTGGGAACAGTGGTGTGCTTGCAGTGACTGCATCAACAGCCACCTGCTCTAAATAAACATTATATACAAACACTCTCATAGCCGTCCAATTACTGAAAACCAACAAGGCCAGCTGGAAACTGCTTAACACCAGTGTTTCATTCATTCACGTATATAATACTGAGCACTTGTCAAAAAATTTTTAAATTACAAGCTGGTACCAAAGGGTAATACAACCCTTCACAGATTTATTTGATATAACTGAATATGTATTAAGGACACTAGAGGGAGTCAACGGCACGTTATGTGTGAATTAAAGATAGCGACTGAATATAAAAGACTCATGTACACTCAATACAAGCATTAAAAATCTGTCTTATGTATTTTATACAAGAAACTTATGATAGTTTGCATTTGAACATTTTAAACATCACATCCTGTCATAAGCTTAATGGGTGGGAAATATGGGAACAACACTGCTGAAATCGGTTCATTACTCCCATAATTGTCCTATTTGTGTGGAGCTGGATTGAGTAGCTCCATGCCACTAAAAGGCACTGTGATATCCAAAATAGCAGCTGTTGTTCTGCCTTTTGTCTTAATTTAGCATTGACTTACCTAGTACGCTTCAAATTAAAGGGATAGTTCACTGAAAAATGAAATTTCAATCAATTTACTCGCTTCTTTGGAACAAAGATATTTTGACAAATTTTGATAACCAAACAGCTTTGGTGCCCATTAACTTGTATGGGGAAAAACCCAAATTCTCTCAAATTACATATTTCATCTAAGATATCATATCTTAGGAATCATAGGAACAGCATGAAAACAGTTTCATTCTTTTTTTCTTTTTTGGGTGAACTGTCACTTTAAGCAGAGAGGAACTCAACCTCACACTGAACGCAAGATTATGTTCCCCTCCATTCACCTCATTGTTCCTTCAAAGTTATCCTGGGATGCTCAGTGATAATGAATTAAGTGCCTTACATTTGAACTTTCTGTACAAAATGATTTAGTAAGGAAATCCTTTGGTAAGGAAACATTGCAGTATTTACACAAGCATGATGGATGATTAGGTCATTACACCGTCATACAAAGGTTTCACATCAGTCAACAGGCAGTTAGAAAATATCTGAGCGGTTCTGGGCGTTCAGTTGGCACTGTCAAATCGGAAATAAAAACATGGGCACTGTGTTGTCAATGCTCTGCTGTTTCAGGCCCAAGTTGGTTTAGTGTAGGTCTTCATTCAGCCCTGGGATGATGGTCACTCCATGCATCTCCACCGGCATCAGACTGAAGCTTAGGCACTCACTTAGTCATGAGACTGTGACTCACAAGGTTCAACAGTCATCGCAACATTTCCGTGGTCTCCTGGGAACATGACCTTGGACTGGATTCAGCTTCATTTGGAATCAAGTTGAAGTCTTACCAAATCTAAATCATACTTTTGTAGGAAAAGCGTATAAAATACAGTGTTGCTCAGTGTTGGCTGCGCTCCGCTGGGTGTTACTAAAGACTGCAGGTTTGGAGGTTCTGTTTGCTGTCGAAATGTGTCCGGTATGTGGAAAGCAAACAAGCACCATCCATCCAGCAAATAAACCCAGACGACATTTTACTGCAAAGTTCACACGGGACAGATACCCGGGGTTCACAGGGTCAAAAATAAAAACATTTCCCGTCCAATGTATGTTGCAATGTTCTCTTGAATAATATTATTCATACTCGTATATAAGTCTGAGCATCAGAGTTCATGTTGGTTCTGAGTTTCATGGGATTTGTAATAATAACTAATAATGCTCAGAAGTCATGTTTAGCATGTCCACACCTGAGGAAAGGAAACAGAATCCACTGTTAGTGCTCATATACAGAGATACACAGATATACAGCCAGTAGAAAATGGATCAAGGAATGGTGTAAACAGTGTTGCTCAGCTGCTTTTAAAATAGCAATAGCAATCATCTTTGAGTAACGGTGTAGTGTCATCAAAAGTAACGGACGTTTTTAACAGCACATACTGATGAAATAATCAAGTCCGATTAATTCTTTAACAACAACAATCCACGTAAGGGCTGTCACGATTCCTCGATTAAATTTGAGTCCTTGATTTTAAAAAGTCCTCGATTGCAATTTAACAGTGTCGAGTAACCGGAAAAATACCTGAAGCTGCATTATTAGATCGTTTTCTAAGGCTGCACGATGTATTAAAACCATACTATAGCATAGTGCTATTGTGAATTCACAAAGGCTGCGATTCAATTAAATAAATATGCCCTGTGGGTTCTATATATATATATATATAGATATATAGTAAATGCTTCTCCACATCAACTGCTATCATTTACATGCGCATCTCTTTTGTTCGGGTTGCTTGTAACGCAATGTGTGCCATTTCATCAGATTTGTAAGGTAAATTATTTAAAAACCTACGCCAACACAGGAGAATACATCAGTATGTTTCTAAATATGCAAACTGCCAGATTTGGCAAGCTACGGTTTCAAAGCTGCATCCCAAAACTGGTTGTAAGAGCCTCTGACCTTCACTGTGCTGTCTACAGCTCCAGAGAACAGTCTTCCTCTGGATACAGCGAGTGCCGTCACACTGCCCTGGTGCCGCAGCAGAGTCTGGGTGCAGATCATGTTGTCCATGCTCCACACCTGCACAGGTAAAACAATCAATGCATTAGAGGTTTCACAAATCCCCCCATTTCACATCCCATACCCAAGCCTTGTCCTTACCCTGAGAGAGCGATCATAGGAGGCACTAAACACTTTGGTCTGATCAGGGGTGGAGATGACGGCTAGGGCGTACACTGTGCCCACGTGGCCCGTAAGCGTCCGCACCTGTTCTTTGGACTCAATGTCCCAAACCTAGTTCATATCAGAAATATCAGAAGTATCAGAAATCGCAATGTTAAAAATGTCCTGACATTTCCAGGTTGTCCATGACCATTACTCTCATATGTAAAGCCCTGCAAAGCGTAGCCATTAATACTTCTTACATGTATGAGGTTCTCATAGGTGCCACAAACTATATGGTGGTTGGTGACTGCAATGGAGTACACACTGCCTCCAGAGGTCTGGAGCACATGCACACACTCCAGAGAACGGATGTCCCAGATCTGAGGGGAAAGAGCATACAGACCATTTCACAAAAATCCATTTCATTTATTCACTCTAGACAGTATGCAAGTTTTGCATGATATGTTAAAGAACGTGTTCAGATTCATAAAAAAATAAATAAAAAATTACTAGTGGAGAACTACACTACTCCTAATCCTGTAGAGAGATTCTCCATGGATCAACCAATCAGAGAACTCACTGTTACCAAGAAGACGAGAAGAGTGCCAAAAAAGCTCAGCAGCCACCCACTCAGTGGAGCAGGGGAATAACTGAGTCGGTCTCCCTTCACTCTCAATTTAAAACAACTTAAAGACTTAAACTTTGATCACTGTTGTATTCTATAGTAGCGTGTTTGTGTTCATTCTTTCACTTTGTGAGCATCTGCCTGTAGACTGCTTCCTGCCTGCAATCTCTGGAGCCATAATTAGACAACTTGAGACAAGCGGCTCGGGTTTATCGGTCTTATCTGTTTTAAAAACAACTCGGAGAGCTGTTCTCGTTTTTACCA
Organism: Scardinius erythrophthalmus; assembly: GCF_964197995.2. Classification (NCBI taxonomy): domain Eukaryota; kingdom Metazoa; phylum Chordata; class Actinopteri; order Cypriniformes; family Leuciscidae; genus Scardinius; species Scardinius erythrophthalmus. The sequence continues at coordinate 41,634,068 of NC_138221.1, forward strand.
GTTAGACTGAACACTAAAGGAATTCATGAGAACAGCTTCCAATCTGAACTTTTTGAGCAATTTGAACAATTTGAGTAATACAAAAGTGTCTAATCCATTGAATTAATAAAACTAACATTTTTATATTTATATACAGTACATTCTACTGTACAATAGGTCCCTTTAAGGCAAGTCATTTCACTCAGCGGCCATCTTTGAAACGCCTCTCGGGCAGCTGTTTCAGTCAAGCAAGTGCCGTTTCTATCTCTCTAAATAGAGAAACTCTTCCAAGCTTTTAATTAAATTTCATATTTGAAATCACCAGCAAAATCTGACAACTGTCTAATGAATTGTTTCTAAATGGTCAAATCATGACAAAAAAAAGCCAATGCCATTCACAGAGTCGCACAGTAATACTTAATTTAATATTTACAGGAACTAGTCCAGATCTCGATTTGATTAAGTGTACAGCCCCACTTTTGTTTTTACATCTTTCAGATCTTACAGATTCTGCAAGGATTTCTGTCAAAACTGACCATATAATTAATCAACCTGCATATTGTCCTTTATTATATGGACTGGGCGTTCCTGAAGCAACTGACAGAGCTGTTTTCTATTTAAGCAGTTCAAAGTTTAACACTTCTAACCTTTATGGTTTGATAAGATCCACTGTACAGATGATTCTGAGAAGCAACCAGAGCTCGAACCCAGTGATTCAAGCCAGTCAATTCCTTCTTTAGCTTTAGCTCAGTGCCCACAATATCCCACACCTACAGAGAGAGAGAGAAAGAAAGATGTTTCAACACTCAAAGAACATCCAGAATTGGCAAACTGGAAAGTCCCAGAGATGAGATCATTCTACAGTTAAGCCTCCACCCCCACATTCCTCCCACACATCACCATGGTGATATTAGCACAGCGTGTGCTCTTCAGACGAGCTCTCAGAGCCAAGTGGACCTAATTCTGCTCCACTCGTGCCTCAGTAACCCAAGTCAGTGCTTTTCTCTTCTCTGCTGGAGCACCGATCGTATCTCCACATCACTTTAAGAAAACCGTACACAGCTAACGTGCACTTCAGCAAATGGGGCAGAATAAAGCTCAATATTAGCTGCTTGATCGGGCTCGTGTCTGCAGACACGCACATCTTTTCTTCAGCAGGCACCACTGACCTTAATGGCCTTGAGAGAGCCGCTGAAGAGCATGTTGTGAGAGGACACCAGAGTGCACACAGGGTTGTCATGTGCCCGGATAGTGTTCACTTTCTGCAGGGTCTGGATATCCCAAACCTGAGGAAGAGCAAGTGCATATCTGCATTAGATTTACATGGACCGTGTCATGAACAGGGATGTGCCAGACTAGTCGATTAAACTATATTGCTGCTGCTAGTCGACTTGGAAATACTAGTCGTTTCCTTTTTTCTTGTTGCACATTTAATGTTTTGCTTTATATTTTTTATACACATATAATTAAAATTACTGTCATGGTAATGTTACATTTTAAAATTAACATTTTAAAAAGTGTATCTCTGGAGCAGAAAACAGATTTTCTTTTCTCTCTGACACTTGCAGCGGGTTCAGAGAAATGCCCACTCGGAAGCTGAACAAAGTGAAGGGAGTATTTTGAAAGCCTACACAAAACTTCTCCGTTTTCTTCTAAGCTGCTTGCTACTGCCGGGTATGAGAGACAAAACAGTATGAAATTTTATATCGGAATAAAGGAGAAACATTATGAATGAAAGTTACTTGACACTTGAACAGTTGCTATATCAACACCCTAACGAAGAGAGTACGCTTAAATAATTTATAGTTGTCAGCACAAATCAAGCTTTTCATGCGATTTTGCCTAAAATTTGTTAAAATAGTCCGAGTGACTACAGTGGCTCAACCTTAAGTTTATCAAATGACGAGAATACTTTTCGTGCGCAAAAAAACACAAAAATAACGACTTTATTCAACCATCTCTTCTCTTCCATGTTACTCCCTAAGCTGTTGACGTAGTGTAACAGCGCAGCGCTTCTGGGTTGTATGTCAGAACGTAGGCTCACTATTGGCCGACGCTCTGACGTTCAACCCAGAAGCGCTGCGCTGTTACACTACGTGAACTCACTCAAGAGGCCCACACAGAAGAAAATGAATAGTTGAATGAAGTCGTTATTTTCGTTTTTTTGCGCACAAAAAGTATTCTCGTCGCTTGATAAAGGTTGAGCCACTGTAGTCACTTGGACTATTTTAACAATGTCTTTACTAACTTTTCTGGACCGGCAGATGCAATTACCAAGCAGCCTATGAAGGAGTGAGACAGCTCTCAGATTTCACCAAAAATATCTTAATTTGTGTTCCGAAGATGAACTAAAGTCTTACGGGGTTGGAACAAGATGAGGGTGAGTAATTAATGACAGAATTTTCCATTTTTGGGTGAACTAACCCTTTAACGTTTAAACTGAAATTTTGAAACAGACTAGTTGACTAGTCTAATCCCCAACCCTTTAATGAAATTAGTCGTTGCGCACATCCCTAGTCATGAACAGGCCTGATATGAAATGAAATATGCATTTCAGGAACACTCACAATGATCGTGCAGTCAGCTGAGCCACTGTACAGCTTGTTCCTGCAGCAGAAAGGAGAAAAGAATATATAAGATCTCCTGTCCACTTAAAGCCAACATGAAACATTTGCAAAAATGGTCAATTTTTATTTCTAGTTGTAACATTTAATACACTACACTGACTGGCAAGGAAAAGTCGTTTCAGATTTCGATGAAAGATTATGTATTCCTCCAAATACTTACCCCTGAATGCACAATGCCAGCACTATGCCATCATGGCCCTCTAGGGTCTTCTGGCACTTGTATGTGGTGCATGTGTCCCAAACCTATGTTGAACACAGAAGTACAGAAGATTTATCTGGTTGAAGAGGGATCCTCAGAAACCAAAGGGACAGCTTGCTGATGGCAGGTGGAATTACCTTGATGGACTTATCTGATGACCCACTAAAGAGAAGATCACCGGTAGAATACACACACAGACACCACACTGGACCCTGGTGGCCCACAAATGTACCCTTGCATTTGAAGATCTGCTGCGGGTCATAGGCTGCAAAACATTTCATACAGTCAGATGATGACATATTTCATAATATTCACAGAAACTAGGAGCATAAATGAGAACGAGACACTCACAGCCCAGTATACCCATATTGAGCCTGGCATTGATGTGGGACAGTTCATCCTGCAAAAAGAAGGGATGAGTTAGAAAGCTCTTAATACTGGAACACCAAAACTGTACGTCTCAATTTGGTAAAACCAGAGCAAAAATAGACCAACATTCAGCATGGAAGCATCTCGTCGGAACTCCATCAGATCTTCACTGAGCTTGCTCTGATTCTCATCCAGCACATCTGCCACATTAGCACAAGAAAACAACAACAATTTGACCACTTTTGGCTTAAAAAACAGTTAAGAGGTTAAGAATTAGCTTTGTTTCCTCACCGAACTTGAGCTCCAAGTTCTTCTCCAGCTGGTCTAGTTTCTCAGAGAGTTTGCCCAGCATGGAGCGCAGGAACGAGATGTCCTGGTCCTTCTGCGCCAGTGTCACCTGCATCTCATGGAATCTGTCATCCGTCTGCTGGAGAAACTCCTTCAGCCCCTCGAACTTGCACACCTCCAGGTGCGTCTCATATGTATCCTGATTCCCAATAAAGGTGCAACTGGAGAAAAGTCGGCAGTGGTAAATTCAATGTTGTTTAATTTCCTTGTTATGTGTAACATCATCTATGGAACTGAAGGAAAGAATTAGGGTTGGGCGATGTCCCCTAAATTGGCAGTTGACGATGTTTACAGTAAAACATCGCGATGGACGATGATATCGTCGGGGGGGGGGGGGGTGCTGACGATCACGAAGAGACAGGGATAGTGCACATTGTAGCTACTTACATCTACTGTGTTTACGCCACGGGAATACTCGACTTGGCATTTTGAAATATTTCTCTGTTTATTTTTTTATTTTCGCGCAACCGAAGACAAAGACTACTTGACCATGTTGCGCTCGGAGCGCGCGCGCACCATCCTGTCAGTAGAATTCAGTTCTCTTTCGCGACTTATCGTGCTTTTAATATTTCTTTTCAATAGCACATCCTGCTCTTTTCTTTCTCATTCATGTTTTGTTATGAACTTTACATAATCGTCAACTGAAATCTGTGCGGATTATCAACAATACGATACATTTATGACATAAAGGTCTCTGTGGCAAAAGTGAAAGTACCAGCGGCCAACGGGTGAAATGTTTCTCTTTGCACAGCAAAGCACCCGTTTCAATAAAAGGATATATTAAAGTTTATAAAGCCTACTTTTACATTTTCATTGCTGTTTTAAAATTAATTTCGCCATCACCTTAAACAAGCTGTTCTGCTTGAATCCCAGTGCAGGAGCTGTAACTGTTAGGTTACCACAGAAACGTAAGCGTTTGGTTGATTACTGTGGTGACTCGTGACACTCGCGAACAGCACTGAACACACACGTCTTCATTTTTTTTTATCGTTTGTTGGTAAAGGGTGAGAGACCTTGCGAGCCACACGAGCCATAGGTTCCCAACCACTGGTGTACACACGAAAACGAACTGCCGTGAGACTGGGCTGGTCTGACAGGGTGGGGGGCGTGGCATCACGATGGTGGCTCTCCATCGTGATGTCGGTCAGCCATCACGATGGACGATAATATCGTCCATCGGCACAACCCTAGAAAGAATGTTAGCCTTTTCAAACTTCCATACCCATATTTAGAATGAGGGCACTTGATGTGTTCACACTCTTTCAGATGGGCTTCCAGGTTCATGGTGAGCAGTGGAGGGCAGTTGGGGTTGTTGGGACAGCGAACAGGTCTGTAGTCACAGCTTACTTCATGATCTCTGCCACACAAACACACACACAATACAGCGTAATTAAAACCCCTTTGCATAACTATGTCACAAAAACAGAAATCAAAAGCTGACATTGTGAAAAGAAATGAACATGCATACTCACTTCCTGGTGCTGAGCTTTATGGTGAAAGGACAGCCAAGTGGGTCAACCTCAAAGGCACCGGGCTTGCCTGAGGCAGCTGGCCGACAGCCGTACTTGCAGTGGATGAAAAGCTCACCAATTTGCTCAGCCACCGCTATGTTATTCACTACCACTGTTAGCTTGGAGTTGTCCACAGGGCATTTATCTGTGGAACCACAAGGTTATTAGCAAAACAAAATAGTTACCCTATGTTGAAAACATTTCTCAAATAAAGAGTGTGAAATGACAGCATAGAAAGGAAATGAAACAGGAACAGAGCTAGAGACCTGCACTCGTAACTTAAGGCCACTCCTGCTAATGGCAAGCAAATTTAGAAATTGTACATAAATATTCAGATAAATTTCAGAAAGAATTTAGACCCCTTATTTTTTCACATTTTATCTTGCAGCCCTATGCTAAAATGTCAATCTGCACTCCATGCTTGATTAATGGCAAAGCATAAACAGATTTATGATAACTTTGCAAATGTATTAAAAAGAAAATAAAACCTGAAATGTTAATATTTCTTATCAGCTATGTAAAGTTATTTCACATTATTTTTCATATTTCAGATTTATATTTTTGTCTCTGTGACCATAAAACTATCAACCTCACAAAAAAGTCAAGACACTGATTTCTAGATGGAAATAAGTTTGTATAATATTGTAGACAGTTACAATATTCCATTTTCAATACATGATTATCGTGGCCAAAACATTTCATGATAATGATATTAATCACAATATATATAGAAATCTAAAAGAGCAAAAACAACGTAACGCTATCAGTCAAATTCATCTTTAACTTTGTTTATTTTGTGTGTTCTCTCTTTTGGCAATGAATCACATCAATGAATGAATCATATTACGACACTCCTAGTTACGCCTCTTCTCTTCAACTATTGTTCATTCAACTGATGTTAAGTTTCCTAATAAAGGTACTAGCCAACTGTAATTTTTAATTGTGATTGTGGAAATTGTGTTGAGCCCTCTCTGTACTAACAGTCATCATGAGAAAGGTGAAAGCAAGACAAATGCGTAGAATAAAAATGCTATGCTTACCTGAGGTCAGGGCACATCGCCTGCAGAATGTGTGCTGAGGTGACAGAGGAAGAGGAAGAAAGCACAATGAGAGTGAATAAGAGCTGAATTTTACTTTTTCATCTACTCAGCTATTTTAAGTGTAATTCATCTCTCAACAGACACTTGTATTTTGGTGTTCAACAGCCTGACAGTGCCGTAGGAAACGGGTCAATGAGGCGTGCTGTTCACGGCCCAAACAGGAAATCAATACATGGCCTGAAACCAGATCATGAACGACAGCCCCATCCTGAGGGAGAGGTGAGGGGACGGCTGGCTGACTCACCCCGCAGGTCGTGATGACGGGGTCCTTGAACACGCTGCAGCACAGCTGGCAACAAAGCTTAACTGAGGGCTGCTCTGCAAACACCTGCGGCTCCTGGGTAAGAAAAGAGAGCAAGGGCGAGAGAGAGAGAAAGTCAATCTCCTGCTGGGCAAAGGTGCATGTCTGTCAGCCTTTCGCGTCACCACGCTAGATCAACATGTGAAAAGGAAACAGAAGATTGCTGACACTCACTGTGTCTTCCTCTTCCTCGTGCAGGGAAAAGGTGGAGCGCAACGACATGTTGGACTCGGAGTGCAGGGAGCGAATCGAGATGGCAGAGTCTGAGCGACGAGGGGTACTGATGGGCGGCTGCAGGGACAGAGTCAGTTTATTTGTTTTTTTTTGTTTTAAGTTTTTTCAATGACATCTGGAAGGTATTCCAGAAAGCAGATTATGTGACACATCCGGGTAAGTGTGCAGATAAGTAAAAAGATTACCGTAACTTCCAAAAACTGAGGTGACTTACAGGGCATACAAGTAGCCAAAGCAAATCATTCTCTGAACATAACCTCCTCCGGAGAAGTATTACATATATATACATGCCCTATTGATGAGGCTTCAGTGGCCGTGACAGATATTTGCACAATATTATATTATATAGTTATATTTTTTCTAAAATTATAAAGCACTATTATAACAAAGCAATGATTATTATATTTTTTTATCTATTTATTTTATTGTCATCTCACACATCATGGATCTGCATTCAACAGGTTCTTTTTTTATTTCTATAAGAAACGGACATCTCATCTTACAAAAAAAGTAGAAGCAAAATGGCTAAACATAAACAAAACTATACAACCATATTATCTGTGCAAGCAAAGACTGTTTTTTTAGTTCAAGCAATCCTTTTTTAAATATGTATTTAAATTTTTTATTTTAATATTTAGCAAAAAACAAAATTTTAATATATAATTCCTAAAAAACTGATTAAATGTTATAAGATAAAAGATTGAAAAATAATTGTAGGTGGCAATATGCACTAATAATGTTAATTGCTATTAAACAAAAAAAGTAGTAAGGCGTGAATCCCCTTAGTATCCGTTCCCATGGTGACTCATGGATTCGGTGCACTGTTGAGAAAGTCTTTCGCTGTGTCCAAAAATCGAATACTTCCCTACTGTATCATATGCGAAAAACAGTACGGCAAAAGAATAGTATGTATGAATACATAGTATTAGTAGGTGAAAAGTCACCGGATGACCTACTACTTGCCGTGATTCTGAAGAATGCCTTTGATAGATACTCTACTCTCCCATGGGGCCATGGGAGAGGATTTATGAATGGAAGAGAAGCGCTGATGCTGAACTGATGATGGTAGGTCAAGTGACCGTAACAACATGCTGAATGTAGTACATCCGAATTGCATTCATATTACCCATATTCATACTATATAGAAGAACATACCTTTTTAAAGGTCACAAAGTATTTGTGCATTCAAGTCATGTCGTAAAGATCGTTGTGGTGGCGTTCAACTCTTAAATACGAGTGGGAAGCTCGGGATTTTCACTAAGCCATGATCTTTACGAGTGAGAAACATGCCGGAATACCACAATGCTTAAAGGTATTTAGCTGTGATATTGTCAGGCTTTTCTATTTACAACGAAGTAAGCTACTTGCCTGCACAAAATATGATAGCATTATAATATGTAACGATAAAGTTTACAGTGCTTTAATAAATTAATTTAAAACATAAAAAAGCAAAACACACCTGATTCATTTTCTTCATTTTCTAGAAGTAGAGTTTAAGAACCTTGCTGTATTTTTGTGTAATTAATTGAGACAAAGTACACAGCCATCTTACTCCGACAAAAGTGATTTGAACTCACCTGCCGTCGTAAACACGACTTCCTATCTCGTAAATATGAACTTCCCAGGAGGACTTGAACGCACCATACATTCTAATTCAAATGTAGTACCTTCTCCATACGCGATTTCGGATGCAGCGTTTGTGTTTTCCCCATGAACACGCTCTGAGTTTACGGAACTTACTCATGGATTTTTGCATTTTTGGAACCGATAATCGCAAGAAAGGTTTGGGTTAATCAACCGGGAGTTATGTGACATTAAGTTAACCCTGCTTTCTGGAATACACACCTTGGCATTACAAAAAGCATGCCCCCTCTTTCCAAAATTCCACTCTACAAAGTAAGATGTGTTACCAAAATCATCAGTAGTAAAACAGATTTTGATACTGGATATGGTCCTTAACTAAAAAAATCTGATTTAACTACTTCCCGCTACTCATAAATAGGCGAGCTTTCCTGTGAATGTGCAAAACGATTGAAAAGAGGAGAGCACCTCAATGTCTTCTGATTCACTTACATTTGGTGGAAAAACAACACTGTGGTGTCTGTGAAAAACTAAACAATATACATTGCCACTCATAAACAGTCTAAAAATAATCAGAAAATAAATGCCTTTATCAAAAACTAAGAACTGCCCAAACAGTAATTCAGCTAACCCAAAAGCCCACAGTGACGCACGTCAGCAATGACAAAATTGAGAGGGTTTTGATTTCCATTGCTCAATATGTAAATGTGATTGGCTGTTTTGAAAAGAGATGGCGTCGTGATTACCATGCCATCATCGTCGTCACGAGGCGAGTAGGTCAGAGTGCTGGAGGTTGAAGGGGTTCTACGATGCTGTTTGTAATTGGTTTCCGCTGAAAAGAAAGCGCACAGTTACAAGCGACTGACTGAACCTTGTTGCTAGGCAAATGCTCACATGGATTTCTGTCCAATCAATGCTGATCTAGGTCATTTTTAACACCGGTAATTACTTTCATAGTGGTTTGAGGTACGACACTGATTCAAAATGTAAATGTAAGTCAACTTGATAATCTTTATTTTATTTTTTTAGGAATTTTAAAACGGCTGTACCATACATCATTTTTTTAATATTTTGTTTCCCTGAGGACCACTTAAAATGTTTGCCTTTTTTTTGTGCACTATTTTTGTTTTTAAATGCCTTTAATCTGACTCCAAGTAGTCCAAAAGATAATGCTGACCTTTTGCTACTTGAGGGACTGCTGGAAACGTGGATCCAAAACTAGCTTCCATTTTGGTCTGCATAGAAAGATTATGAGAGGAGAAAACAATGAGATTTTTTGCCACTGAAGTCTTCACATAACTCAATAAACGCAAGTACAGATCACACTCTTACCCGTTTGCTGATATCAGGTGAGGGGACAGTGATAGTGGCACCTGCCACAGATCCTTCTGAGAATCGATCGAAGCGTGACGGTTTACTACAGCTCATAATACAGCAAAGCCCTGTGGAAAAGATCAGCTGCAGCCTGTAGATGAAAGGGAAAAAATATCATATTATTACATATAATATATTATGTTATAAAACAAGATATTATGGTACATAGGCATGTCTGTGATATGCTATACTACTTCTAATACTATTGGAAGAAGCACTGTGCTCATTTTTGCTATTTAGGCCTAGATACTACATGGAATACCTATTTTATATGTATAAAAAAAATCAACCCACAGGATAATTTAAAATAAACTAGTAGTAAAATGTGATTAAAATGGTGAAAAACGTTTAAGAAATGGTGACCTGGTAGAGAACCAAAGATATACATCTTACAATATATTATTTTGACATTATTTTAAAATGCAAGTATTCATAGACACTTCTCCGTCAACTACCGATTCTCGAAACTGTGATGTTCACTCTTGTTATTATATATGTGTGAAATATATATATATATATATATCAAGCTGTGAAGACAATCACACATTTCCCGACAACACAGCGTTTCATCTGTCAAAATAAACAATGACGGAGACAGTATGTCAGCAGAACAGAAATGACAACTGGCACAACATTAATGCTTCAGTTTTCTTTGTGTCAAAAAATGGTGAGATTCAGAATGGTGCGATCACAAAAAATGCTGTTAAACTAGACAGCTAACGTTAACTGTTTTGATTCACAGCCAAGATTTTGTTAGCGGGTGATTGCGAAAAATGGGACAATGTCTTTTAAGCATCGGATTAAACGGTAATAAAACACATAATATGTTTATTACACTATATTAACAACAGCAAACATGTTAAAAGACAAGCCAGCACGTACGTTTGATGATGTACTAGTGATTCGCATGCCTAAAGTGAGCTGGCTAGCTGTGTTGGCTAGCTGACGAAGTTGGTTTTTCGAACAGCTTCAATAAAACATCGGATTTAGCTTTACGAAATGTAGTAAGATAGACCTCTAGCTCTGCTATAGAAAAGACAAGCTGACAAGATACATAGCGCAAGTCTATTTAGACAAACAATGTAGGTTCTCACCATTGATGCTAAATCAAAGTCTGCAGATGGTCCAATTTTAATCTTTCTCTCACACGCCCAGGCTCACACACCAAGGGATTGTGGGAAATGTATTGCGGAAGAGCAAATACGCTTCATTGTCGGGAATTGACCACAGTCTATGGAATTGACACAACAACAAGTTCCTGGAATATTCAAGAAGACGATCAGAACAATTCGGTTAAATCATGATTTACTCTATCATGAAGTCACTTTAAGAGTTTAACGTCAATTTACTATAGTTTCATAATGATTCATCTTAGTGAGTCGAATCTTTTGAATTCTGCAGGGTGCACCGCATTGAGTTATGTACTTGATTTGCTCAACTGATTCAACGCCAAGTCGTTCAGCAAGTCTTATTTAAGTCTTTTGCCTGCATGTCTTGAAGACAATAATATTACCAAAGAAATCACACGCTTCAAAAGGTAGAGACTTCAATGGGGAACAAATAAACATGGAAGTGAACGAGAACGATTTGTTCACATGAAAGATTTGTTCAAAACACCGATTCGTTCACTTAAAAGATTCATTCATGAAGCAACACTAGTTCCCATTCGACGACATGCACGTAACGTTACACACTTTGTTAGTAGATATTTTTGTTATGATAGTAAGGTATATATATAATTCCGTTTTTGTGTACAACTACATGTAGTCTAAAGTCTAGTATTCTGCATCTACATTTTTGTTTACATTACTATTCTGGGTCTACCATATTGAGTCAATTCGTTAAACGGAAGGGGGCGCTGTTTGCTCAGATCCTGAGTCTGGACATGAATTCAACTCCTCTGTAATTCACATTTCACTCAGCAGATCAGTAGAGTCTGGCAGCAGAAATGGTTCTATCACTATAATTTAGACAATAATACTCTTGTGTCTACAGATGTTCCTTAAATTCTGCCATGTAGTTTTTGTCAATAACAGATATTTTAGTGAAATATTTTGGAAATATTCCTTCATGTCAGGAACATTCCTGTTGTATTGTAGTATTTTGTGAATATATAATGCATGTGAAAATATTATAATACCTATAATTGTGCCCATTTAAATATATAAAATCACAATATACAATGATGCGTTGTGCACTTGTGAGGGTGTATGATTTGACCTGCATTCACCTGGCTGGAGATGCTCAGTTATGCTGTTCTCAGAGTCACAGGTAAACCACTTAAGGCCAAAATAAATGCAGAAATGTTGTGAATATAGAATGTCTTAGGCTGCTACTCTCCATTAGAGTAGCTTATACTCCCCCCTGCATTTGCTCTTTGTGTTAAAGCACTAATGGCAGAGTTTCTCATGGACACCCATCAATTTAGGACACATGGGATATGTCTTTATCTCCAGAATGTGGTCCCAGGCTATTAAATAGTATCTGTGTAAATTCTCTCTGATGAAGCATCACAGCCTCTATGAACGGTTGTCCTACCTGGCACTTCTTTGCACTGTTAAGCCAAAGAATAGCCAGCGGACCCATCAAAAGCTTGACCCCATCGGCAGTGCAGGAAGTTCTTCATTCAGGATCCATTAAGCGTATTCAGAGCAGAGCTCCATTCTTCCCATATGCTTGTGCAATAAATGATGGATGCAATAAAAATAGGATGTGCTATAGTTAGATGGCCGAAGGGAGAACAGGCCAGTGGCTATTAGTCAGTTTCTGCTTGTGAAACACAAATATCTAAAGAATACACCCTGAATGTAAAATGCAAATTCAAACGGGTTAATGCATGTTAAATACAGCAAGGTTATGATACTGATAACATGTATTGAATACACTTTGAAAGCAGTCTCTTTGGGGGTAGAAAATACTAGACTACACAAATCACTTCAGTTTGGTCATGACATGAATGATAATGAGTTTGGTAATCTAGTACTGGAGGTTTGCTGTCAGACTATTTTTAATCCATACAGAAATGTGTGTACAATCTGGTTCACCATTAACTTATCAAGCCTATATTTTGCACATACTTTGAATTACGTTTATCTCACATCTTGTGGTTCGCTTTGTTTAGTGACAGCAACTTCCTCTCCATCTTTGCACTACCTGGTCTTTTGTTAAATTATTATTGTTTAGTTTTGTCTGTCATTCATTGCATGGTGACGGTGGTCCCACAAAAGGAGGCTCATCTGATCCGCTGCTTCTGCTGTCCCACGGGCATCTCCTCATCTTACACCTCGTGATGTTGCTCTTGGGTGTGATACCACAGGAGACTGACATGAGTGCTGCTCTGAGATGAGCAGATGACAGATGCCCTTGTATCAGCCAACAGGCAAACATTTAAATCTCCCTATGTGAGCAGTTTACAGCCGTAACATCTTTGATGGAATTCTATTGTCGGTGCTTTCAGGTTTATGTCAAATAGCAATAGCATTCGTAACATAATTAGTACAAGCCTTGAATTTGTTCTGTTTCTGTTCTTTATGAATGAACGGTATAATACGACAAATAGTCCATACACTCGTTTGACCGTCTAGCACGTAAAAAATAAAAAGCATGTACAGTATGTGTCTTGCGGAAAAACATTGTTTTGATATGCTTTGACTCTGCTGCTCTGTGCGGATGAATGTAGTTCAAGGCACCGGTGTACAAATGGAAGCACATCTTATCAGAGCAACTAAATTACTTTTTTGGTGTTTTTGTTCAACTGGTGATTTTTAATGATCCATGGTCAGTTCTTCTCGTTCGTTGTGACAACAAAATTTCAGCTTCAAGGTATACCTGCTACTTTTTTCTGTGTACCAGGCCCGGCTCCAGCTTTGGGCCAAGTGACATTTTATGACAAAAGGAGGAGGTCTTTAAAGGGACTCTGTGTATAACAGGGCTCAACGCTAAGGAGTTTACTGGTTGCTTGCCCTGCCAAAATTTTCACTGGCCCCACCACAAAAATAAAAAAATAGTATTTTAATAAATAATGTTAAATAAAGACAGTAAACAGTCAGTAATAAAATAAGAACTTATGAACAAATTACAAGCAATAGCACAAATAAATATAATAGAATAAAGACACAAATGAAATAAACATATTTCAGGTAAGTCTAACAGTATTCAGGAACAAAATACTATAATGTATAAATGAACTGTAGCCTGTATTAATCCTTATTAAAGCTAAAGAAGTTATTCAGTCAAGAGAAGTTTTTTTAGTTTCTTTTTTTTTTGCTCTTGTTCTTTAATTAATGACAAGACTACAGCAGGTATATTAAGCTACTGTCACTTTAAGACCAAAAGCACGGACCTGACACACATCAGATATTCTCAGAACTGTTTACGCTCATTAAGACTTTTTATTTTAACTCCGTTAAGAACGGGCATTTTGATGTCATTTTGTGTGTATTTTCCCATTTAAGCGTGATAAGATACAAAAGAGAACACAGCTGTGTGTAGGCCTACCGAATTGAGTTTCTATCGCATCTTCTTGTGCATGAACAGTTAAAATCGCTTGAATGTTTATGAAGACAGCGGTCACGTTGTAATACTGCTTTCTCATATAACAAATGTATATCAACCGGCCGAAAACCATGATCACCTTCAAAATCTGGAGCTGAATTAAACATTGCACCAATTTTGCAATCGATTGATATTTGCTGTGGGGCCAGGGTGGGCCAAGCTCCTGATTGGGTGGGCGCCCTCTTGTGGAGCCTTGCCTGCTGTGTACGAATATTACGTGACATGCATGGCACGGGCAAATGATGAATGAAATTCGTCCGATAGCTCTTTTTTTTTCTTGGCAAAATGACAAAATAATTAATCAGAATACTTAGCAAAAGTTGCTCCTGCTCCTAGCTCATGGACACATCCTACTCACGCTCTCCGTCTCTACACGTTTCGGAAGGGAATGATTCAGATTTCTCTTGGCACAGCTACTAGAAGACAGACAGGTTGCTCACGTCACATCTATGTCGTCAAGCTCAGTTTGAGTCTGCGCAGTACGGTCAGCCATCAGGAAGTGAGAGCTTCTAATTGAGTTCACTTTTCTCCGTTGAATCCAATGGGGTCGCTGTGTCCATTTCTTTTACTGTCTATGGCTTTAGATATGATTGACAAGCGACATTCCAAAAGCACTTATAATTAGTATAAAATTCCACTGTTTGCATCCCTCCACGTATTTTCCCTGCAGCCAAATACATTTTAATTTTTTTCAAATACATATTCTACTCCATTACAATTTAGCTGTGTTGGGCGGTTTCTTACACTAATGAGCGATGAGTTAGAGATGAACCCGGAGCGGAGCTGGAGTGGATTACAAGAAATCTTTGAGTAAGGAACGGTTAGGAAGGAAGGGAAACGCTCGGTGGCTCACCGTCACACGCCGTTCCACACCGGCGTTCAGTCTGTCGCATGGCAACACGCAAAGCTTGATGTTTTGGTTGGAACTATTTTAGTTGGCGGAGAGAAAATAAATAAGAACGACTTTTCTTTATTAAAGCAAGAGATTCGTGCTGACAGCCGTGGTATTCCGAAAAACACTCTTGGATATAGCATCAGGATATAAAATAATCGCACGGCTAAATAATATAGCCTAAATGTTTTCTTTGACAGAAAAGCTTCATCTTCGCGAAGCATAAGTAGCCTAACATGTTGAAGCTCAATTTGTCCATATTAGGGCATAGATACTGGATCAAACGTAGGCTAACCAGAAGAGTAGGAGCAAATCCGTAAGGAAAATCTAAACACTTACACTGACAATTCTAGCGAATAGGCAAGGGACATCGGGCGTCCTTTTGTCTCCAACATTAGAAGAGGCATTTAGTCTTCAACAGCATATAACCGCCCCCCGATCCCCCCCTCCCAGACAGATTTGCCCCAGCACCTCCTCTACATTGGCCCAGCAGCAGCAGCGACTGAACAGCGTCCTTGCACTTTACTAGGCTGTAACCACTGCCATCAGCTCAACTTCTTCA
This sequence comes from Scardinius erythrophthalmus, assembly GCF_964197995.2. Classification (NCBI taxonomy): domain Eukaryota; kingdom Metazoa; phylum Chordata; class Actinopteri; order Cypriniformes; family Leuciscidae; genus Scardinius; species Scardinius erythrophthalmus. The sequence continues at coordinate 41,649,699 of NC_138221.1, forward strand.
GCATCGTTTATTTCAGCTGTCTCTCTCTCTGCCGCTGCTGCCGGAGCTCACCAGCCTATCTTTAGTCTCCCTGTCCAGTCTGTTGGCTGTCTACAGCGGACACACAATCGTCCATCGCTTGTTTTCGCCAATTAGACACTGGCGTATGTGTGTTTTTTGATCAATCTAAGGACATTTCCCATAGATAAGAACAGTCTGCGCCAAAGACGGGCTTCGGGTATTACCCAAAGATACATCACCGAGGTAAGCGACACAATTGTGATTTCATATCGATCTAATCTTTTCCCGCGATTGACTCTTCATGGCAGTTGACACAACTTATTATGTTGGCGTGAAATATTTGCGATGGACATCCATATATTGTTTTTTTGTATGTGCATTTTCCATATTGTTTTTCTCCTCCCACCATCACCGCTGTGGCTCCCAGCGATTTGCCGGTGTTATATAAAACTTCGATTTTCAGCGTCCTCCTTTTGCCTCATCCATCCCTCTTTTTTGATTAATAAAATCATTGGGTTATTTAAACGTAGCCTATATTTACAGGAAGAAGGATAGGAAGAAGCCTACAATTCAGCCTCAGCCTGCAGTATCTTCTTAATAGTTGTATCTGCTCTGTGAAACCTTAATACACCCATTGGAGGTAACTGAGATACAGCAAGTCATGCTGGTCTTCATCAGATGATATAGCTACAGAAATTAATCTATCACATTCATTGATATATTTGATTCATCTTGTTTGGTTCTTTCCGCACCAATTCTATCTTCTTTGTTGTAATTGTTACATTTTAAATTTATTTTTTGAACCAAACTAAAATGCAATCCCCCCTATTAGGATGCGATACATGGTGATGACCTACATCATTGAACGACCTACATGAAGAACTTGGCTTGGGAAGTTCATCCTCATCCTCCATCTAATATGTCACTTGTCATAGGCTACTGTAGAATACTGATGAGTAGCCTAGGCTACACATAATATTATAAACAAACTAACAAATATAAAATGGTAGGCTATATCATTCATTGACATTGTCAATGAATGATATAGCCTACCATTTTATATTAACACCTGCCGCCAAATGCGGCTGGATTTCAGCAGTGACGTGTAACAGTCACTCAGCCACTTTGGCGGGTTGAATTTTAAATATACTTTTTTCAATTGTTGTCTTTTAAAAAGGCATCTGAAAAAAACTAAGTGCAATGTAGTGATGTCAGAAATATTGATTTTTGATACCGATACTGAAATAGCCTATCTGAAACGCTTCCAATACCCATTTCCCGCAGAATAGATAGGCTAGGCTACACGATACCAGCTGAGCTTTCTTTCTCTTCTCCCCGACAGCAAGTTGACACACAAACCCGCCTCCCCTCACTCACTCGTTTCATTTGCTCCGGATGAATATAGCCTAGTTGCTGTTACAGGTCTTGAATTTCGGTGTGAAACAGTCAGGGCTGTGCGATATAGCTAAACAATTTATCACGATATAATGTTTCATATCGTTCGGTATCGATAGCCTAATTATTGACATTTTTTATAACCTTTTTTTTTTTTTTTTTTTTACAGACAAGTAGAAAAGTTTGAATTGAGGTTTTTTTTAATGTATAATTAAGGCAAACAACAAATTATATTAGTTTTAGCAGTCAAAACTAAATACAATTTAAACAAAATTATCTTCTTTATGTCTTAGCCCATATTATATAAAAAAGTAAGTGTTAAAGAAACTCTTGAACTTAAATAAAATGTTACAAAATGTGTGCAATGTAAAAGTGTAATCGTAGAAGAATCAAGGCAAACTTTGAGGTAGATCAACATCTGTAATAAGTAGGGGTGTAATGGTTCACGGTTCGGTTTGATAGGACACAGTGGTGTATGTTTTCGATACGGCAAAAAGAAAGAAATGCCAGAGAAATTTCCTTGATTAAAAAAAATATATATATTAAAAGAAAAAATATTCATAAATAAATGCGTGTTTTCCTACATCTTGAAACTTTTAAATTTATAAATAATCTTTGAAGGATAAACAAATACTGTTTTGGTCATCACATTAAAAATAACATTTAAATAATATAATATTTGAGTTTTGAAGTGCTGGAAAAAGATGTGTGATGTAGGCTACTTGAAAGCATTTTACTATTCCTGCCAAACTTCCATGGTTATAGTTAGTGTTACATTAAATCCATGGTGAATGTTGCTGAACTAGTTCATTCATGACACAATGTTTCTCCTGGTTTCCACGCCAGCGCTGTTTGATCTAATAGAGATCTACGGTTAACAACGGAGAAATCTGAATGCTTCTCACTAAATCTCGCAGTGATGTTATTACTTCTGTGGCGAATTCTAATGCTTTCTTTACTGGACGTCTTAGCGCTGTGTAGTTACAGTGTCGCTTGATCAAGATCGGCTCGCGCTGCACTGACATTGGTCCAAACTGAGCGTGAAACAAAAAATAACGAGTATTGCAGTTTTCGTTCCGCTTTCATTATGTTTGCCATTTGATGTTGGGCAACGTTGTGGTGGTCGCGCCATATTTAACTTCGCAGTCCACTTACGAATCACGGTCGAATGAACGCACCTTCAGTCAACATGATGTGTAGAGCGCAGTTCATGGTTGCATAGCAACGACAAACGCAAGCGCTTTGGAAAGAAGTAGACGCGATAAATTATGTGAACTAAGATCTACGGGCTTTTTAATTCTTTTTAATTTAATTTAATACGGGCATGCATTTTAATGAAAATATCAAACGCTATATCGAACATTTTTTATATCGTGACAATGGTGTACCGTCGATAAATACCGATGCCGTTTTATCGCCCAGCCCGCTCCTAAGTCAAATACACACAAAATAATGTCAAATGCTGATCTTGATGAGTATTCACATAAACACAGTTATGTTTTAAGTGAAAGTAAAGAAAATGCATGTGTAACAGTATAATGGATCCGTGCATCAGGTTTTAAAGTGGCATCAGCCTAATATACCGGCTGCCATAAGATGATAATATTAAAAATATATGGCAGTTTTTTCCCCTTCAATGTCAAAATTGTGGCCAGTGAAAATGCTGAGTGGCTTATAACTTTGGTTATTAACAAAAAGTTCATGTCAAGCCCTGCGTTTATCAATAATATTTGGTGCATGACTAATGGGGGGGGGGGCAAACTGCTGTATATTCTGGGACACTATTGATTCTATATTTGTTTAGGGCCTCAGTGAAGCACTGAAATCAGTGTATTTACCTTCTGGAAACAACCGATTTCAGCTTCCATTATATTGGGACACAATGTCATGAATTTCATGAATATCTCCATATGAATTAAGTATTTATGGATGGTTTGAGAAAAGTGGACATTTTTAGAGCATTACAGTTAATCATACAGTTGGCAAAACATCTTTGTCCCCCAACCATTTCTGAACATCACGTTTGATTTGAAGAACAGCACAGTCTCCCAGCTGCTCTGAGTGTGTTTAGTCTCAGATAGTGAAATCAGAGCTTTTAGAGTGAGAGGCTCCAGTGTCTGGCTGGTGTTGATGGGAAGCGCTTAAAAGCCTTTATGCGACGGATGTACATGTATACAGGCAGCAGAACACCTGCATGCTGAACTGTTTCTGCTCTCCGGCTCACACATGCCCTAACGCTGGACTCCTCTCAACACTGAAACCCCCAAGACGCCAAGTCTGATCCCCCAACCCCTGCTCAGAGAGGAGCAAGCATTAGACGAGCATCTCATTGCTCAATTCTTTATTTATCTCAAAGCTAAACACATGCATGCAGTACATCCCATAACAAGAATATAATAGAATATATGTGGTTATACTTGTGGTTATGTAGAAATGCTTTGTCAGGTAATCTAAAATGGGATTCATGTGGTGACATCTATTTTCCATGAATATATCTGTTATTCAAGTAAAGAAATATAATGTAGCTTGACTGAGTCAGCATTATAACATTAGATTACACAGATAAGGTAGAAACAGTCCCTTAAGATAACAACGGCACTTTTTTTGGTTTTTCAATTGTAAAACAAAAGCACAAATTCAAATTTGAATTAAATTAATTCATCAAATAATAATAAATAAAATATATCACATATGCCATTATTTGCTGAAAAAGCTCACATTATTGTGGTAGTAAAAATAACTTAATAAACATAACAAAAATTTGCTTTGCATTGTTAGTAGTCATTACATTATTTTCATATCACTCACTTCACATAAGCAATCTGTTCAGCATGGACATACAGATCACATCCACAAATCATTAGTTGTTGCAAACACATCAAATTATGTGAGGGGCTGGTTTGGCAAGATTTTTAATTGCAATCCACATTGACTGATGCAAAATCAGCTGTTAAAGATACATCAGCAACAACATACATCTATTTTACAGTTTGCCGGTCTAAAAATGCCCTAGAATGGCTGTTGAAAGAAAGTCATGTAAAAGATACACCAATGCAGTTTCAGTAGGAAAATTGGTTTTGTAAAACGATCTTCTTTCTTGTTTCAATTTTGTTGTTTAGGTTTAGTTTGATCACTTCCACATCAAGCCGCAGCCATGGATGAGATGGACTTGCCCCAGATGAAGAAGGAGGTAGAAAGCCTCAAGTACCAGCTGGCCTTCAAAAGGGAGAAATCCTCAAAGACAGTGACCGAGTGAGTGTGCTCTCTTTTGTTCTTCACACTGTGATAGTCTCTGTTCCAAGTTCCAACCCATATATTTTATGCTGTCGCCCCATATCACAACAGAAAAGATAATGACTCGTTCTACCCTCCTTCTATTTTTGGTGCTGTACATCACATAATCAAGCACAGAAAATCTAACAGCAAGTCATCAGAACATCATCCATGTATTCTGTCAGCTTATTATACAAATACTTAATTCTCATTGGTCAGTTGCGGCATTGAGCAGCCCAGTACATTTGACTGTTGGTTTGACAATATAGTGCTTCTCTCATGTCTCTCATAACACTCTCTCTTTGCATACAATACAAGTTAGATTAGCTAATAGGGGCAATTTCAGATTCTTCAGAAATTATTCTAATATGATAATTTGCTGCTCAAGAAACATTTCTAAAACAAATGGAACCAGGTGACACTGGTAGCACATTCAAGTTACAAATGACTCCACCTGCTTATATGTTAAAAATAGGTGGATATATGAGCTTAAAACCTCAGCAATGGTCATTGTTGGTCCTGTTATTTTTTTCATTTTTACTAGAGGTAATATAACTTATACAAGTAAGAAACAATTAAAATATTAATAAAATAACTATTACTTATTTGGTAAATAGTCATTGTATATTGTATTTTTTGCCTAACTTATCCACTTAACATAGTTCGTACTTCATAGTTCCTTTTTTTAGTGGAGAATAATCCGTTTTGTCATTGGTTTTCTCTAAACAGTTTCCTGATTGAATGACCCTAATGTCACCATGAACTCATAACTGCAGTTATTTCTGATTTTGCAGGTTCACCTCATGTCACTAATTAGGCTGCCCAGAGGTCAGGTCCTCTTGGTGATTGTTCAGGACAAAGCTAATGCTCTCAGATCTCTGGTGCTTTACTCTCCAATTCGAGAGCATGCATGGTCTCTTAGTCACACCCGCCACTGTCACATTATAGTGACATCTCATTTCCCTGCATCCCAGGGCTCCCTTCCTGAAGTATTCACAATGGTAATTTCTCTGTTACAAATTAAATTTTACCAGCCAGCAATGATCAGCCCAGTTTATGCCAGCGTAGTGGTTCCTCCAGTGTTATTGTGCAGTTTAGCTGAACAAGCAATTGCGAATCCATCATAAAGTTGGGTCATGATGACTTCAAATTTTTACTTGAGTCTCAGATGAATCTAAGATCATCACTCTCATCCTGGACACATCATTTCTATTAATCGCCTGTGATGAATGGTGCTTCTGCAAAGAGTTACGTGATTATCACCCTCATTTATCATTTGCTCAACATGGGTGCTGTCTTACATGACCCTAATTTCATAAATCACTCAGAATTCGTGTTCAAAGTCACAGACATCCAGAACAAGTCTCTGCTCTATTTACCCCTAAATAATAGCCATTTTTTTTGCATCAAATGTGAGGTTTGTTACTTCTAATACGTTGCACAATTTGCAATGTGTCCCATAATGATGAGGGACCTTCTCCTTCCTCTCCTTAGCCTGGTGAAATGGATCGAGGAGTGTGTGCCCGAGGACCCTTTCCTGAATCCCGAGCTGATGAAGAACAACCCATGGGTGGAGAAGGGCAAGTGTGTGCTTCTATAAAAGAGTAGCAGCAGCAGCAGCAGCGGTCGCCCCAGCCCTCCGTCTGAGCCTCCACAAGCCTGACAGGATCACACGGCGCTTGCTCTCTGTTTCATTCCCTCATCATGAATGTACAGCAGTTTAGCATCCACTGCACAAAAAACACACACTCATACACAGAACACTAGCTCTATATAGTCAGAATTTGACACTTTGACATGCATTACTATTATATTTATAACCATCGATATATATATCTTTATATGCAGTTAGTGGAATTTCTCTTTGACTTCAGTGTTGTTGCCGCTGCTTGCGCGCTTGATCTTGAGTTCAGGCATGTAGTGTCGACATGGAAATGCCAGAAAAGGCCTGTTAGACAACATACTGCATGACAGAGGTGAGAAGAAATGCCTCAAAAAGGCAAAGGCAGCAAATATTTGAGTTTCCCTCTGTTACGCAGCATGTTCATTTCTCCTGCAGGCTCGTGCACTATTTACACCACAACTCACCACTCTCACTCACAGACCATTTTTAAACATGTACAGATCGTTTTAATTTATTTACTTATTTATGATCATTAATTTATTTATTTATGGTTTGGTTCACCACCGAAGCTGTCGGCACCGACTGCTTTAGAAGCTACAATGGACCTGCTGTTGTTCAACTGCACCCTTCCTTCCTTGAAAAGCTAAAGGATTAAAAAACAAAACAAAAAAACAACGCATCTTGCCAGGTCACCATCGAATACTGCCTTGTACACAATTTCCTTAAAAAGAATGTATGTGTGTTGTGAGGGACTTGTAAACCATCAGCACCCTTAAGCATTGAATGGATATGCAAACAGAGAGGTTGTGCACTGGCCAAGGCTTTTTCTTTTCTTTTCTTTTCTTAAGATTAATAGCTTAATCTGCACTTATGGCAAGGATGTGGGGTTAATTTATGACTTTTGGTTTGTTCATGTTTTTATATATTCAAACAGTAGAAACCTGTCTAATTATCTAGATGTGTGTTACATATGAGAATGCTTTGAGAAAATATGCATAAGATCAAGTACTAGTTTAATAACAAGCAATAAGTGATTACATTTTTTATTGAATGTTTTACAAAACATCTTATTGAATAAAGTAGAGGATTTTTAGACAGCTTTAATGTAATTTGTGTGTTTCAATTGGGTGTGTGTCATGGGTTGGGCAATTTATTTCTGTGTGTTTACACAATAACAGTTATATTGAGATTAGTAATAAATACGGCTGTCAATTTAACACGATAGATAGATAGATAGATAGATAGATAGATAGATAGATAGATAGATAGATAGATAGATAGATAGATAGATAGATAGATAGATAGATAGATAGATAGATAGATAGATAGATAGAAAAAATAATTAAAAATATAATAGTGATAAAACAAAATAACTAATTAAATCATGGCCCCTCACCCCAATATGGAGCCCTGCACATGACATGTGGGGAAAATAAAACCATGATAACGTTGGACATGAATTAAGAATTTGTGTGTTCCCACTAATTAATTAATTAATCTCCCAGTTTTATTTAAATCAGGACCACCTTGTACTTATTTATGTCCTAATTAAAACAAGGGAACAAATTAGTACAACATGGGCACGATTTAACTCGTGGCCACAATATTTTGTGCAAGTCATAAGAGATTTCCCTACCATAAGAGCCATTCAAACTTGATTTACTACCTTTATGTTTTTGCAAGCCAAAGAATACCAGTAAGAGAAACAAAACAGCAGAGGAACATATGGAACTCAACTGAATGGTTTCAAAGTTTAAAGTTGAACTGCTGTTAACTTGACAAAATGTCTTACAAACACGACGCTCAAAGCACGAGACGTTGAAAAACAGCAGAATGTGACAACCAGAGACATATGTCTGCATATGTATACATAGACCAACAATTAAGAAACAAGATTCTGTATCCATTCTGTATGGACGCCCCCAAGACATAAACAGTTTAACAAACTCGACTGAAACTCGATTGCTGTGGACTTAAGGCGGGTGACAGGCTTATGTTCTATGATACTGAAACAAAACAAACTATCTATTGACTTATAGTCACTTTTTATGTTTATTCAGTGCTTTCTTCACAATAATGTAACATAGTCTCTTCAAATTATCTTTATTTGGGGGCTTTTCTCAAAAACAATTACATTAACATTGATTTATCAGATGCTTTTATCCAATGCAAATGAAGAAGCGATTCATCCATAACAATATTGATGAGATTAATTGAAACTGACATGCAGTAATGCATTAAACTGTCTTTAACAGATCTGGTACCTCCTTTGTAAATGTAAAGCCATAAAACAGATTTGGTAGAACAATTTCGAATTTCGCAAGCACAATGAGCACAGTCTGTCATATTTTTATCCCAAATCACTGCAAAAAAAGCATTACAAACTCATTCTCTGCTAAATAATAGAACACATGAGATTATTTTCTTCCCATCTAAGGGAAAATTGTAGCTCTACTTTACACACACTCAGACTTCACTCTGTTCAGACCCATCTGCGTATTGCAAGTGTAAATTTGCCAGGCATTTTAATCAAAGTCAATACATCTTCATGCACTTAATGGACCTGCGAGTATCGGGCTGTACAGCCGTCACCCGTTTACCAAACAAAGATGCCATGAGTGGTTCTGGGGGCCGTGAGACTAACACGGTGGATAATGGCTCACTCTCTAAGATTAGGAATTGGTAATCCTGATGCCCGTTGCCTAGCCACACATTCACATGATTGCTCTCTACGCCGGTTGAACCCGCAGCAGATGACACTCTAATCTGCCCAAAATAATCCACTCTCTCAGCCCCCATCACAAATCTCCATTTCTAAATACATATGGGATCCCATGGACCAATAGTCTGCTTAATGTACACATCTGGGGTAAAGTGCTTCTCTGACGAAGTCTGACACAATGACCGTAAATCTGCATATATGGCAAAGCTTAATGACTCTTTAATCTAAATATGGCAAATGCATCCTATATCTGGATCTGAAATGGGGATTTATGCTAAGAAGGGCATATGGACTGCGAATGGACATAAAACAGGAGAGAATAAATGATGGGTTCTGACTTGTAAAACCACTTGCTGCTCGAAACACTCTTGCTGTTCTCCTTTGAGGATCTAAAAAATATGTGTTGTGTGAAGAGAAAAATCTCAAGCGTGTAAAAGTGTGATCCAGGCAGTATTAAACCCTTTAAAATCACATAGGTCCAGTTCAGATGAAGTTAACACTTTTGTGGTCATTTAAACATAATCAGTGTCAACCTAAATCAAATAATGTTATTTTTAACCACAAGGCAAGGCTAATCCAACCTTTTAGCTCATGCATGACCATGTCTTAAGCACATGATGAACTGAATTTGACCAAATTGGGCAAATAAAAGTCTATTATCAACTCAAATCAACTTTTCTCTTAAGTCAATAGTAGAGGTTTACATCTTAATCATTGTTTTCAAAGAAATATATATTTATGTATATGTACAAATATATTGTGAAAAAAAAAATATATATATTTAAATTGTTATAGGTGTATAAAAATAGTTACATAAAAATAGTTAATAGTACAAAGAAAAAAATGATAATGTTTTCACTGGCCAAATTCATTGTATTTAGTAAATATAAAAATATTTTAATTTTGATGGCTGAACACACTCCAAAAAAGTTGGGACAGAGGCAAAATAAAGGACTATAGAATATCCAGGTTTTGAAACAGTCCACAATTAGCAGGCTAACTGAGGGTATCGGGTATAAAAGGAGCATCCACTAAAGGCTCGGCCTTTGCAAGCAAAGATGGGTCATGGCTCGCCACTTTGTGCTAAATTTCATGAGAAAATTGTCAAACATTTCAAAAATCACATTTCCCAATGCAGGATTGCAAAGTATTTAGGTCTTTCACCATCTACCATACATAACATTGTGAAAGGATTCAGAGAATCCAGAGAAATCTCCATGCATGAAAAGTCAGGAAACCTCTGTTGAATGAGCGTGACCTTTGAGCCCTTCAGACGGCATTGCATGAGAAACCATCATGCTACTGTGTTAAAAATAGCCATGGGCTCGGGAGTACTTTGGAAAACCATTGTCACTTAACACAGTCTGCCCCTGCATCAATAAATGCTACTTGAATCTCTGTTCCGCAAGGAGAAAGCTTTACATCAATTCTATGCAGAGAATTGCTGCAAAGTGCGAGATGCATCATCTCAGATGCAACAAAGTCAGAGGTCAGATGAATCCACGTTTCAGCTTATTTTTGGGAAAAACTGACTTTGAGTTCTCAGTCCCAAATACAAAAGAGACCAAACAGAATTTCATCAGCAACAGGTGGAAAAGCAAACATGTCATGACTTGCATGTGTGTGCAAGAACCATTGATGTGGAGGTGTATATTGGGATTGTACGGAGACATATACTGCCATTAAAGATGACATCTTTCCTGGGAAGCAAGACAATTTCAGGCCTCATTCTCCACGTATACAACAGAGTGGTTTCTAGACACTTTACACCGTAGAGTGGATGTGCTTGACTGCCTGCCTGCAGTCCAGATCTGTCTCTTATTGAAAATGTATGACCCATCATGATAAGGAGAATCAGGCAACGATGACCACAGACTGTTGAGCAGCTGTCTTGTATCAGGTGAGATTGGGCAAAAACTCCACTTGCAAAACTGCAACAATTAGTCTCCTCAATTCCCAAATGATTAAAAAGTGTAATTAAAAGATGTGACACAGTGGTAAAAATGCCTCTGTTCCAACTTTTTTTGGAATGTGTTGCCGCCATCAAAAGGTGTTTATATTTTCAAAACACACTTAAGTTGATCAGTGAAAACTTTGAAAATCTTTTTTGTGTGCTTTTGTCAGTTAAATAAAGGTTAAAGAGAATTAACAAATCAGATTTTATTGCATTTTACAAAATGTTCCAACTTCTCTGGATTCGGGGTTATACTTTAGGCTCCATGAGTAATTCATTAAGGAGTGGCACACATCTTGAGACTCATAAGCATGCCTGAATCATTCATTCTGATATCGGGGTTGAGAGCTGGACCGCAGCAATGATCAAGTAGGCTCCTGAAGACTTAATATAGTATATGTTAAGTAGCATGCAGTGTGTGGCCATTTATGAGCCATTTCTGTCACAGCAGCGTGGCTCTTGTCCCCTGGCAAAGGCAACTGATCCAGTTCTGTCAGTGCACTCTTATAATGTCAGCCTACACATATACTTTAGCGCTGTCGAACACCTGCACGCCTCACTCCATTAGCCTGAGCCCCAGGGGAGACGGGTCAAGCCGAGGTCATGCTTCATTTCCTCAAATGAGGACAGTGCAAAAGATTCTAGAGACACCCGTTTTTTCCCTCTCCCCTCAAAACTCTTCTGTTCCGCGCCCTGGGCTAATTGGAACTGGCTGAGTGGAAATTGAATGAGTGGAAATGTGTGTTGGGATTGTGATCTTTGGCCCACTTTTGGTACATGTGCAAATGTGCTCAATGAGAAAGATGCATGGTTGTAATGCTGCGAATGGCGGTCTGATCTTATTCACACTGAACCTGAGTGAGAGGTTCCTTCCCAGGGTACGTGTCCGACTCCTCACAATTCCGAATCAGCCATTTTACAAGGCAAACAAAAACAAACTGGAGCACGGCTGCCCATTATTCCACTGTGGTGTCATTACATGGCTGATTTAACCCCAGTGGGCCTGCTGTGTTTGCACAACGATCTGGCTGAACTGCCCAAGAGGGACTGACTGCCTCTTATTCTACTCTGTGTAACATGGCCACTCCCACTATCTCTCAGGCAACCCAATCAAACTCGCATCTTGCCTAAGAAAACACGTACATTGTGAGTCTTTCGCAAAAAGCATTATCCTTCATTTCGCCTCACCTTCTAAGTTGTGCATAAAAGCTGTCACTGCCATCCCTCCTTCAGACAACAGGCAGTGACAGGAAGTATGTGCTATGACGTGCCTGCGTGCCCCAGCGGTCCCTCTTTAGGAGATTAAAGCCCCGAGCTGACAGCTCTTTAATCTCTGGTGCTTTGTTAGCAGAACATGTGGTGTAGAAGCAGCAGTGCCTTCTGGGAAATAGGTCTGGGACGAAGTCATCCACAACATTTCACATCATCAGCAGCTGAGATAGAGGTAAAATCATCAAACGTTACCCTAAATATTAATCGATGAGGTGACCCAAAAATAATATTTGAAATTTAGAGTAGATATTTGTATATGTGCATATATTGAGTATGGTGCACAGTCCACGGGACATTCCAAACTGTGCACATCATCTGTGTGCCTGCTAAGACTGATGGCAGCTGTATATGCTGTATGTCTCACTGTGGAAAAATACTGACTCACTCTAAGTTACTGTGTGACATGAGGAGAGGGAGCGGCACTCAGGGAATTCCATGGCAACATGCTGACCGAGAGACGACAAGATTCTAGAAACATTCCAAAAGAAGAAACACAGGCTTTAAGACCACAGTCTTCCTTTTATAGCGCTCTCCTGTGTGCTTGCAACGGTTGGAGATTTGTCAGTGTACCAATGTTTATGGTGAGATAATGAGGTTGCATTCTTTGTTTCTACGTCGTTCTCTTGCAAGGTACTTAAAAAAAAAAAAAAAACATTTAAAATTAACTTGCGGTTGGGTTTAAAATGCAGTGAAGTAGAGCATACAAATGGTTATGGATTATTAATAAATCTAAGAGGAAATATCATGCATACAGTGCAGACTCAAGCAATGCACAGCTGAAATAAAATATTTAGTGGGCACTTTTTGAATGCACGCTTTAGAAAATGCCACCCGCAGTGAAAAAACCTACAAAATCCTTCTTACAGATTTACGCAAAGCATCAGATTGGAGCAGGATCACACATTTAAAGGGGGATCTGGGCAAAAAAAAAAGCCCCCATAATTAAGTAGAGCAAAATTAGTATTTAAAATAGTATATAAACAGTCTACTACAGTTTAAACGTTTGGGTTTAATGCCGTAGTAAAATGTAAAAGTTACTATCTGAGACTGGATGAGAATTATAACATCAGATACATAGATTTCTTTCTTCATCCAACCTGGTGAGATCCACTGTGCATAATCTCAGAGTAGATGATGCCACTTTTCCTTGTCAGTTTTGTTCTCTCCTGCTCCGTCCCTTAGGTCTAATTAACCAGCTCAGGCTCAGCAAAGCGCAGTCAGCCAATTCAAAGACATTAACAATTCATGGACACACATCACAGAAATAACCAGACCTTCTCTTTCCATTTGGCTCTGGAAGGGGGAGGGTGGGTCAGGGAGGTCCCTGCTAGAGAGCGGGGTAGGTCTATCATGTAATCGGCTCACTCTCTCCTCCAGTACAGCATCCTTTAGCTTCATCCCACGAGGTTGCACACGCTGGAGCACTCTTATGAAACTGGAACCCTGCCATAGAGATTGAATGATGCGCAGTGAGAGAGATCCTTCTGCACCATCAAAGAAGGACCATCAACACTGCATGACCATATCTATTTTTGCTAAAGCAGCAAACACTTTAAAGCAATAGCTCATCCTAAAACAAAAATTCTGTCATCATTTAATAACCCTCATGTCGCTCCAAACCCATACAAATTTCTTTATTCTGTAGAGAACAACAAAAGATGTTTAGCAGAATGTCCAATGTCAAAGTGAATGGTGAACAGGACTTACTTTCATTAAAGAAAGTCATACATGCTTGGAACAACATTGATGATGACATAAATGATTATTCATTTTTGGTTGACTACTTTTTTAATGGGCTTTTAGTTAATTGTAAAAACACAAACCTAATATAATGTAATAATATATAAATTTGCTTTTAGTTAATTGTAAAAACACAAACCCAAACCAATTCAGTATAATATGATATAATATATAAATGAATTGACAATAAAAGAACCCAATCATTTATAACATGAGCTGTAATACTGTAAACACACTGAGTTTTAGGCCTATGCCTCGAATTTTGGCAAATCCCAGTCCAGAGAAAGCTGCTCAATAAAACATTGCTGTCATGGTAAAACTTTAATGGCTCTGTCTTCAAGCATTAACCCACATGAACACACATTTAGGGCATCTTTTCTGCATAAGCCCTAGTTGAGCCCACCCGCCACCCCACCTCCCCACTCCTAAAATCACCAGAGAAGATTTAACAGTCATTTAGCAAATCAAGCTCCCCAGCCCAGATCAAAAAGCATTATATCTGTTCAAATGGTATCATGGATGACTGTGTATTAACCCTTTTTCCATGACAGGTGGATGCAGTGTCGGTTGCTGCCACAGTACACACAGACAACGGTCGTGTGTATTCATTTGAAATGTGTGAGAGTTTTGTGTTAAAAAATGGATAGTTATCATTTAAGATACTCACCCTCGTCGTGACATTCAAAATCCAGATTTTCTTACTTCTGTGCAACACAAACAAAAGGTGAATTTTTTAAGCAGATTTTGGCCACTTTTTTGTTTCGTAAAAAACACCATTATTTATTTTAAATCGTTACTTTATGGCAATCTTCCACTGTTCTGCAGCTCCCAAATCATCAAATGGAGCTGTTGACGTCAAAGACGTTTGGCCACGAGAAACACAACAACCAATCGGATGTGGCGTTATTGGTAAAAGGCGCCATTTTTTGTAGTCTTATGGCTTTTTGTAGTTCATTTAAGAGCTTCGACAAATAATCAATTAAACAATTAAATATTTATTTATTTATTTATTGCATTTAAGCACTTATCAGATAAAAAAAAGTTCATTTGACTTCGAGCTCGACACTATGGTCACACTCACATGTAAAGATTATGCATACTGAACATGTAGCCTATATTTACAAAAACAAGTGATATTCTATGTGACACCCCACATCCACTGCCAGAGTCAAAGACAGTAAGAGATTAAGCGCTAATCTGATGATGGGGCACTCCCGTAAAATACAATAAAACAAAATAGATCTCCTTTTTCATTGGAGGCTGTTGATTAAATCAGCTTCCCTCGCTATACAAAAGCACCATGATCCCACAAATCCACTAAAGCCTTGCTCCTATAATGTCTTGAGCACTTTAGAAGATAAGCAATTATTACTGGAGGCCAAGAATAAGTATATAATACTTAAGTATTCAAATAAGTATTCAAATCCATTAATTAAACTGATTGTGTGCTATAGTTTAAATAATTAACTATTTAAAATATTTATTTTTAAAATAATTTGTAGATATAGGCCTATATTAAATGCCAATTTTGGGGGATGTTTTTTGTAATTAGGTTTTTATGAAATAAAACAAAGTAGCCTACATGAAATAATAAAATGTAGATTTGTCTAAGCATTCTCATTTTTATCCTTTTAATTGCACATAGGCTAACTAAAACCAACATGGTTCTCAAAATCATTAATATCTTTTTTTAAGCAAGGCTGTTCCACGTAAATGTGCACTGTTTGACGTGTGGTGTTCTCTGTCTCTGTCACACACACTTACACTTGCACACACATCACATGCATGCTGACATCACAGTGAAGGTTGCAGGATTCAACAAAGCAGAAGTCTGCCCTCCATCGTCCGGTTCCCTGAATATATCTACACTTTCAGTTTAAAGATGAAAGAAGAACCAACTCATTCTATCAAGACACATCATTAGATTACATAATACAATACAATTAAAACTGTATTACTTTTAAAATTGTATTAATAAGATCTTGATATAAATGTGAAGCATTCACAAAGTCCATTGGGTTCAAATACATTACATGCAATTTGTTGAATATTATGTATGAAATTCATCTACATCTGGTGGTTAAAAGGGCACATAAATCACATTATGCATTCATTGTTACAATCTGAAAAGTCTCCACAAAGACTGAATATTTTCACAAAAAAAATACAGATTATCAACCAATCATAATCATTAGGCCTAATAATATATTTACAACAATTACAATTTCTTTTCTCTTTTTACTGGTTTAAATCCAAAGGCACCCACCTTCCTCGAGCTGAATAGATTAGTTTCGTGCAGGTTTGATTGCTGGGATTTTAAACAGAATATTTACAAGCTCTAATATCATAGTGATTCTTCCTGGCTGACACGATAAGCTGCGATGATGACTTCTGTATGACTAATTCCTCTCCCTCAGGCTGGACTGGAAACACAAGGCTGTCCTATGTGGTGAGAAATCTCAGAGCTGCACAATCCTCTTCTTCCAACTGTGGTAAAATATGATTCACCATTCACATCTCTAGAGAAGCAGCTATTCTTGGTGTCTTAATCTTGTGCACAAAACAAAAACTCAAAAGAAACGCCGTGTCTCGTCATCATTATCGTCATCTGATAAGGAAATGCTGCTTCACAGGTTTCAAGGTTCAGGTTACTTGCATAAAAGGACATGATAAACAGCTGTGCCAATCCTAAATGGACGAACTTCTGCTCAGTCCTCTTTAGGAAGGAAGTCCAAGTCGGCGCTCTGGTTAGTGAGGGCCTGTTCCAGCAGGGCTCTTTGCGTGATAGCAGGCAGGTAGAGGAACACGTAGAGGAGCCCCAGCAGCAGAAGAGCGATGATCAAAGGAAGACCCCAGTCTGTGGTCATGACTGGGTCTTCGCAGCGGGCCTGGAGAAAAGAGCCCTGCATTGTGCCGGTGGCCGACGGAGAAGGAGACAGAGAGAAGTGACCTTAGCGTTCCCCGGCTCGCAGTATAGTCCAGAGACTGTTTGGAAGTCCCTTTTGGCAGGACACACCTGCCACTAGCCGCTCAGCTTGGCACCGAGACACAGCTGTCAATGTGACACTCCAGCCAGATGTTACTGAATCTAGGAGGGACATCCCCAGACTGACAGCAGACACGGTGACCTACGTCAAAGACATGCAGAACTCTGATGCCATCATTAGTAAACATCAAGCATAAAGTGTGTTTCATCCTTTAACTCCTATAAGGCTATTACCTGTGTGTGATTGTTGACTTAAGCCACTCTCAAGGTGGCATAAGGGTAACATTGCTATGGCACAGGGCTGAATTTAAATGTTATGCAACACTGTTTGGGAACATCACACTATGTTTCGACTAATACCTGAAGCCAGCACTTCCTCGTTACCACAAATCACCTCCCAAATCTGGAATATGGATTATGCTTGCATAACGTGATTATATAATTCTTAGTAACATTTTATGCATCAGACAAAATTGCCTGCACTCCTTGGATAGAATGGGATTCATTGTGGGATATTTTTACACATTTTTAAACCACAACAATTCTTCTTCCTCTTATTAAAATAAAATACATACTTTCCCCAAAAAAGATGTAATTGAATCCATCCATCCATTTTCCAAACAGTCCTATGTCAATTGACATATTACATAACTAATAATATAGATAATATCAGTAGTGTGTTTTCATATTTCAATAATATCAGAAGTTAACACCAATTCTCCAGTTTGAAAGCCACTGTCCTATTTTTGTAATGCAGTTTTTATACATGAAAAGATGTCTTCATATGACCTGTCATTTACAATTGTTAAAACATATTTTAAAAGAGTTGTTTCATTTGACCAATATCATCAAGGTCTATACTTGTAAGGGTCCATTATTTATCCAGACAGTGCTATATAAACGTTTGTTTCACCTCTAACATAAATAGGATTCTGTTAAATTATGAGCACACACCCTCCTTTAAACTGATGTCAGAAGCAGGAAAAGGATGGTAAGCGTGATGGTGCTTATAAATGCAGTTGATGTAAGCTGTCTTAACCTCCACAGAGAAAGGCCTCTCCCTCAGTGCCTGCAAAATCAGGTCACCTCACTGTGGAGCACCAAAGCAAGGACAGGACTCACAGTGCTGGTGAAACCTCAAAGGTGTCCATTATTTTTCAGACACAAAAGCATATTTCACATAATTGTCCCCTCTGTTTGGTCTTTTCATGATTGAATCTGATTCATTCCCTGCTGAAAAATCCAGCATAAATCAACATGTCCAGGCTTTATGCTTGGTTTATGCAGGTTAGTGGTTAGTGCTGGTCCAGGCTGGTTTATGCTGTTAGTCCTGGTATAGTGCTGGTTCAGGCTGGTTTATGCTGGCTAGTCCTGGTATAGTGCAGGTCCAGGCTGGTTTATGCTGACTAGCCCTGGTATAGTGCAGGTCCAGGCTGGTTTATGCTGACTAGCCCTGGTATAGTGCAGGTCCAGGCTGGTTTATGATGTTAGTGCTGGTCCAGTCTGGTTTATGCTGACTAGCCCTGGTATAGTGCTGGTCCAGGATGGTTTTTGCTGGTTAGTGCTAGTATAGTGTGGTCCAGGCTGGTTTATGCTGGTATAGTGCTGGTCCAGTCTGCTTTATGCTGGTTAGTGCTGGTCCAGCCTGATTTATGATGGTTAGTGCTAGTATAGTGTGGTCCAGGCTGGTTTATGATGGTCTAGTGCTGGTCTAGTGCTGGTTAGTGCTGGTATACTGCAGGTTAGTGCTGGTCCAGTCTGGTTTATGCTGGTTAGTGCTGGAATAGTGCTGGTCCAGTCTGGTGGTTATGCTGGTTAGTGCCGGTCTAGCTGGTGGACCAGCATATTCATGCTGTTCTCAAGCAATGTGCATGTACCATATAAAAAAAATAAAGCCAAACTGGTTTGTAATAAGTGAATATTTTAATACTATTATAGGAGTTGTTTAATCATCCTCTGGTGAGATATTGATTTTATTTTAAGTTGATTTCATCTAAGGCTGTGTTGCTGTGAGTCAGTTGTAGTTGTGTTTCTGCTCATCTCTTTCTCTTTCTCTTTCTGTTCTTGTTGTTTCTCTTATCTTCAGTGATTCTGTTTTTTAACTGTAGGGGTCTAATGCTCAATCATCACTTGTATAGTGCATTTACTTTCTTTCACTAACTGCAACATTGATTTCAGTGTTACTTTTACACTCTATAGATTAGCACCATATGAAAACTGAGCAAAAACCAGCAATGCTGGATTTTTCAGTAGGGTAATTAATGTTGTCAGATTTTGCAAAGATTATAGGAATGCTAAAATAGACAGACATGGCTAATGAAGACAAAGATATGCTGAAGTTAGAACGCCAGAAGGTCTACTCTAGACAGACAACTTGATATTTTATAATGTGTGAACAAGGCCTTTAAAGGGAATGTTTTGCAATTTGGATGCTAGTAATTGCTCTGGTTGAAGAACATGAACTTAATCATGCTGTTGCTGCAAGGTTTATTAGGTAATTGTCATCAGGGTCAAGATCATTTTCTCAGTGCTTTATTAACAGAATTTGTGTTACATATAGGTGTAATATTGTATGGGTAGTTGACATTTAAAAATGAAAATTAAGAACACACCAACATCATACCTATCAAATGAAACATGTTGAAATAAAAATAAATAAATAAATATGACACCTGCATTTCCATTTCCTTTCACCACCAAATTGACCAAATAACTGGCTGTTCAGAATATCCAGTATATCATCATTCTATCCATCCCTTTTTTCAGGCAAAATCTCTTTATTCACACAGTTTTAGTCATAGGTTTTATAAATAAATTAGTCAGATTAGTTGATTGTGTCGCTAAAAACATACATTTGTAAATTACAAACAAATATTTATTTTATATGTGAACAAGGAAACATATACCAGGAAATACACTATATGAGCTCAAAATTCATGTCTGAACTAAAGGACAGAGTAAATTCATCAAGTGTCAGTAAAGACATTTATAACGTTACAAAAGACTTCTATTTCATATAAATGCTGTTTTTTTTTTTTTTACATTTTCTATTCATCAAAGAATCCTGAGAACTCTCATTATTTTCAGAAAAATATAAAGCAGCACAATTATTTTCAACACTGATAATAATAAAAAATGTTTCTTGCAGCAAATCATCATATTAGAATAATTTCTGAAGGATCATGTGACACTGAAGACTGGAGTAATGATGCTGAAAATAAATTCAGCTTTGATATCACAGGAATAAATTACATTTAATATTATCACAGTATCACTGTTTATACTTTATTTTCGATTAAATGAATGCTGCTTTAGTGAACATAAGAGACTTTTTCAAAGACATAAAATTTTGAACGGTGTTGATATATTTACTGCATACAGAATGTAATGCCAACCAACCATATCAACTGGCATTACACCAAAGTAATTATATGACTCAATACATATGATCCAGGTTGCGAGAGGATGGCATTAGATAGCGTTTTCCCAGGAAGAATTACATAACAGCTCCACAGAGACAAAACTCCACACTCCGAATCAGGAGAGAAAGAAATAGCAATTAAAGGACAGAAAGAAAGGAGGCATGCTAACAGTGCCTCCAGTTTTCCTTTTCTCTTTAAACACAGGCAGAACAAATGATCTCAACACACACGATACAGTCCTGACTTTGGCTCCACTGGCTCTTCTCAACAGATAGCATGTCCATCGCCCACAGACATGGAGGCTGCATTATATAAAGCCCTCCTGAAGCCCTGTCCGCTGCAGAGATGACTATACGATGATGGCAAGACTCCACATCTTACCGTGCATTTACAAACACACAACACACACACACACACACACACACACACACACACACACACACACACACACACACACACACACACACACACACACACACACACACACACACACACACACACACACACACACTTTCCATACATTTTTATACTGTACAAACTGTATATTCTATTGCCTTACGCAAACCCTAAACCTACCCATCACCCAAAACTTTCTGCATTTTTTGAATTTCAGGACAGAAGTGTCTAGAGACTATTTGGTTTACGAGGATATGAAGAGTCCTCATAAACAATGTTTTCATTGTAATACCCATGTCATTATACAAATTTGTGTCCACATAAACCACATACAAGGACACGCACTCTCTCTCTCTCTCTCTCTCTCTCTCTCTCTCTCTCTCTCTCTCTCTCTCTCTCTCTCACACACACACACACACACACACAGTACCTAAAAGCACATTCTCTAGACACTATGACCCCTGAACTATTTTTAGCTCAGCTAGTGCTGAGAACTTCACTGCTAAGAGATGCATTCAGAAAAGTATGAAAATAGTTTGTTATTTAAAGAACCCCGACAAACACTGTGTAGAGGAAGTCATCTCTAGACAAGACAGAATAAAATACCACATTAGGTGATGAAAACAGTGAAAGTCTTGCTTATGTGACTATCAAAACAACAGATATACAAGGAGATAAAGGCTCCTCCTCAGTGCTTGGAAACATAAACAGTTTCTTGAGTTCAAATGCTGGATATGTTTTCCTGATGTAAATCTATCGATAAAGACTAAAATGGGCAAGACAAATCCTCCCACACAGACGCCAGCAGCCAATCATAAACACATTTCTCTATCTGATCTAATAAAAATAGATTTTTAGTAAACTGCTTCTGTTAAAGATCCACGAAGGGCAATGGGCCGTGATAGGAAGTGTTTTAGCTGTGTTAGTTGTGGGGACACACAATGAATAGCTGTGTGTACAATCTAATAACTAGTCGATACAACGTCAAAGTGACCTTTGCTGTGACATTGTGATAACTGATCTGTGGTATTGTATAACTATAAGAGAATTTCAAGCTGACAGATGTGGTCAGCGAGGGATTACAGGACCGTCTTACACAACACTGCATTTGCTTGAGCACATTTCAGTCAAGGTGAGGGGGCTGTGTGTATTCAGGAGGCTATTCCCAGGCTCAAGAGTAAACAGAAATACTGCAGAGCAAGGAATTTATTATGTGATAAAAACAAACATTGAAAATGGTAATAAAATTAAAGATAAAAAAATTAAACTGTTTTATAGTGCAAGATAAATTCATTGTGCATACTAGAAGAATTTATGATGGATCCGTTACGATTTTACTATAGGCTATTATTAGTGTGCATACTACACTAACTTTTGCATAGTTAACGTTCACATCATTTTGACATTGGCTAATCATTTTGATGTACGTACTGATAAAAGCTCATCAACCACGTGGGTGAGAATTGAGCCCACGAGCACAGACCGCTATGGATTAATTAGGCACGTTTTAAAATAATACCGCCTCCGTAGTCCGTACTGCGGGAGTCAAAACTGTGAAACGATACAACAGCGCCAGTATGCGGTCAAACCGTGTTTGCATGTAAAATAAGTAACTATAACACATAAAAAAATAAAATAAAAAAAAAATCTAATTTGATGTGCAATCCATTTTGAAAGCATAAAATGCGTACACATAATATAAAATGTCTTATAAATAACCGGAAACGTACATAAAAAAAGAAACTAACAACATAGCATTAGCATATTTCTGGTTTGATGATTTTTAAAGATTGTATGCATAATAAATATTACATATTTAATTATCTCGTTGACATTTTTGTATGCAATGGAAAATAAATCTAAAATATTTCTGTCACCTTGTACGATGCTCTACAAGTCATAGAGACGTATACGTAGAGTCAAATTCGACCTCTTCACACACGTCAGCGCGCCCGCCATGTTGGAACGGTCAGCGTGTCGTCACCATAGACTGTAAAAAAATAGGTCGTCACTCAGTAACAGCTTCTCTTTGTGAAACCGCCGAGATTTAAATTCCCGAAGAAATGCGATAACCTTCCACAGGTGAGATTGTGTTGGTTTGTAGTTTTTATGCATTCATTAAATTTTACAGGTTTTTAATATATGGTAACTTTTTAAAGTTGTGTTTGCTAACGCCCTCGTCTTGTTGTATTGTGTTAGTTGAGCAACATCATCTGCTAGAGTCTATTGTAGATATAGATATTCATACATGCGTCTAACAACAACTGTTGCAGAGTCGTCAACTCGCTCTCGAATGTTCACGGACCGGCTTTGACCGTTGCAATATGGCGGATGACTTATGTATCGCGAACGCGGCCTATTGAATTGAACAGCCACTTACGAGGCATCTATGTATCTAAATTTCTATGCTACAAGTTGATACTAACCGGAAGCGGAAATAGCGAGGGAGCGGTTGACAGCTGCTGGACATCATCAGAAGGGGTTCGCCAACAAAACAATAAAATTGTGCAGAAATGGAGCTTTGTGAAATATTATACAACAAGGCTGAATACATCGAGACGGTATGTGAATACCGTCGATAATATCCTTCTGATGAATCAAGCGGTTGCAAATATTAAATTCAGAATGAACTGACTGTCTAGTTTGTCTCTGCAAACCGAATGTGTTTTCTAATAAACAAAGTGATGGTTTGACATAACTTACCAGTCAACAAACGTCTGTATCAGTTGCGTATGTTGTTTATTTAATTACTCGGATCAGCCCAGGGCTGGACCGTCATGTGATGGTAACGTTCACATTTGATCTCTCTAGGCATCAGGCAACAAAGTCAGCAGACAGTCGGTGCTTTGCGGCAGTCAAAACATCGTCCTCAATGGAAAAGTGAGTTTCCCCCCCTTTGTTTTGTTCTGTTATTTTCCCCAGGCAGTGTGTTAACTTTGTGAAATTGGCTGTTTTTTTGTTTGTTTTGTTTTTCAGACCATCGTGATGAATGACTGTATCATCAGAGGAGATCTTGCTAATGTCAGAGTTGGGCGCCACTGTGTCATTAAAAGTCGTAGTGTGATCAGACCACCATTTAAGAAATTCAGCAAAGGGTGAGTAAAGCATGTGCATTCTCGCAGAACCTGATTTCACCAAGTGCAACATGTTCCTGGATCAACATCTTTTTGGATCCTGGAACAACATTCCAATCAACCAATCAGATTTGAGGGACAAGTTTACAACCAGGGTTATGTGCTTCTACACCAGTGTTATCCACCTATCATTTTCCAGTGTAAGGGGTAGTTATATGATTAGGATAACATTTTCGGACAGGAATGTTGTTCCAGGATCAACAAAATACGTTGACACAGGAACACGTCAAATTAGGATGTGCCTGTATTCTTCCTAATAAAATTGAATTTGTATGATTTAACTTGCTTGTGTTTGTTCTGTGTATATTAGAGTGGCTTTCTTCCCCTTGCATATTGGGGACCATGTGTTCATAGAGGAGGACTGTGTTGTCAACGCCGCTCAGATCGGATCATACGTCCACATTGGCAAGAACTGTGTGATTGTAAGTATCCCCCTAATCTGTATCCTCTCATTTGTTTTGTGGGTGTGACATTTGCAGTGATAAAGCATGTTTTTTCAGGGTCGACGCTGTGTCTTGAAGGACTGTTGTAAGATACTGGATAATACTGTCCTTCCCCCAGAGACAGTGGTTCCTCCGTTTACAGTATTCTCTGGATGTCCAGGTCAGCACCTTCAGATGTTTTATGAATTTAGAATGTTATGAATGCGATAAATTGTTTTTTGTTACTTATAAATCCTGTTAATTATTATTGTAATCTGGTAATGTAATGTAGTGAGGTAAATTTATTTTGTTTATATTATGCCAACAATGAATTTTAGAAGTGAATTAATATCACTTGCTAAATGTAAGCTTCTTTGTTATTCTGTATTTCAGGTTTATTTTCAGGAGAGCTCCCTGAATGTACCCAGGAACTGATGATCGACGTTACCAAGAGTTACTACCAGAAGTTTCTCCCTCTCAGCCAGATCTAGGACTAAACTTCAGTTTGTGCCTCGCTCACTTTTTCATTCTGGGACCAAAGGAAACTAATATGGACTAATATTCCCCAGCCTTCCCTTGCTTTAGGTCACAACTGTAAATCTTGAACAACAAAGAAATGCTACTTAATTCTGTTCACAGTTGCAGTAAAATCCCTTGCTGTGTTCATGACAATGTTAACATAGAATATACAATTTAAGAATATGTGTGTATTATACACAACCACCACATATCTCCTGCTTTTCATGTCAGAATTTTTAGATTTCTGTTAATGTCTCATACCACTGTCTTGTTTGCGTGGCTGGTAAAAATATCACAACACAGTGATTAGTTGTTAGACTGAAGGACCTTTATTTATTGAAAAGTAAAATTTCTGCAACACTAAACCTTTTCTGTGTGCAAAGACAGATTACAGATGGTAATAAATGTTTTGTTTTTTATAAAGAAAAGAGCATATGTACTGATTCATTTTAAGTGGCCACAGCATGTTTTGGGGGCTTTTACTAAACAACACACTCCTTTAGTAAAGTGCGGTAACATTAGTGAATTTTTTTTTCTGCAAAAAAGGTCTATTGTCAATAATGTAGCATTGTATGAAGCACAGCTCACACAGAGATCACTTTCAAATCAAGCAACTTTCTGTCGGTCAAAGCAGTTAATCCATGTGACCAACAGGAGCCTTTTGAAAGAATCGGCATGGTGAGATCTTTCCCTCAAGCAAAGTTCTCTATCATGTGGATTCCTATTGAAATGACTGGATTTTCAAAACTCGCTGTACAACGGTTAATGACCGCCTGCCACTGTAGCTGTGTACAAATGTTAGTTAACGGTGTAAGGAACAGGATGACATGCAAGAAACATACTCTGTAGATAGATGCACTAAATTTCATTTTCAAAGCTACACTTTCAGTTTTTGAGGTAGGGATCGTTCAGTATATGGATTTCGACAAACATGCTTCACACAATTCAAGTACAGAAATTAAGACCTTTCATCCATGTATAGTGTGACTTAATATAACTTGCCTGTTTATCTAGTGGAAAAAAAATGGTGAGTCTTGGCCCCTTCTAGACTGCAACAAAAAAAATATAAAATCATAAATTATTGAAAAACAATTGATTTAAAAACAAAAAAAAACTACAGATATGCATTCATACAATGAACAATACCATTTGTACACATAGCATACTTGAAAGAGGTAAAGATACGTAATTGGGATTTCTTTCTCAGCTCTCTAATGTTATACTACCTTTCTTCTGACTTTTTTTGCTTTTCAAATTAAGTATACTCTGCTGTTCAAAAGTTGGGGGTCAGTAAGAAATAGTCAAATAATAAATCCTGTTCTATTGTACTTCCTATTCGAAGTATCCTTAAACAAAATGTATTGCAGTTTCCACAAAAATATTAGCTTTGATAAGAAATTTGCCTTGAGCACCAAATCAGCATATTAAAATGATTTATGAAGGATTGGAGTAACGGCTGCTGAAAAAAATTGTTTGCCGTGGTAATCTTTAATCAAAATCTGAAAAGTTACTTCCGGTCTGGAATGGCGTTCCTTCTCTGATGACGTAGGTTTGACGGCTTGGGTTGAAAACGCTTAACCACTCCCCTCAAACCGTTAGTCTGCTATGAGCAGAGATGGAGAGAAGGAGCGCTAGAGTAAAACCCTGCCCTCTGTTCAATATTCCGTTTCACTTGGAAATACGTCACAAAACTGGAGAAAAGTCGTTTGCAACTTCCGGTTCACGGGGACTTAAAACTTTGCAAAATTCCCGCTTTACAGGAATAAATTAGATTTTAAAATGTAAAGAAACCAGTCCATGTAAATTGTAATAATTTCACAATATTACTGTTTTTACTGTAATTTTGATCAGCCTTGGTGAACATTAGAGGATTCCTTCAAAAACATTTAAAAAAAATCTTACAGACCCCAAACTTTTGAACGCCAGCGTGGGGGGTCTCCATAATGCACTATGACTCACAGTGATCTTTTTCATACACAGATCGGCCAAATGGTTTAAAGGAATAGTTCACCCAAAAATGAAAATGTTGTCATCATTTACTCTCCCTCAAGTTGTTCCAAACCTGTATGACTTTCTTTCTTCTGCTGAACACAAAAGAAGATATTTAGAAGAAAGTCGGTAACCAAACGACTGATGGACCCCATTGACTTCCATAGTAGGAAAAAAATAAATACTATGGATGTCAATGGGGACCAGCAACTGTTTAATTACCAACCTTCTTTAAAATATCTTCTTTTGTGTTCAGCAGAAGAAAGGAAATCATACAGGTTTGGAACAACTCGAGGGAGACTAAATGATGACAGAATTTTCATTTTTGGGTGAACTATCCCTTTAATACTCCTTTATGCCTACAGTTCTTTCTGTACACTGTAGTTAAAGAGGGTTGGCCTTTAAAGAAGAGGGTACCCCATAAGCAGCCTGCAGCATAGCTTCAGCAGTTTACTGGTAAAACAGCACAATTCCTCAGTCCAGATTCCAGTCACATAACCACTGCTGACACTGTGCCTGTTGCTCCTCACTCTCCACTGGGTAGCTGCTGCTCCTGTGCACGGGCTCTGGTTCTTCTCGGATCTCAGCTTGTGGCTTTGTTAAAATATTCTTCAGTAAATCCTCCAGAATGTTCACACATCTTTGTGGTGCCCATTTGGAGTCGAGGCTGGGTACAAAGGGATCTGGGGCTATGACGTGGATGGGTTCATTCTCTAGAGGAATGTGCAGGAAGTAGGCGTGCAGCATCATGCGATACGGGGCATTGTCTGTGCGCAGACTGTAGGTATAGTCGCCCACTATAGGGTGACCAATGGCACTGCAGTGCACTCGGAGCTGGTGCGTCCGTCCTACAAAGTTTTTGATACTTAAACTTTTTTTATTTGACTCATCTATATTTTTTCTGTACTGTTGATGGTACTGTACCTGTCAGAGGCTGCAGAAGCACTTTTGTGACTGGATCTCCGTTGTATGCTCCATACTCTAAAACTGTGAGCTCTGTTTGGCAGGGCTTGGGATTCTCACAACCTACCGCATAAGCGCGAAATATACACATGAATGCGTTTCAGTTAGTTTAATTGTAATGTTTAATTTTGAAGCAAAAGAGATTCTGACCTTCTGTTCCTTCAGTGCACATCATATGGGTCTTGCCCTCTGTTGTGTTCTTGCCAATCGCCAAGTCCAGGGTCATTTTCTCCTCAGCCACAACACCACGGACCTGCACAGGACATATAAATAGACTTGTTATTAGGAAAAACCTTCTATATTCACAGGATGTCTGAAATGTACCAGGATGTACCAGTGCAAGATAAGCTTTGGTAACAAGTCTGTCTTTAAAACAGCGGTACGCATGCCCTGCTGCTGCCTTGTTCAGAGCCACACACAAAGCACCACTGGTAGAGAAATCCAACTGATGGCAAAACCTGCAGAATACAACAATGCATATCAATGAACTACTGATAAGACAAGTGATGGTTTAAATTATTGTTTGGTGTCAGCTTATAGCAAAGTAACAGAAAGACCTGAAGCCATAGTAGGTGTAAGGATCTGCAAGCTCTGGGAAGCGATGCTTTAGCTGACTCTGGACCGTCTGCTTCTCATACCACATTTTGCTGTCAATACGGATGTCCCAGTGTTTGTTGACAACTATATAGTTTGCACTGTGGTACAAAACACACAAGTTTTCCAGGCTCGCAGGCTCCATGGTCTCTATATCTTCTGCAAAGCAACACCAAGGCTATTCTGTATCATGGTATATCAACAAGTTTTTACATTATTTGTAACATATTAAAATATTCCATATGTATGTATAAAACTTATATAAAAAAACAAATACCTACTTTAACTGTTGTTGTGCAGCATGCTGGTTGTGGATTATTTACGTCAGTCTTCAGTTTATTTTGTCTCGGCACGAAGCAAACCTTCTACTTTAGAGAAAGCATGAGTTCGTACACGGTTTCTTTAATCATCTTGCAAAAAGTACTTTGACGTTTCTAGCTATTAGAATAGAGCAAAGAAATGTACTCTGATGGACCATAACTGGACGACTCTATGCGTAACTGACAGTCATGATTGGTTCTTCTTCTTCTTCTGTCTTTTATTGGCAACCGCACTAAACAGTGCATTACTGCCATCATCAGGTAGCTTGGCTCAGAAACATTTTCCTATTCCTCTTAACTTTTTCTAATCATCCCCAAAACATAAAAAAAAAAAAAAAAAAACCCACTGGCGCTGCGTGTTCAGCTCCTCCATTTCCCACCCTCATTCCCTTTTACTCCCAATAATTCCCTATATCCTACCATGATTGGTTTCAAAATAAAAGCCTTATTATTTCATGTTACACATATCCAATATTGCATCATTTAAATGGCCATATATATTTATCAGGTACATAACTTTAATAAATAATTAAACGAGGGTAAAACAGTTAATTCATGTAACGTCCGATTCTTGTTTTGATGAATCTTTTGAGTCGGATCTTTTCAGTGAATAGGATTCGTTAGCACTGTTCCACCGTTCGAAAGAACCGATTCGCGGAAAAAACTGACAGAGTGCGCACGCGCATGTCAAACTTATGTCCAGTGACTGTCGCAGTGAATTGTGGGATAGAAATTCACAGACATGGCGTCCCGTGCGCTTGCACAGTGTGTGCGCTCCGTCGCTCGCGCCTCTGCAAGGTTAAATCATGGCAACATGCTAACAAGATCCGCCTGCGCGCCCCTCGCCTCAAACCAGCGAGCTCTCTCTGCCGTTTCACGCGGCCAGCGGACGAGGTGGACTGACCTAGTGCGGGTGAGAGTTCTGCAGACCAGGGATGTTTGTGTGTGTGTGGCCTACTGGTGCTGGATTGCTCAGTGACCTACCTGTGTCTTTCCGACAATCTATTAATGCATGACAGCGGGGCAGCCATAGTCTCAGTTAAAATAGTGTGCATTCACAACACATACATCTACCACATCAGTGTGACCTGCAAGACTTTAAACCCATGTCACAATTATTTATAGTAGAAATAGCAACTAGTTAAGTTAACTTAATAAAATGCACTAGGAGAATACATTTTACACTGGCGGTTATTGCTCTGTCAGTCTCTTTGCGTCTATTATTGTAGCTATTATTAAAGGAGTAATTCACGAAAAATGAATATAATATCATCGTGTCATTACTAACGTGTATGACTTCATTCTGAGGAACACAAAAGATGTTGGACATATTCACAGCCTCTTCACTTGACTGTATGGTAAATGGTGACCAAAGCTATTAGTCTCTGTCCAACATTGCTGTGAAACAAAAGCAGACTCATATGACAGTTTTCATACCTTCACTTGGTAGAGGGAGATTATTTTTATTCTAATGATCATTGTGTACTATAAATACTTGGTCTATGTGGCAAATTGCTTTGTTTCTCATTTTCACGTCATATTGTAAATGTTTGCATGTCTCTAGATTTCAGGCCCGTCTGTTCATCTTTGTCGGCGTTACGGTGATCTTCCACCCCTCACTTTAGAGAACATCCAAGACCGTGTTATGTACGTCCTTAAGCTGTATGACAAGATCAGTCCAGATAAGGTGAGAGAGAGATACTAATATTTGAGAGATACTGTAACATTGCATGTGTGCACTGAAATTTGAACCCGCAAATTGCATTCCTGCCTACCACATTTAATTAATTTTTCTGTGTGGATATACAGATTTATTATTACGGCATTTGCTTGGTTTACATTTGGGATATTATACATATTTCCAGCATCAATCTCTGACATCATTGACCTTTTCCTTCCTCAAGCTTCAAACATCGTCTCATTTCATGAAAGATCTGGGGCTGGACAGCTTGGACCAGGTGGAGATTATCATGGCTATGGAAGATGAGTTTGGTTAGTATGGGTGTGTTCCTCTAGTAGTAAAGCATTTAACAACTGTCACATCTTATAAGCATTGAATTCTGAATTCAAATTCCACAGGATTTGAGATCCCAGATGCAGAGGCGGAGAAGCTTATGACTCCTGAGGAGATCGTAAAGTACATTGCGGATAAAAAAGATGTGTATGAATAGATGTAAGTCTTATGGTACGTACGCTCTGTCTTATGAACTACAATGCCTAGATTGTAGGTAACTTATGCATGCTTGGTAATTGTATTTTTATGATCCTAAAATATCGTTTTTCTTTCCTCGTTTTCACAGGTTGAAGGATTGACTCTGTATTAAACAATATGGATGTGGATCAGCTGTATCTACTCGTTGTCCAGTTTCTGTCTCTTGCTTATGGTGTCAACTGCCTTGTCATGTGTACTGCTGTATTTAATGAAAATGTCACTAAACTCTTGGGAACTTGAGCTGAAAATAAAGCCAAGACTAAATTGTAATTCTTTGGTTTGTCATGCCACAAGTGAAGCCTCTCACTGGTCCCTCTAGTGGAAGGGCAGTAAAACGGCCACTTAACTTACAAGGTCAGTGCCACTTTGTGAATGTCAAAGCTGCTGTTTTCTTTCCATTGAAAAATTGCATCCTTCACCAGTTCAAATGCGTAGACGTCTGTAGGCAATTCGAAAGATGTTTCAAAATGTGTTGTGCTTTCAACACTACTTTGAGCAGCCTGACATACTGACTGAGGCAGGTAGTAGGTGAGTGTTTAGGAAACCTCAAGGTCCCACACTTTCTGTCCAGCAAGTTTCCATGACATCTGCTTATGATTACTGGATATAGATTTTTAAAAATCATTCAAATTCAGGCTGATTCACTAAAGAATAATTTCGACTGATTTGAGGACCAGTTTGGTTCACATCCACAACTTGTTCAGGCCTAGTTTGACATATTTCTTGGAGATTTATTTGGTGGCACAGAAATTAAACTGCACCGTTGAAGGTGTATTAGATCTTTAACATTTTACAGGCCAATAGAAAACCGTTCTATAATGACATCTGCACGTGGCATCACCCTTGATTTATGATTTAATACTGCGGCAGTACTAAGGCCATCTCATGATAGTCCACCTTTATGTAAAATAAAACTACTTTTTCCAAGGCCACTGTTTGACTAGAGTCTTTGTGTCTAGCATCATGTAAACATATGTGATAAGCCGCTTTTAAAAGCACTGTTTATTTTGTTTGCACGTGTAATTACTACCAGTGGACAAAACATGCATGCTAATCAAAATGTGCACTAATGAGCCAGTGTTATTTGTATTGTGAATGAATGAATGAATGAATGAGGCATTTATATTGCACTTTCATATGTATTACTGTACACCCAAAACGCTTTACAATCATATCAGGGATATAGAGATAAAAATTATAGTTTGTGTATATTAATTTTAAAGGTCTAGTAATTTTATCAGTCATATTTTATTATCGCTTTTTGAATATGTCTACAGTTATTTTAGAACATCAAGTTATGAAAACCAGAAATGTTGCTTTGGTAACTGCTTTTTTTGGGGGTGATTTTTTTTTCAAGCAACAAATGTTTTTGGCTTTAGGTAACTATAATAATCCTGTACATAAGTGATGATTGTCTTCAACATTTTCTTTTGGAGCTCTCCAGAGAAAAAAAAAAAACCTTAACAATACAACTTTATCATAAAGCATAATATTAATTACACTCCACATAAATGTTTTGTGACGAGGCCCTTGGCAACTATTCAGCAACTACATATTTGCACAGGTCTAATGCTAGAATGTGGCATTTGATAAAGAAGATTTTTGAGCGTTTTCCAATTGCATTTGCAGTAAAAGTTAAAGAGATAGGAAAAAAAACAACATTTCACACCATGTCACTGTTAGGCTTTATTGCGGGTTGTACCCAAGTTATACAGCTTTGTATTCCGATATCAAGATCAGGACTTTACAAACAGTTATCAGTCTACAAGTACAGCCAACAAAAGACCTAAAAACTACTCTATTACCTCAACTACCTCGTTACATATGCACTTAAGGGTACTGAAATTGAAAACCAAGCAACAAAGAAGGAAAAAAGAAAAAGAAAACAGCATTACAGGAAACATTCATCACTACACATTTGAGTATCTACCATGTATTACTAGACTAAACCTTGTGTCAATTGTTACCAATACAAATAAGGATTGTCCTTCAAAAAGTGCAGTTCCCCAAGTTAAAATTCTAAGATGACCCCAGGAAGACGCTGAAAAGAACTTCCTGCTCATTTAAGTTATCTTATTGATGTTTATTTCTATTCATTTTCAAACAGTCTATCAAAGCAGTGTGCATATAGGTTACATGTGAGCAAAACTATTTCTGGACAGACCACTGACAGAAGAATTTGCTATTCCACAGCCCGTTCAGTGAGGAGCGCTGTGAAAAAGGAAATGTTAATGCAACCCTCCATTTGCTACAACTGGCCAATTTGTGTGACAAAAACAAAAGAAATTTTTCAATCATGGCACATTACAGGAATCGTATTTTTAAATCCGAACCACCACCGTGGTCAGGATTTCATTAAGCAAAGACACAAACATGGAAGCCTCAACTCTACACTGCATAGACTCTCTTAGAATTTCCCCATGGTGGAAGCTTCGATTTAAACTCTCGTTCGTCCATTTCTTGTGCTGGTTTTACTAAAGCTTTTTGGGTTTATAATAACATGACAGCAATACTCACAGTTTAAGTCAATTGCCTTAGCACATTGTTCAACAGTAGGAACCATTTAAAAGACATGGGTATATTTGCTCACAGGATAAATCAGAAAAGAATGACAATTTCAGTACAAAAGTAGAATGTCAGGCCAAGTCACTTTTTTCATTTCCTCTACGTTCAACCTATAAAAATGGGGATTGTACATTGCTCATGAATATCCTCAAAACATCCATTTTGCAAGTGACATTTGAAGCATATACATTGTCCAGCTTTTACAAAACAAATCCCTTTCCTCCCCCTACTTGATAATTTGGCATGACAGTGGATTATCAAAATGTCTCAGCATGACAGTTCGGTCTAACACCAAACAGCTGCACATACATAAAACAAAATTAAGAGGAGGGGGTGGGGGGGAAAGAAAAAAACTAAAAAACAAAACGAATAATTAAAGTGGAAACAAACTGGGTGCCAATGGCTTTTCCCTATGCTTTCACAGTTCACTTCAGAAAAACAAAGCCACGAAGAATAGGGAAACTAGCATGTTTGCCAAGACGGC
Organism: Scardinius erythrophthalmus; assembly: GCF_964197995.2. NCBI lineage: Eukaryota > Metazoa > Chordata > Actinopteri > Cypriniformes > Leuciscidae > Scardinius > Scardinius erythrophthalmus. The sequence goes on from NC_138221.1 coordinate 41,683,685, forward strand.
AGGAAAGAACCCATTCAGAACCATTGGTAAAGCTCAGCGGCGCACTTCCAGAAAGGACACACGCTATCCTGGATGCATACGAACATGTAACTGAAGCACAAAAGATCGAGAAATCCACATCGAGGGAGTAAACAAAGTCACGGCAATCCGATCGGTCATACCTGCAGTTATACGCCCCCATTCAAGAGGAGAATACTCGGGCTCCTGATGCGCAGGAATGGAGTGGACCACTCAAACACGCAGGCACAAACGCACGCTTTAAAGAGTCTAGCCAATGTACACAAAGAATAAAAGACAAACAAAAGGCCCGTCCAGTCTCCAAAGCTACAGTCTGCCTCCAGAACACAAATACAGTACAAGCTTCTCTAGTTCATTATGTACACCAAGTGCAATTCCAAAAACTCATTTTCGGCTTTCGTTATGTAGTTTCTCTCCAATGTTCCACTTAAAAGTAGTCAGACAAACAAAATGAGATAAGCCAGGTCTGGAATTAAGTAAACAAATCCTTTGATTGAAGTATATTTGGTAAAGCGGTTACTTAAAATGGTTCAATACTGGCACGCAACCATAAAGTGAGGGTAATACTCAGGGTTTTTGTACGATGAGTCATTAAATATGGATAAGTTAACACCACGCAAGTTCTACTTCTCAAATAAAACAAACTGGAGAAAAACAAACAAACAACAACAACAACAACAGCTTAAACAAATATTAAGGTCCATGGCTTAGCCTAATGCTGACATCTTTCTCTCCCTCTCGCTCTTGAAGCGTCTCATAAGTTGTGCACCTAAAATATAGTACAATAAAAGGTAAATAGTTTGTAAATCTATGCACATTATTTGAACTACCAGCAATAGATTACATTCACCTCTAATCCAGTCTTCCTTGGCCACAAGTACAGAGGCAAGCCATTTTCAATGACAAACCAGCTTTGAGGAAGGGGGAAAAGGGGAGGGGAAAGGGGAAGAAAAAAAACAAAATAAAATAAAATAAAAATAAAATGGTAATGAGCAGCCAAAACATTAATTTATTAATATTGTAAGGAACTTCAGATTAACACAACCAAACTGTACACATTACAATCATTTTCTATTTGTAAACAGTTAAAAGCCACTTGACTTGTTGCATCTTCGGACACAATTTGAATCAAGGCAATGAAATGTGGACGACTTTTGCACTGTTAAAATAACCAAACAAGATTTTCTTTAACACCAGCTCTGGCGATGAGGAAAAAATATATATATGTATATATACATATATATATATATATTTTCAAACAATGTATATGCAAATTGCGGAAACATATAAAACATTACTTCAGACAAAGAAAAAGCGATTCTGTAGGCCGAGTCAGTGGCCACAGTATGCATAGTTACAGATTTCTGCCTTTTCTTATGACTTCTGACAGTTACTTCGACAGTCACAAAGCGAAAAACATTGAGCCACTCAGTGGGAAAAAGGGAAGGACTAGATAGTGATTCAGCAAACCATATCCACTCATTAATAAAAAGACAGCATATTTGAAAAGCAGTATGTAGAATGTCTCCAGCTTAAAGCAGTTATTTGGCAGAGAAAAACTTACAGAGCTATAAGTAGTTTCAGTGCTAAAAGTTGGATTTTCCTACAAGGAGTTTCTATGGGGGAAAACTGGCTATATTTCCTGAGAACCATGCTGGTTATTTAGCAGACAAGAGGAATAGATAAAATAACCAATGACATGGCCAAACACTGATCAGTATTCCCAGAGATAGAAAGCTTCGTCTTCATCCTCAAGATTTTTTTTTTTTTTTTTTTTTTAGTTTTGTCATTTTTTGTTCTTTTTTTGTTCTTTTTTTTTGTATTTTATCATTTTTATATGATTTTTAAAAAATTCTTTATGCATTTTTTTGTATTTTTCCATTTAAAATAAAAGGAAGAATGACCATACTTTCCCCCTCAAAACGTTTTGTAAACAAGAGGGCACAATGTGACGCCTCCAAAACAAAATTGAAAGCCTATTTTGAAAGTGCTGTTCCCCCTGGCTTGCAGGTCGGGTTTGCAAGTCACAGCTGTGGCTACAGTTTTTTACACTGCAGAGCTAAATTCTTTAGTTTTAAAACAAAATTGGTGCAATACTTATTTCTGTAATATCATCAAATAATCCTAAGTCAGCATCTATATCTTGATCTCAAACTCCACAATACCACAATAAGGTAGGCGTACATCAAGGCATAGTAGAGCGCACACTTTAAGAACATCCTTGAGTAAACAACTACACTGGAACTGTCGGCTCCCTCCATATTGCAGATTATACTGAGAAAAACCACATTCAGTGCAAAGTTAAAAAAGCTCAAACTCCAACATTGTCAGCAAACAAAATGCAAATAATAAAAACAAAACGAAAAGAATTGGAATTCAAATAAACATGATGAATAAACAGATGAGCTCAACTGAAGCTTTTTTTCTGTATGAAGAGCACTACCTGGAAGTGTAAATACATCCTTTCACATTATAGAATTGGCCTGCATGATTCAAGTATTCAAACTGATATGTTTTGGGCTAAAACAAAGTGGACATATGTGCAGAAAAAAACGTAACTTGTTTCCACAGGGTGACCCCGCATTGTTTTTGTTTTTTTGTAAGTGAAGAAAGTCTAACTAGTGCCATTTGATTTTTTTATATATAATATATATATGGTCATATGATTATGATTAACTATTTCCACATTGAGGTCACGGGTTTGTATGTTTTTGTTTTTTTTTGTCATTTTTTGTTTTTAAGTCAGAAGGTGAAAGATGCTCTACATGGACTCCCCACCTCCCATCAGATGGTCAACAGGAAGGAAGGAGCTGATGGGGGAGGGACTGTTGATTCTCCCTCCCTCACCACCACTGGGGCTGCCCCACAGGCTCGTGGAGTAATTGGGAACGCCCCAGAGAGACGAGCCGTGCAGGTCTCCGCTGCCAGCTCCTGACAGCCCGCTGCCGTTCCAGTGATTTGGATCAGTGCGGTTTGGGAAGGGGTGAGAACCCTCGATGGATCCGATCCGATTCTGAGAAGAGCCCAGCGTCTGCCAGCTGGGAGAGGCAGTCATTGACTGACCTTGTGCAAAGAAACGATTAATTTCCTCTTCACTAGCAAACTCTGCAAGAATAGTAGTGTTCCCTAAAACACACCTGAGGAGGAAGAGGAAGAGCAGAGCCTTTATCAGTATTGTGCCTTACACTCTCATGATGCAAGTCTGTGTGAACTCCAGCATGTGGTTCTGAGAATCTGGAAACCACGTTGCTTAGAGGTTGCCACATTATTATAGTTTATTTAATACATTATATAAGTAAACAGGTTGATAAACTTCAGTCAGGACCCTAAAGTGTTAGTTCACCCAAAAATGGTATTTCTGAAGTGACGAGAAAATTGTGTGTGAAAAAAAACAAACATTTATTCAACAATCTCTTCTCTTCCATGTCAGTTTGCTACGCTGATCACATGGTAAACAGTGCCACACACCACGACGTGTGTGATGCTGAAGCAGGAGCCGGCCAATAATGAGCAGGCGTTCTGACGTAGAACCTGTGTAGAGTGTAGCAAACTGACATGGAAGAGAAGAGATTGTTGAATAAAGTAGTTATTTTTAGTGGGGGGGGGGGGGACTGAGAAGGGAGAACTGAGAAGATGACGCTCACGATCATTTGATGGGAAGGTGTGAAAGGTAAGCCATTCATTTTGCGGCATTGGTAAGGCACTTTTAAGTTTTCTCGTTGGTTTCTCACGATTCGGACATCCAGGAAATGCACACTTTAGAACCATTTTAAACACTACATCGAGACCCATCTGCGTCATCTTCTCAGTTCTCGCGCATGCGTCGTGGCGATCTCGTGAACTCACTCAGAGGCCCACACAGAAGGAAATGAATCGTTGAATAAAGTCGTTATTTTTGCGCACAAAAAATATTCTCGTCGCTTGATAAACTTAAGATGCAGATGCAATTCCCTAGCAGCCTATGGAGTGATCCAGCTCTCAGATTTCATCAAAAATATCTTAATTTGTGTTCCGAAGATGAAAAAGTCTTACGGGGTTGGAACAACATGAGGGTGAGTAATTACTGACAGAAATCTAATTTTTGGGTGAAACGACATGAAGGTGAGTATTTAATGACATACTTTTCATTTTTAGGTGAACTAACCCTTTATTGTAATCACTTCCAACACTATAATATATATACAGTATACACAGTTTAAAACATATTTAAAATTAAAACATGACTGAACAGTATCACGCATATCCCCTTTAGACCTTATTCAGAGCAGCGCCATGCCAGGTTTGAAGTGGGGCTGTGAGGGATAGACATAATGGAAATGGCATCCGCTGTTAAAAGCTGTATAAAGCGCCTAGATCACTTATAATTTTCCAAAGCTCATATTGTCTGGGATTTCTTGTCTACTGAAATTTCTCAGAAAGATATTTTTGCAGTGTTTCGTCGGCTGAACAGTCCAAAAACATATTACATAACAGTACAACCCACTGAAGAGATGCATGTCTATCCCTCACTGGCTCGCTTTTATTCTCGTTAAAAATCAAAGATGTGAATAAGGTCTATAGTGCAGTGGATCTGAACCAGGGGGCCAGGGCAAACTTTAAAGGAGAACTCCGGTCAATTTTAACATTGAGCTAATTTTTTTGTACATTTGGAGTGCTGTCAATACAGAGAACAACGACAAAAATCGGTGTTGCCTACACACTGTGTTATCCTCTTTTTAAAATTTGCACCCTGTTGACTTCAATGGGGCAAGTTTTAAACCAGCTTTTAGCCTCTTAACATCCTTTGTGTGTCATTACAAGTGCACAGCCATGTGAGTAATTCCTTCAGAGTGAACACGAGTGAATCTGACTGCAGTAGATGTGAAAGATATGAATAAAAATGATGTTATTTCAGCCAGCGCACATACCTGTATTTTCTTCCTGTTTTCGGTCGAAGTCCATAGTAATTGATTGTCGAGTTCACGCGCGTGATCATAGGTAACTCAACCTATGCGTGTGAACTCAACAATCGATTACTATGGACTTCGACCGAAAACAGGATGTAAATACAGCTGTGTAGTTACAGTGTCGCTTGATCAAGATCGGCTCGCGCTGCACTGACATTGGTCCAAACTGAGCGTGAAACACAAAATAACGAGTATCACAGTTTTCGTTCCGCTTTCATTACGTTTGCCATTTGATGTTGGGCAACGTTGTGGTGGTCGCGCCATATTTAACTTCGCAGTCCACTTACGAATCACGGTCGAATGAACGCACCTTCGACAAACATGATGTGTAAAGCGCAGTTCATGGTTGCATAGCAATGAAAGACGCCATGGGAGCGCAAGCGCTTTGGAAAGGAGGAGAAAGCGGCATAGCCGCGCTTTCCACATGTTTTTAGATGCGATATTTGAACAGCCACTAAGATCTACGCATTTTAATGAAAATATCGAGCGCTATATCGAATTTTTTTATATCATTACCGACAATGGTGTAAGAAGTTGTAGTCTGCCTTGACCCAGATTCCACTCCTAAATATATTTTAGAATGAGCTCATCCCCAAAATGGCTTAATTATCATAGAGATTAAGGCAGTCAAGTTATATTGTTTCTTGACCATTTGGGTTGATCACATCCTGAGCAAATGGTAGTCAATTGTAGAATGGGACTGGGTGTGGGACACAGAGGACCTTCTCAGACAATGGGGTGTCACAACTTCATTAACATACAGACCACAGCTGTTACAACAAGGGCAACTTGATTTACATTAAGAGTTGTAAACTGTAACAGGATAAAAGGTTTAAGATTTGGATGTTCTGGGTTCATTCTGACGCCAGTGAACACAAGGTGCTTTGTGTACCTTGCCACTGCTATGCTGTAATAAACTTCATTTTTGAGATCTTTGACGTCCACATCATTTTTTCTTACAATGGTGTACCGCCGATAAATACCAATACCGTTTTATCGCCCAGCCCTAACTTGCAGTCTTAAGCTGTACATTATGAAAATCTTAATTCTTACAATTATAAACCAATCAATGCTTTTGATGAATATAGTTTTTCAAGGTAGAAGTGGTCAAGTTATGTATAGCTAAATTTAATGCACTCACCTCCTCTTACACTGCTATTATTAATTATTTGCAAACATAATATGATTTCTGTTCTTTACCTGCATTGAAAAAAAAGATAGACTTACATGTGCAGTGACTTCTGGGCTTTTGCCGCCTCCTCCTTAGAGCTGTAGCAGACCACAGCATTGCCATGGGGAAGGTTCAGATGGAATGTGATCAGTGGACCGTGCTGCATGCACAGAGTTCGCAAGGTGGAGCCATCAATCTGCAAAACATGTTACACAATAAATGATTTTGCTGTGGTGTTACATATAAAAAGATATCTAGATTTCCTTACAAAATGGCTAATGAGAGTTGGCCATTGAGAATTATTACAAACTTGATCATAATGAAATCATATTTACATGAGCAGGGCTACATTTACGTCCAAATGATGCAACACACAACCTAATATGTAGCTAAAAATTGCCTATATGGTCTGAATTCAGTCATACATTCAGAAAAAGTGTTTGTGTGCCTGACAGATATTAGCTTTTCCTTCTAAACTTCTGAAAAATTATAAATAATCTATATTAGCGGTTGATGATTTTTCATAAAACCCTAAACTGCAAAATAAAGTGTTGATAAATAGTTTTATGCTGCATTTTCAATGTGTTTTGCACTGCAAAAATCATGAGTGCTGAAACAGGCAATGTGAATGCTATGGACTGTTAAAATGAGCCCATACAGTCCAAATCATTAAACTTCTTACCTGAGGTGTGAGGTTTTTGAGAACAAGCCAATTAGTTCTCCCTGAGCTGCTGTCACCCCAGCTGGAACCTGTGAACAACGATCATTTCAGGTCTCTCTCAATTCTTTAAACTCTACAGTACAGATACTGTTAATAGAGTTTGTAAAGGTGAAAGGGAATATAACTGTGACTAACCAGAGTTGAATCTGGATTCAGAGCCACCCCAGCCTGCCAGTCTCAGAGAACCGTTGTCCCAAGATGAGGGCTGTTTCTGGCCAGTCAGGCCAGGTGGAGGGCGGGACGGAGCAGAGATGCCTTTCGAAGGGAGAGGAACCTTCCACAGCTCATGAGCCAAAGAGGTGTTGGTGACTGTACCAGGAGACCATTTGGAGTCACTGTTTCTGGCTGCAGGGAAGAAAACAGAAAGTTAATGGACAGTATTTGAACCATAGGCCTGTGTGGCTCGGCCTAAACAGTTGCACACCAACCTGAAGTGCTTTGTGCTGTACTGCTGAGGGAACTATTGTGGTTGGAGGCACGAATGGATGTCCAGGCACTATTTGAAGGCAGCGTGGTGTTAAGTGATGAGGATGGCCCTGGAAGAACAGAAAAATTAAATATTTCATTGTTGAAAACACAAATATATACAACTCAGCAAATTACAGTACCATTACATTTTCTTTAATGGTCTCTGAGCAAAGTCTTACACCAAGGCTGCATTTATTTGATCAAAAATATAAAATAAGGATCACAATATGAGAAACAGTGAAATTTTACAATTGAATGTAACTTGTCTATTTTAATATATTTCAAGTTTAAGATTTTACTGTTACTTTTGATCAATTTAATGCATCCTTGCTAAATAAAAAATGTATTTCTTTAAAAAAAAAATCTTACTGACCACAAACTTTTGAACAGTACTTTATAATGATATATAGCTGGTTTAACAGATCACTTACCATTGTTCCTGTCCCTGAGGTGATCAACATCCCGGACTGTATTAATGGAGAGATTATTAATCACACTGCCAGGAGTGACAAATGGGTCAGTTTCAGGATCAATGTTTGGATATCCTTTCCAGGGCTCACCAGGACGGAACTCTGTCAAATAAACATAACATGGTGAGCTCGTTCATGCCACAATGGCACAGCGCCATGCTTAACCAGCTGAGCTTCTCTGTATTATTCTATTTCAGTGAAAGATTTGATTGGAACATGTAAATCATTTATGAAGCAAATGGGTCTGAACCTGGTGGCCAGTTGACATTGGTGGAACCATGAGGTGATTTGGCACGGCTGGGCCAGCCATCTCCCACAGAGCCAGGAGGACTGATGGGAGTGTTACTGGCATTCATGAAGTCATATGGACCAAAGGGCGAGTCTTCAAGCCTCAGGCCAGATGTTATAGCACCTATAGTAAAATCATATCCATTAGACTTTTCAATCACATTGTTTGATGAGATAAGATTAGGGCTGCACAACTGACTAAAAATGATTACTGTTGATTTTTATCCTTGATAATATAATGCATTCTTAAACAGAAAAAAAAAATTTAGATGGAATGCACTAATTGACACTTGTCACAATCACGTGGTCATATATTTTTTTTCATATCAGCTGTGAAGCTATGACTGATTACAAAAAAGGGGTTATCAAATGGGGAAACCCACCAGATTTGCTGGGGTTTTGATCAAGTGGCGAGTTAACGGAGATATCCATGGCAGTCCACTTCTTCAGACGGGACTGTGGCTCCTTAAAACCAACACTACTTATGTCGAGGTTGCTTACATTCAAGTTTGAGTTCAAACCTAGAGAAATACAACAAATACAAGTAAATTAAAGAACAAGAAAATGCACATCCTGACAGAAAATTAAGTTAACAACATTTCTGGTATCCAGGAATTAACAGCAGCAGCAGCAGCTCTAACAAAAAGATCATATCAACATTACATTCAATTTAAATGCACCCAGTGTTTTGGATAAATCAAAGTACTGATTTTTTTTTTTTAAATTCGAATTATTTATTATGGTGTCAGTGTCGCAACTCAATACTTTGGCTTTTGTGTAACACTGTTCACACCACCATAGCAGCCGCATTGTTGCCAACACTGATTGCCAACAAACAAAAAATTACAGAGTGCACAAAAACTGGGAACACAAAGGCGACAAGCAAAAACAACCTTATTATTGTCAAGAAGCAGAAATTATAAGTACAAGCACCATACGTATGCCAGCCAAACATTGGATTTACAATCAAATAATAAGGGTCTGAAATCAGAAGGTTTTGCAACATTGCATTGTTTTCCTTTCCCTTTAATACAAAATGCAAGAAGAAACTTTGCTGGGGACAACAAAATAGATAGACTGTATTCACCTCTTGCTGGCAGAGAGCTGCTGTCAGGACAGAAGTTCTTTCCTACCCGAGGGTTGATGGGAGAGCCTGGCACCATGTGGCCATTGCTCATAGGTGGGGCTAGGAGGCTATGACTTTGACTAATGCCAGCTGGCAGATAGCCTGACATGTCAGATGCAAACATTGAGTTGGGCTTGGCAGCTTGGTGCAACATAGAGTCAGTCTGGCCTATATTAAGATGGGGAGGACACCCACCTAAAGGGAAATTACTGAACGAGCTCAAGGAACTTTGTTCTTTCTGCAGGTCAGAGGCATTGGGGGGCATGAAGTTCTCCATATAGGACTTGAGGCTGGGTTGGTGCAGTGAGGGTGGCTGAGGGGAAGTCTGTTGCTTCATCAGGGAGGGATCGAGATGGCGAGGAGTCTGGATCATTTGCTGGGACGGACCCAAACCACGACCCTACACAAATCACAAATGGAAAAATTACATAAACGAGCCAAGACAGAAAGAAACAAACACACAAATTGGTCCAAGAGATCACAAACCTGCTGTTCCTGTTGCTGGCGGCTGTTAACAGGCATGGCCCTCTGATTTTGAGCTTTTTGCTGCAAAAGGAGACGCTGGCACCGGGAAAAAAAAAAATTGTAATATGTATCGCTAGGAACATGGTAACTTATCAGTTAAATATCTTCTAGGCTGTTACTTCCAGTGGGATCAATACCTGTAACTGATTAATCTGAGAAAGCTGAGACAGTTGGTTGAGTTGAGACAGCTGGTTCAGCATAGCCACCTGCTGTGGGCCAAACAGAGGGTTCAGACCTCCATTATTGGGAGAGTACTTCAACAGGGGTGGAGGAACCTGCAAAGAAAGATTGTACACATTCGTTATGAAAAAAAAAAAGACATACATATTTGAATGGTTTATTCTGGTTTACAAAATTACATTTATTCTGTCTTTTTTTAAATTTAATTAAATAATTTCTCAATAAAATAAATATATTTTCCTCAAAACGTGCAGATCTTCAAATCAAGATCAAAAAGATCTTTATTTGTGTTCCGAAGATGAACGAAAGTCTTACGGGTTTGGAAGGACATGAGGGTGAGTAATTAATGACAGAATTTTCATTTTTGGGTAAACTAACCCTTTAATCTTTAAGTGAACTGAGCTTTAGAAACCCAATTGGAGTTACCTGAGAGGGAAGTAGTGGAGGAGGCACTTGGTTGCGTAGACTGGGCTGAGCGGAGTTCATAGGTTGTGCTGGAGGCTGCTGGGCGTTCCGGCCTTGTGCTGCTGCATTACCGACACTGTACATGTTTACATTCTGTGGAGAAACACAAACAACCTACATGTAAATAATGAGCATTCAGCAGTCCAGTGCATTCACAGGCATCTGCCTAACAGTTGCATTGGTTTTGTTGTGCATTATTCGTAAGGGAAAAGCAGATATTCTGCATGGAAGTGATCTGTGAGTTTGGGAACTCCTCTGCTACAGAGCTATTACATACGGGCAGAGAAAGCTGAAGCACAATCACAGGCCAAGCAGAGAAAGAAGCAAGACGCAGAGAACAACAGCAGTTGGTCAAAGAACAGAAGGAACACCAGGCCACCAGAGAAAGACACATTAACAGCCACAGAAAGAGACTACGACTCCTGAATGACTTGATGTTAAATACCCCATGAAATTGATTGAGACATTTCCTTCTGGAAATTTGGGCTTTCCAATGGGGCCCCAAGATGACTTAAAATGATTTAACCTGTTAAGCTTCACCAGTGCGTCGGCGCACTGAAGCGTTTTTTTTTTTATTTAGTTAAAAATTACTATCAGATTTAATGTTATACATTGACAAACTATACATCATTAAAAAGATATAAGACTCAAGTTTCAGTATTTGACCACTATTGTATTCTGAAAAACTTATAGTGACAGTTATGTCTTAATTTGTGTCAGGAGTTATGAAATGAAAAAATGAGTCGATACCTTTAATATGAATTATGCGCGTCAACCGCTTTCATTCATAAAAAAACTCCCGTGCTGTCGTCATGACAGCGATACACAAAACAACGTCCCTCAGGGCTTTAGCTCAAAAATGTGCAGATTTGGAGAAATATTGATATATTTTCATAGGTTTTCATCAGATTTCTATAGACAGGAATAATATTTATTGAATTTATGCCCAAATGCGTCGATGTAATCATTATGAGTGCTGGATACTGTGATGTATTGTGTTTTCAATCCATACCAACAGCCTGAGGGCGCTACATGCACAATAATAGTCCATATATATAACATGAAGAAGAGGCATGATCATGTGACATTCCAGGAAGTCTCGAACACATTCAAAGCCATGTTCAAAGCTATCAGAGATCGCTGTAACATGTTTTGAAGACAATAAACATGATTGCAATGATATTTGAGTTACCTGTGTTTTTCAAGCCATGCCAGGTATTTCCATAATAAAAGATTATATTTATAATGTAATGCTAATCTATATAGACTGTCATTGTGCAGAATACCATACAATAGTATATTTTCTTTCTGATTTTTTATCTGAAGCCAAATTAGATCACAGAAGATTATTTAAAACACTTATAAAGTGTTATAAAGTAAGTTTGAAGCACAAACATGGTTTTAATCTCATAAATTGTCGTGTATTGATGGTGTGCTAAGCTAACATGCTAGCTAGCCCTAGGTGCACCTGCCACATATAGCAGTTATCCTTTTATGTTTTTTTTCTAAATATGCTTACTGAAATTCAAGCAGGGCATTTGATCCAGTTTTTAAATGTTAAGTGAGAACTTTGATAAAAGAAATTAGGGATTGAAACCCTATGAATAGCTTGTGAATAGCCAGTCGTTAGTAACTATAATGCAGACAAAATAAATGCATATTTAGAGCCATAACCAGGCTGGAGAGGTGTGAATGTGTGCAGGGGGAGACTGAGACTGAATGGGGCTCGTTTGCACCACAAAACAATAGAGACAATATACTGAATTGATGTTTAGAAGATGGCAATAAACATCAGTAGCATTTTAAAGTAGCAAATCAAAATAAAGTCATTGACATGGTCTTGAAAAACATTTAACTAAATACAGAGTTTTGGACTTATTATCTTCAGATTTTAAATATAAAATGTTTAGACATGTGGCCTTAGCTGTAGTGCATTTCTAGATTGCTCCAGGGCCAACTTCAATTTTATTTTCATGAGGATGTTTCATAAAAATTAATTTCTAATAACTTTACAAAACTTTGAAGCTATTTATAACAATTTTTTTTCATTATGACAATAATTAATTCTACATTTACAATAAACTACCAGGTGTCAGCTTTCAAATGAGATCATACTTGTGCTTTTAGTACAAAGGGTTCATGAACTGTATCTGTTTTAGTTTGGGTATGTCATTTCTGGGGATTTTTCAAAAGTGGCGTTGCAGCTTAACAGGTTAAAAAAAGAAAATCAAGCTTAAAAAAAAAAAGAAAAAAGAAAAAAAAAAGGTTTTTAATTTAATTCACTCCCTTAAATGTCTCCCCCACCCTCAAAGCTCTTAACTTTAGGAATAGTTTAATTTGAACTAAACATCAATTTTACATCATAGGGTATTTACGTTGCATTTCTTTCCCATAGAGGGTGCTAAAGTAACCAACAAGCAAAGTAACAGTCACTGTGTGAAGTGAAGGCTCCATTATTGCTACAAGATACTAGGAAATAACTGACCTTATCCATATAGGGATTACGCTCTATGGGAGAGTCTTTGTGGATCTGGTGACGTGAAGCAGGATTTTTTCCGTACTCTCCCATATTAAGAACATGCTTGTCAACATCAATGCGCTTGTCTGTCATTCCTGCAGAATATGAGAGGAATTTATAGATTTTACAATATCATGTTAGTATTCATGGACTGCAACAAACATTGCTCAATATCAGCACTGGAAGAGCATGTGAATGTGACCTACCTCCAGACATATCCATCTTATTGCTCTTCATGGAATCTTCAGCAGAATCCCTCTGTAAAAAGACAGAAGCGTAAGCATGCTAACTAATGAGTTTGTTTCACAAAGGATTTGTGGTCACCTAATATTTAAAATAATCAGGTTTCACTGGAAATTGTAGCAATCAGACTATAAATCCTTACAGGGTACATGTTGTTGAACTGTTTCACAAACGGATTCATCCATGGAGAATCATCTTGCTTGTTGGGTCCTTTGTTCAGCTAAGGAAATAAGAAACCAAAATGTACACAATTCTGTCACTAAGTCCTTGCAATAAAACAGTAAATTCAGTGAATGATATTTTAAGTAGTTCTGCCAGGCTAAATCAGGTCTGAATTATTACCTTTGGAGGCATCTTCTTGTAGGACCAGTTTCCAGTTTGGTTCATTTCCAGTGATGAATTGTTGTTCCACATGCCTATCTTTACTTGCTCTTCCTCCTCCAAGTTGGAGTGCCCTGCCATAGAATTCTCCTCTCCATACCAGTCTTGCATAGGTTTGGATCCTAAAAAGACAAAAACAAAATCAAATGAAAAATAAAAGGGTGATTATATGTCCAGTGATTAAAAATAAAATCACTGAACAGTTACATTTAAAATTAATTTTATTTCACCCTGATATTTACATTGGGGAAAAACAAACAATGGGTTTAAAATAAATCAAAGAAAGTTCTTTGCCTTAATTGGAGATGTGACATACCAGACTTGTGCTGTGACTGCTGTCCAACAGCAGCATTGCCCCAGCTACTGCCTCCTGAGTTTTCCCTCCCTGGCCCTTCCCAGCTGGAACCTGTATCAACAGGCTTTCCCCAAGCAGACGTGCCATTGTCCACAGTGACAGGTGAAGCAGCATGCTCACCCCAGGTAGAGGACTCAATTTTTTGTGGCCCACCATACGTCTCTCCCCACCCTGTGAGCAGACAGCAAAAAACATGATCAAAAGACCAGTACACAAAATAATACTATTTTTATAGTATAGTATTTTTTTTGCAAACAAATTAAATCGTCAGAGCAAACAAGAATCAAAAGTGTGAATTATTAGCTACATGGCAAATGTCTATGCAACTCATTTGCATCTAAACATGAAATATTTAACATATTTAAAACAAGGAAAGGTTATTGTTTAAAAAAAAGAAAAACTAATACCAAGGACAATGCAATTAATATGTACAAGTAAACTCCAAAGTGGCATTGCACAGCACCTGCAAACTTTCCGATGGCCTAAATCCGACCCTTGCATAAACATGCTTATGTAAGCTTTGTTTACTCTGAAGTCCTTCTAATGGATCAGCTTACATTTAACCACTAAGGTTTATGCACTTTCACCATCCAGCATATGCCCTGAATACTTCCTTCAAAAATAGCCCTGTTCATGTGTGCCCTCCTGCTCAAGTTGCTGCCTTATGACTGCACCATCGGTCAGAATGTAACCCAAGCCTATTTTTCCCTGAGCACAAGCTCATATACAGCCAATATCAAATGAATTGGGAACACTATTTGAACCTATCCTTTTACAGTTCCCATTTAGCAAATAACAAAAATGAAAAAGTTGCACTTATAAAATGTACATCAATTTCAATGTACTGCATGAATACATTTATATAGACATGCACACAAACACTCAATCATAAGTTCAGAACTTGTCAGTGCAGGAGGTATTAGAGGAAAGGGGTGGGTGGAAAAAGCACATCCAGAAAAATTCCAAAGGGATGAGTGCATGACTAAAGATAAATATAATGGGTGAGTAATAATTGCCAAGGCACTGCCAAAAAGGAAGACACCCACCTGGGCTGCAGTTCTTTTCCTTTGGAGCCATGGAGCTTTGGGCTTGTGGGGGCTGACAAACAGCCATGCCATCCTGCTCTCCAGCATTGTTCTTGTTCCACATATTTACGTTGGAGTTAAATTTGTTGGGATCTCCCCATGCTGAAGTACCATCATCAATATCCATTCTGCGCCTGATGGATTCAGGGGATGGCTCTTCCCATCCAGAGGATGATTCTTCTTTGGAGGCAGCAGGTATTGGGCCTCCCCGCCATCCTGTAGGCTTGTTCTGACTAGGGGCTCCAGTCTGAGAGGTGTTCCCACTCCTGAACGTTCCCATGCTGGAATCTTGGGACTTGCCCCATTCTGAAGAGTTGTTCGTTTTTGTGTTGTCGCCCCAAGCAGGGTTGGAGTGGCTTGGTTTGACTGGCTCGCCCCAGGTTTGGTTTTGATTGTTGGTCTTCGGTGGGTCTCCCCATCCTGTGGCTGGACCACTCTGGTCAGGAGTGTTGGTGTCTCCACTGCCTCCCCAGGTGTTGCTTGTCCCGCAGGGCCCAGGCTCACTCCAGCCCGATCCAGAGCGGTCGCTGTCACTGTCCCAGCCACCTGAACCAGGCTTCTGGGTCTCTACCCAATGGTTTCCCTTTGGGCCTTCTCCACCCCATCCCTCTCCAGCAGAGCCCCAGCCTTGCTTTGCCTTCGGCGCATTATTCCAAGAGGACTTCTCATCCTTGGTGCTATTCCATGAAGAACCGCCTTTGTTCATTGTAACAGAAGGGGCATCCTCCCATCCATTTTGCCCAACTGGGCCTTTGGTAACTCCCCAGCCAGTTGAAGGTTTCGGTTCAGACCACCCAGACACTGAAGAATCGCTACTTTTGTTGGTGCTGGGTCCATCTCCCCACCCACCTGAGTTAGATCCCTGAGTGGGAGCACTGCTCCAGCCTGTCTGTCCACATCCTGTCTTTTTATCGGAGCTTGAAACATCCCAGACAGTGTTCTGGCGGACTGGAGTTTGTCCCCATCCAGTGTTGGACAGCACCCTGGGGTCCACGTCAATTCTAGAGAGAGCTGCATTAACCATCCCCTGCGGATTTCCCCTCCTTCGGTTGCCACCACGCTGCCCATCCCTCTCACTGCGACCTCCCGAGCTCTCTCCGCTACCTTCACTGCCTGTAGATTTGTTCCACGTGCTGCCTTGCAACGCTTGACCAGAGCTCCCTATACCAAGAGCATCATCCTCCAAAGACTTCCATCCATTAGTTCCCTTTCTGCTTCCATTCGTGCTATCATTGGAATGCTGACTGTTGCTGGGCAAAGTGTTCCACTCCCCGTTTGAGACCTTAGTGCCAGTGTTTGAAGAGGATGAGGAAGAGGAAGAAGAGGAGGAGGAGGCACTCCCCCAGGGGCGAGGGATCCCAGCTGGGCCCACACCATTACCTGCTCCCCAAGACATATTTTGTGAGGTACCGGGGGTTGAGTCCCAACCTCTTTCACGACCGCCCATCCCGTTATTATTATTATTCTTTAAAGCAGCACTCACAGAGGAGCTGTTGGCTCCAGACTGCATTAGAGTTGCATTCACAGTGTCGCCCACAGCTTGGCCTTTAGGGATGGGACATTTGTCTCCAGAGTAATTAGTGCTGGGCGTAATGCCCCATGCTGTACCGTAAGACCCACTGTTAATTCCCTCACTGTTGCCGTGTTGAGAAATGGAAGTGCCATTAGAGACTGGAGAAATAGGGAGCTGAGGGGAGCCCCCTGTACTCATAGGCCAAGCTCGGTGCCCTGGGGGCTGTTCATTCATCTGCATTGAACCTGTAGAGTTTGGTAAACTAGAGGTCATCGAGTTAGTAGTGTTATTTGGTCCATTAAATTCAGTGTTAAGGTTTTGAGGCTGCCCACTTGGAACCTTGTTTGTACCATTGACTTCAGCTTCGGACAGCTGCAGACATCCCCAGGACATCTTAGAGTTGATACTCTGCATGCTGGGTGTTTGACCTATGGTGCTTTGTTGAGTGTTGGTGCCACCATTTCCGTTCCCCACCGGCCCGTGGGGATTGGGCCCAGTGCTCTGAAGAACGGGCCAGGCACCATGGTTGGCATTTGGGTTCAAAGTGCTTGGATTTATACCTATATTGGTTGAGGAAACTTGGGTACCCCATGCATTTTTGCCATGGCTGCTTTCTGCCAGCTTGCCACTGGGGCCATCTCCGGAGCCTTGACATGTGCTTAGCATTGAGCCATTGGATACACCCCAAGGCCCCTTAACACTCCCATTACCCACATTATTGCTGCCATTTGCAACCATGAAATGAGAACCTTGTCTATTGCCATTGTTGTCACCTCCAGTGCTCCCAGACGGCATCATACTAAGATTTTTTTCCGACCCAGAGCTGGAGGCAGAGTCAGCATCCATACATTCAGAGGCTAACTCTGGATCACTACCAGTGATAGAGGGCCAGGGTCCCTTATCTACAATTACTTTTCCCCAGTTGCTGTTTGAGTCGCTGCAAGGTGAGCCTGAGCTCCATGGTGAACTTTCATACTGAGGTTCCAGACCAGCATGTTCCAAACCTATGAACGCAAACAAAAGGTCAGTCATTTCAGATGGCAAACAGAGAAACATTTTTTGACAGTCTGTATTTGTTTACTAAAGACTTAAGAATGTGGTGACTTTAAATATAAGATTCCTTCCAAAAAAATATTTGTTGGGACAATTTAGACATTCAGCAAGACATTGATTTAGACATTCAGCACATTTAGTTCCACAGACTCCATGCAATGAAATATCCCTATACTTTTATTAACTGAGTTATTAACTGTAATACACCCACATGTAAATAAAACAACCTAAAACACAAGCCAAATGGCGTATATAAATGTGTTGGTTACAAACATTTGGTTACAAATTACAAATTGTTTTGTACAATGGCTAACTGCCCATAGTCCTTGTCTCTGTCCTGCTGAGAGGTGTCTCACTCAAGCCAGACTGAAACAGTAGTAGAGCTGCCACCATTTTGTAGCCGCAGCATGATCATGCTGCAAGCCAGGATGGAAGAGAAGGGAAAGACAGACGACTGCAAGCAGCAACACTAAGTGTGAAGTGTCTCTGCAAGTTTGCTTTGATGCGGCAAGCATGGTGGCACTAAATTCTAACAATAACACAACTGCTGTGTTCGTTGAAATATGCATTTTCTGGTAGCCTGCTCTTGCTTTCATATTTTTTCTGCAAGATGGCTGCCAAGCTTCTTTGAGCACTGTTCTCTTGCCAAGTCTGAGATCCTTCTCCCCGGCTGTGTTAACAACAGATATGGGAAGACAAAGCAGCACAGACAGTCTCATTGCTGGTCTCAAGTAAACTGTTTGTTTAAGAGTGACTCAGTAAAATATGAGATTCTGCTGAAGGTCACTGGAGGTAGAGGAAAATTACAGTTATATTACATTTCAATCTCATATTTCATCTCTCCAGGGGAGACAAAAAGAGACGTCAACTAAGGAGAGACTTGTAGTCTACAAGTTAATGGGATAGAACAATGGAAATTCCGCTATCATTCACTCACCCTATTAAAGGCTGTCATTTACTGACCTTGTCTTTCCAAACCTATATGACTTCTTCTGTTGAACTCAAAAGGATATATTTTGAAAAAAAAAAGAAGTCATTCAGGTTCAGAACCACAAGGTCAGTAAATAACAGTCTTTAATATTTTTGGAGGAACTCTTCCTTTAATGGGAGACATACTGTGTCATGAACAGAGTGTACAATCTCTGACTTACAATGCAAGACTGAATTAAGAAAAGTTAGCACTTTGAAACAGTTGGCAGCACTACTAGTCTGGTCTTATATAACACAGGAAAAACACAGATTTGGCAGGAAACAGGGAAAGTCAGTATACCTATGCCAAGACATTATAATAATTCTAACAAGAAGCTCTAGAGCAAATGGCTAAATTTAGAGAGAATCAAAGCTACTCATTAAAAACACTTAAGCATGCACCAAAGAGATACTGACAACAACCTGCAATCTACCTAAACACAAACTTCTTGTCTTCAGATGACTTTTGGACTTAACACACACACATACACCCACACACAGACACACACACACTAAACAAAAATGGTAAACAACAGCACATGGTGAGAAAAAAAGAAATAGTGAGCCACCTGTTTGGTTAGGGGAGTGGCTGACAGAATCCCGAATGGGAGCCATGCCTACAAAAAAACAGAGCAACACAGTCAGGAAAAATAACTAAATGAAGCTGCAAAATAGGTCACAACAATAAAAAGGCCACACGCTAAGACCATTTAACAAATAATATTGCTTATTTCTACAGCTATGACCAACAATTACAATTCATCACTGCTGTTTTTACAGGTAACTCCATTAGCATGACTACTGAACTGGACTTTAAATTAGTGCTTGACTAATATGGGTTTTTCAGTGGGAGATGCACATGGCAATATATACTTGCACAGATATTTTTACACAATACTTGCATTACAAAAAACAACAAAACACTTGAAACAAATTATTTTGTTGTTTAGACACTTTAGACAATGCTTACAATCTGAAAATGGTGAAATATTAGCCAATTTATCAACATGACTACTAAAATACCAAAGAAACAAAAAACAACAACAACAACAACAACAACAACAACAACAACAGTACTTTATGAACACTTGGGGGTGGGAATCTTTTGGTACCTCACTATTCCAATTCATATTGACTATTGAGGTCATGATTAGATTAAAAATCAATTCTCAATTTTAAATAAATTTGAATATACATAGATTTGATTCTAAATTACTGTTTTGTGTTACTTTTTCTATTTGACTCTGTGGTAGAAAAAAACCCACTGAATTAAATGTGAACCTTTTTTTTCCCATTTTAATCAACCCAATATTATTATTAAGCTGATTGCAATCATTACACACATGACTGGCAGTCTTCTGTAATAAAGCAAGGCAGACAATTTTATTTTAATTTTGATATTAAAAATAGGAACGAAGCAGCAAATTACAACAACAGGACAAATACAATAGAAAAAAATATAAATTATATAAAGTTTTTCAGGTACAGTACCCTAGGTTTATTTAACTTGTAATAAATACTACACAAATTAAACACTGTAGTCTTCACTGTATGAATTCAGTGAATGTTATATAAACATTCATATTAAAGATACAAGTGATTCAGTCAAAAGTGGGGAGTGTTTTTTTTAAAATGAACATTAATGAAACAGACGGCAACGTTTATGAGACTGCTGTCCCTTTAAGAATGAATGAACAGATCTAATATACTGTTACACATAACAATTTCCTCCTAACTGTGTTAGGACATAACAGACTGTGCTTATGTGAATACTCCACCTGATGTGCACTTTGACATAATTGTGTGTGCATTCGACCATGCAAGCACAATAAGCTGTGAAAGAGAAGTAAATTCGGGATCGCATGCATCTAAGAGGCAGCATCTGTGCTCACGCTTTGCCTGTGTCCATCAGTGCAAGCATTACATTGAGTTCTACTTCACTGGCTTATTGTGATTAACACTAACGCGCCAATAACTTTTAGTACTGTGAAGTTAAAGTGTAATACTTTAGAAAATTGATATTTGAAATTTGTGAATCGGTAGAAGATAGAATCGCGATTCATATTTGAATTGATTTTTCCCCCACCCCTAATGAACAGACACATATCTGTCCTTGTAAACTTGAAAAGCCTCCGTCTATCACCAATGGCTAACTTTAAACATATACATCATAGCTCTCAGTGTACCTGGCTGATCCGTAATTAACAAGGTCATCTTGTGGAGGACTAGTACCTGAAAGGTGGCTTTGGGCGCAGTGTAGGACAGACCTCTCAGTTGTAAGCTCCCCTGGCTGGCTAGAGTTGAGCTGCACTTGAGTTCCCAGGGTGGCAGCGAGGACCGTGAGGGATTGCCCACACTTCAACAGCTATTTCTGTTTGTGCTGACAGAGATGCGGCGGAACTTCACGGAGCGGGTACCGAGGCAGGGCTTGGGGCTGGCCGCTGGCTGGGGCCCTCTTGGCATTGCTGATGGCGCAGGTTACAGTGGAGGTGCTGCTGTTCTAATTGGCAGACTGAGGCTGGCTGAAACTGGACTTGATATGTTCTGGCACTGAAATCGAAACAATAACAGGTATCAAAAACTGTAAACCCCAATATTTCCATCATACACAACTCTGCTCAATTTAAAGCTAAATCAACAAATATCTATTTCAGCTTAATAATGATGCCTAAAGAAGAGTTTTTCTTTGTGGAATTTTTCCTGACCTAGAGACATAAAAACCACCCCTAAAGTAAAACAAAAAATAATAAAAACTAGGGCTGGGCATTATGACCAAAATCTCATAACCCGATAACCTTTTCTGTAAATTCAATCAATTAATAGTGTGTGTGTGTGTGTGTGTGTGTGTGTGTGTGTGTGTGTGTGTGTGTGTGTGTGTGTGTGTGTGTGTGTGTGTGTGTGTGTGTGTGTGTGTGTGTGTGTGTGTGTGTGTGTGTGTGTGTGTGTGTGTGTGTGTGTATATATATATATATATATATATATATATATATATATATATGTATAAGGGATAATGTAGAGCGAGGCGGTTGTTATAGCGAATACAAGCCCGACAGGTTGATCAGGACCCCCACGCGAAACGGTATTTATTTATTTATATATATTTACCACATGGAAAATACTTTTGTTTAGTATATATAAACTAAAAGAATAGATAGATAGATATGAGTACATATTAGGGGTGCAACGGTACAGATAGCCCACGGTACGGTCCGTACCTCGGTTTTTGGGCCACGGTCTCGGTTCGGTTTCGGTACATGTTTTGTGCAGAAAGAGACTGCTATTTCATCCCAAAAATATGTTTTATTTTTCTTATGAGCATAAACAGAATGTCACAGTAGGAAGAACATCAATGTATGAAATAAATTAACACTCTAGTCTGTACTGAACAACACTAAGTAATACAACCTCTTCAACTATCACTTATATGAAATACAAAATGTAAACAAACACACTTCAAAATATTCAAGTGGATCCCAATTCCAAACCTTGATAACTGGTATATGAAGTGATCAATGTGAAAGAAAAAGTGCACTTTTACCTTTAACAAACATAAATTAGCTTGTGCTTTGAATAAAAAAAAGCAGAGCAAAATAATATAATAAAAAAATACTGCATTCAGGATACAAAGTGCAATGTTATTTACTCATCCACTATTGAGAGATTCTTGTGCAAAAAGATGAGTCTATCAACACTGTCTGGTGCAAGGCGAGACCGGTTGGCACTAACGATGTCCCCAGCAGTGGAGAAAATTCTCAACTTTTCAGAATGCCGCAAGCGCACCGTAGGTCACGTGACAAGAACCAACCAGAGCGCAGCTGATGGTTGCTTTAGCAACGACAGACGCCTCCGGAGCGCAACCGCCCTAGCACTTTGGAAAAAGGAGAACGCGGCGCGCGTAGCGTTTTCTACGCGTTTTTAGGCGCGATATGTGAACGGCGCCTAAAGCAAAAACTAAAAGGATCAGCGCGAACTCAATAGCAAAACCGAAGTCCCGCGGGACACGAGGGTAGATTGTCCCGTGCAGGGCTGACCGAACGGTCCGGGATTTTACCGTGTACCGTTGCATCCCTAGTACATATTAAGTATATACTCAAATGTACTCATTCATATGTGATTATTCCCTTTATTTAGAACTTCTGGGCAAATGTTTAATTAAGAATGTACTTTCTCTTTGAGTGAGAATGTACATTGCACTTTCACGTTTAAAATGCAGCAGCAATCAGGGCTTCAAATCTGTTCAATGAAAGAAAATAAACAAACGAAATTGACAAACATAGCCAGAAATGGAAACAAAATCAAAACAGACACACTTAATTGAAATGGCCATTAACCGGTTATTAACGTTATTTTATCGTTCTGTTAAATATTTTAATTTGGCAGTCAAACAATCACGAATTCAAATAGTACAGACTGTGCAAACGTGATATTGACGCATAGCCAATATCAACGTGAGTGTAATGCCTGCGCTCAGCTGTCAAGTCATCATAGGTAAATCGCAATGGCAATGCGCTAGCGTTAGTTTTCCCAAGGATATACTGTATATGTCACCAAATGTCAAACAATTAGGCCTACATTTCAGTGAAAATGAATAGCAGGTAGCCTAATATGCAACTTTTTGTTTTTTGAAACCAGCAAAAATTTCAGGAGAGTGTAGAACATTGATTCACACAACGTCACATCACGCACTTAAAGCGCTTCTGTGAAAGGAGGAAACAGAATAAAACTAAATATATAAAACTAATATATAGGCCTATACGCAAAGTATAAGCTATTCGTTTAAATAATTACAGATTAACAAAACAAAAGGAAAATTTTGCTGATCTCGGTTCATGCGACGGGGTCCAAAGTTCACGGAAAGGAAACAGAGACGGCAGAAAACGGCATCGTGCTTGTTTTCTGTATTTTACAAAAGCTTTACAGTTTTGAATCAATTTGCTTCTATGCATATGACCATAAATTGTGGAGTAACGGGTTCCTCAGGAGGACAAAAATTCCTGTGATCGTGCCATCCTGCTCGGAGCCACCCGGTTCTGTCTCCACGCCATGTTATTCCCATTTCTGCCTGCATCCCCATGGTTGGCGTGTAAGATTGCAGTCATCCAAATGATGAAAAAGTTGTGTCGTAAACAATGTTTTTTTGCAACACCACGATATAAACTATAGAGGATAATATTAAACAATAGACTTTTTATATCGTCCATACGATATATATCGTCATATCACACAGCCCTAATAAAAACTATGGAAACCTTACAAAAAATAAAAAATAAAATACATAAATACTGCACCTCGTTAGAAACTGACCTCATTTAAAACACTTTGAAGGCCAATAATCTGAATAAAACTGTATTCGAGAGATTAAGTTGTTTATATGGTTGGCTTATAGAACATATATAGCAGTTCCCTACAGATTCATGGGAACCACGTTAAGTCCACTATGTTAATTATGCCTACATTGGCTGAATAATTGAGGAACATTTTGGAAACAAACTCAAAACTGTTTAATGTTGCTAATGTAGTATAGTTTTGCTGCTACCGTCATACAAATAGTTCAGTTGTTGTCAGTCTAGCAGTTCATAAATACAACCTTGCACAATTGTCAGACACTGCAACAGATAGTGGGTTGTAAAATGCAGTAAAAACTCAATACTTAATCTCCATAAGAGTCATAGTCCATGTAAATTGTGACTTAAATGTTTACAACTCACTAAAACAATATTTTCATTGAGACATTTCCAGGATTTATTACATTATAACTTTCACTATCAACCATCAGCCGATTGTTTAAAAACAGCCGATGATCAGGGCCAATTATATCCTGTCAGTCAAAAGGGGACAGAAAAACATGTCATACTGCAACTCATACTGTGTGTGAAGAAAATATTTAGTGTTGAAATTAGGGCTGTATTGAAGTTAACTATAATGCATTAACAGTTAAAAATAGTGGCGTTAAAGCAGGCTCTATTTTACCAGGGCTGGTAGGTCCATGGGTTTTCCCTACGCTAAATGTTAATTGTAGTGTGCCTCCCATCTAATGATCGCAAAGAACTTTGTGCTTCGTTAGTTCTAATAAGAAACAAAGTCAAATTCAAAACAATACATGGTGTTTTGATGCACTTAAATGTGACGAACTCATCTCGTGAACTCACGTCAGAAGCCCACACAGAAGAAAATGAATAGTTGCATAAAGGTGTTATTTTTGCGCACAAATAGTATTCTCGTCGCTTGATAAACTTAAGGTTGAGCTACTGTAGTCACTTGGACTATATTAACGCTGTTTTTACTAACTTTTCTAGATCGGCAGAATGAAATTGCCTAGGAGCCTATGAAGGAGTGACAGCTCTCAGATTTCATCAAAAATATCTTAATTTGTGTTCTGAAGATGAACGAAAGTCTTACAGGGTTGGAACAACATGAGAGAATTTTCATTTTTGGGTGAACTAACCCTTTAACTTTGCATTTACTTCAGGGAAGTTTTCCAATGTCCAGTTCGTTAGTTAGCTATAAAGAGATTTACTGTTAATTATACATACATTTTAATTCATTTGGAGAGGAGGGCTGCGCCGCAGGGAGCGTGCTACGGAAACCCTGAAAGAAGATTGTATTGTACGTTATACTGAAGAGGGGGAGAAAAAAAAAAAATCAAAAAAATCGATTTTTTGAAAATATGAATCGATTTGACCTACCAACTCGATTTTTAAATCAAATCGATTTTTTTCCCAGCCCTAATCACGATTTTGTTTATTTTGCTTCAAATAAAGTTATGATATAATTTTTTTATTGAAATTTCATAAATCTCATCACGTTTCAAAATAACAAACTAATAATAGCCTAACTAGCAAGTAAAAAACAACATTTGCATATTGAAGACTGGTAAACAGTCAGAGATAAAATAGGAACAAGGAAAATAAAAATAAAAATCTGAAAAATAAAAAAACTACAATAGAACAAAATCAGGTTTATTAGGCTGCTCTCACTTTAAAAAGAAAATGCACTGATCTAATATACTGATACACATACGCTTTCTTTCTCAACCATTTACATTCACTTAAGACATTAACGACTGTGTTTATAAGGACACTCGCAAAGGCGGGCATTTTGACATAAGTGAGTGTATTTGACTGTTCAAGCCCAGTAAGGTGTTCCCACTAAGGTGCTAAGTTCAGCACTCGCATGCTGTATTCTACCGGTTAATTGTGTCTACAGGTATATCACGCACCCCACACACATGTAAGCTAGGGTTGTTCCGATTCCGATACTAGTATCGGAAATGCCGCCGATACCAATAAAAATTCTGGCATCGGTATCGGCGAGTACATCTACCCATGTACCGATCCGATACCATTTTATTAAAAAATACCTAGTTATGCATGCTAGCTTTGCTTAACGCTGCAAATCAGAGACCAATTCTTCTTCGCTGCTCTAAACAGTGGTTGCTTGTGGCAACAGCACATCTTCCTGTGTTGCCACAAGCAACCACTGTTTAGAGCAGCGAAGAAGAAATGAAAACGCATATTTTCAAATGTAGTCGCGCGGCAAACGCATTATGTAACGTTAAGAGACGCTGGCGCCCAACATCAAATGGCAAATGTAATGAAAACGGAACAAAACTGCGCTACTCGTTATTTTGTGCTTTACGGACCATTAGACAGTTTGGAACAATGCAGCGCGAGGCAATCTACATCAAGCTACACTGTTACTACACAGCGCTAAGAGATCCAGTAAAGAAAGCCACAGAAGTAAAGAAATTTGAATTCGCCACAGAAGTAATAACATCGCTACGAGATCTAGTGAAAAGCATTCACATTCTCCGTTAATAACGGATCAAACAGCGCTGACGTGGAAACCAGGAAGAAACATTGTGCTTTCAAGTAACGTTACGTTGGTTTTATTTTGACATTATGAATAAAATTGCTGCCCTCAAATGTTAATCTGAAATAAAATAAACCTTTGCTTATAACTACTACAATATTACATTTCATTTTTTTTATAAGGAGCTGTTTATGTTTTATAAGTTCAAGTATAGCTCCATCATTGCTCAAAGTAAAAAATGATCATACTTTATGATGTTAGTTTTAATAAAAAATGTAAATCAAGGAAATTTCTCTGGCATTTCTTTTTGCTGTATTGAAAACGTACTGAACCATGACACCAGTGTATCTTATCGAACCAAACCGTGAATTTTGTGGACCGTTATTATTCAAATATATTTTTTTAGATTCCTAGATTTATTTGTTGCACTTTTTTTTAATACAGTTATATTGTAAAACTAAAATACCTTTTATAAAATAATTATATCAATTCATACAGGGCTAGTATGAATTGCAGCTGTATAGATACACACCCAGGTATCGGATCAGTACTCGGTATCGGCCGATACCCTGAGTCCAGGTATCGGAATCGGTATCGGGAAGGAAAAAAGGGTATCGGAACATCTCTAATGTAAGCTAATGCGATCATTAAACATTAATCCGCATATAGGCCTAGATCAAAACTGCCTACCTTAAACAGATGTAATGTCAAACCCACAAAGAGTTGTAGGACTGTGCATGCTATGGGGGTGTTGATGAACACAATCTACTTTCATCGTTATGAATCAGATCCAGATCCAAAAATCTCTTTAAAATAACTGAATATTCCTTTAAATTCCTTTACACTCCAAAATTTAAATCCCTCCTTAAATGCTTGTCATATAGGGACCACTTTTCACAATCCAATTTTTTCCCTCAGAAGCAAGCACAATTAACATCTACTTTCAATTCTGTAATAATTCACATTACTTGTAAAATGGGGACTGCAAAGTACAAGCAAAGACAACACAGTCCCTATTGACAGTAAACGTGCAGTAAAATTACTTTCCAATATTACAGTGTCCCCTGCAAGTGTCTTGAACATTCAATACTGACTATATATAATAACATTTTTTCAAAACAAATTCAATTACAGATTTGCTATATCCACTTAACGCACTGGTACAGTATCATATGCCAATACCATGATACTGAACGATTACTATACAGTGTTTCCCATACATTGATTTATGTATCGGCCCGCAACAATATCAACAGATAAAATAGATTTTAGTGCTTCCCATTCATTAACTACATTGTTGCGGCCCAAAAATATTGTTAAACTTCTCATAATAAAATAAACACAATTTAATGTTGTGTTTTGCACCATTACTGTCAAACAAACTAAAATCAAAAGCACGATAAGGCTTTGTGTCCTTATCAAAGGATTGTCTGTTTGCGCTGTGCAGAAAGAAGTGCGCACATTCAGTTCAGTGAATGAATGCAGTGAACTCCATCTGTGCATGTGCTGAGTTTAGCGTGAATTTGGGAACGTAGTTACGCATTTTTTTCCACATTTGGCGATTTACAGCATTTTCACAATTGACGATTTACAGCACTTCACTAGATTTGTAATGACAAGTGTTTGTAAATTTGTTTTCCATCTAAATAAAAGCTCAACTGCAGTTTCCGTTAAACTAAAAGCTCACGGGTTTATCTCTTGTATGGATAGAAATTAAGACAAAACTAATTATGAACGTTTCATTTATTTTTCAGCGCATTTGTTTTCCAATATAGCTCATAACAGGAATAATATTATAACATTATTATTATTGTTATTATTGTTGTTATTGTTATTATTATTATTATTATAATTAGTAGTAGTAGTAGTAGTAGTAGTAGTATGTAGTGTAATGTAGACTGACAATATCACAATGAAAAAGAGGTTCGAGTCTCCTTTAAAGTCCAGAAACAGACTTTTTCTTTGTTCAGTTTGCACACTGAATATGGGTTGGAGCTCTTAATTTTGAACTCTCAAAGTGCACCAGATAGATCAAGTTAACTTTAAAATGTACAAAATCTTCTTCCGGGGGACATGCCCCCGGCCCACCCTAAAGGGTCCACGGTCCACTCACCAGTTACACAATATCCTATGGGAAACACTGCTATATTTGTGCGCCATCATATTTGGATGCTATTGCAGTATTTCAAAGCATACAGTGCATGTACTCAAAACATGGCATTACCATGATGCATTGGTACTTAGTAGTATCTAGTTTGTAAGAATAAAAATAAGCAATGCATTGATTTCAATTGTCCTAGAACTTCTTTTCAAGCATTCAGGTTTGAAAATGTACAGTTCTAAAGAGCAGACAGTCAATATCACTAACCACCACTGCACATTCAGCTTCTTAACACTGTTAATGCAGTATTTTTATTCTTACAAACTAGATACTTATAAAGTACCAAAATGCATCATGGTAATGCCATGTTTTGAGGACATGTACCATTGTATGCTCAGCTACACTGTTTGCAATATCCAGCAGTTTGTTCATGGACATTGTTTTGGCTGTGGAATTTCCTCTTCAGGAATGACCTCACTGTGCAGCAATTCAGTTTCACATTAAAAAAACTAGAACTAAATGCTTTATAAAAAAAAGAAACCGTCCCGACATTCCCAGAACGTCAACCACAGTCTAGAATAGAGAGTTACCAATAAAGAGACTAGTATAATTACATTATTCCTCTCACATCGAAACAGCCGTGAAGATTTTACAAATTCAACAATTTAACAATAAAAGGGAATAGAAGAACTCAAAATAAAAAGTAAAACATATGTGTAGCTTATTATAAAAGCTGAAACCCTACCTTCAAGTAATACAGGATTAGATAACGGCTTCCTTTTCCCCTCCTATCCAGGTTTACCAGAAGCCTTCAAACACATCCAGCTTTGTTTCTTCTCTTTGCATTTCATAAGGAAAAAAAAAAAAATGGAGGGGCATGGTGTCATTTTACTGCTTGAGTTGAAACTCCTGCCAGCTCCTCCTGCTGCCTGCAGTGGGGGCTCTGTGAGAGGGGAGCTCTTTGGGGGCTTTAATTTTTTGAAGACTACTTTATCTCTTGAATGTTTTAGCGGAGGAGTTCAAAATGAAACAAGTGTGAAATAATACTTCAACCACACAACTGGTCTGTGTTTTTTTAGAGGCAACTTCCTGTTCAGACAGCTTCGACTCGCTTGTTGTGGAATGACAACCGTCAGGAAGTCAGGTGGTCATGTTGCAACAAGCAGACTACCATGCAGATCTGTTGCACTGCAACAACCGGTGCTGCATTCAATGGCAAGCCTGTATGACTACAAAATTAGAGAAAGAATGAATGCTTTCTGGTTTGATGCAGTATCGGAAGGCAACTTTCCAGGAACACTAAAAATACTAGAGTGCATTTATTTCTTCACTGCTGAAAGGCAAAAATGACAATGTGCTTGTACGAATGTCAAAAGCAAAATCAAGGGGAGAAAAAAAATTAAATATAATAATAATAATAATAATAATAAAACAAGTTTTCTCTTGAACACTCCCAAAAGAAGTTGCAGACATGATCAGGTCTGCCATTTGTCTTAAAATTACAAGTATGCATGAACAGGTCTTGACTTGAAACGCCTTTCCATATTTGGTGCCAGCTATGTCAGTAATCTATTACTATTAGAGCCAAAAAGACAAGGTACTATCTTTTAGAAGTCTGAAGTTTTGCTTTTGTCATTTTTAAGTGATTTTCCAGCCTCTATGACTTAATGCCTGCCATCTTTGTCAGTGGCTCTTCCGTGAAAGCAAACATATTGTGCATGGTCATTGCTAAGCAACAGCTAGGTGATTTAGTCAACACACTAAACCTTCGTCGCAAAACACAGACGCTACAAATCATTTCTTGAAGGGTTTTCCATTGTCTGACCAATGATTTTGCTAAGAAAAAAAAAAGAGATCATGATAAACATTTGACTTTTTCATAGACTGAGATGTTCAAAATGAGAGGTGCAAGGAAAAACAAGAAGGTAGACTTTTAGTGTTTAGAAATTCTAGTGTTTAGAAATTTTAGATGAGGACCAAATAGTTTCCAGCTGGTATTTATTTGGATGAATAAGTCATGAAATATAATTTAAGTGCGAGTGAATGTTACTTATCTAGTCAAAATAAAAAAGGAGCAAAATATTGTTTTGCACACAGCAAAGTCAAATTTATTGCCTAAGTATTACTCGGTATCATGAAGAGGACAAGGACATCTGGGCCAACAGATAAGTAAAAAGTCACCCGGGGTAACCAGGGAGGGGTGGGTACTGGAAACATGATTCTTGGATATTTGCCGTGCGAATCTCTGAGCAGCAGCGCTTCACCCAGATACCAAATGAAGTAGGTGCAGTATTTACATCACAATACTTTAAGGTCTTTTCCCAAGCTCAAACTACTTTTTAAGAAGATTTTAAAAAAGCCATATTCCTACATTAAATTTCATCATTTCCACACATTTTAATTTTTTACTTTCTATAAGCAAGACCACAGACACACCTGCAAACTTTTCCCAAGGAGAGAATAGTTGCTGTTACCAGACTGAACCAAGCGTCAGCCACACCACTGGCCTTAAGCTACTGTGAGAGCGAAGACAAGGTCAAGAGATAAAGACCCGAGCTATCAGCCTTTCCACATCACTCAGTGGAAAAATGCTACACCCACTGACAAGTTTCTATGATGTGCCTCGGTCTGCATAAAAGGCAAAGTATGGTCACTTGTGATAAATGGCTTTGCTTCTCTTTTCCAATCAGAAATAAACAAACAGAGCAATATCATTAATGAATATGGCTTGATAGCTGATGCCGTGACAATGCTTTGAGCTCCAAATAACTCCAATAAATGCTATTAGTAATATTTAGCCCCGTACACAGACAATAATTCTTACCTTTATACCAGCCCCTTCTTCCTTATCGTCATTCCAATGAGCTCTACACTTTTCTCCATCCACTCTCCATCCGTGTTTCGAATGATTTCCCTGAAAACAAAAGGATTAAATGGCAGATAAGACATGATAACGTGGCTTCATCTTTAGCAACTCTAACAGTTACCCACAGCTACATTTCCAAATAAATGATGCAGCAAGGCATTTAGTAAAAGGGAGAAAGCTTCTGGTAATCTCCTTAACGGATTACACTGGGAAATTACTCCTCTATAAACAGACAACTATCTCTGTGGGTCACACAAGCAAATACTTTTTCAATGCACAAAGATTTGCTAATCTATGTAAGATGCACAATGTTTATGTAGAAAGTGAGATCAATGAGGTCATCAACTCGCTGTCAATATGCAGCATAGATTTACAATAATATAAATAATTATACACAATTAGATTTTGCACAATTAACAGGACGAATTATTGGCTTCTAATTATTTCATGGTATTAAATTAGTGTACTGGGTAGGGTTACACCAGCCATTCGTTAGTTCTTACTTAAATTGTAACGTAAAGTCCACACTAGAGGCTCTATAACTTTGAAACTAACTCTGTACATTATTCAGTTGCACCATTTGTTCTTAAGGCAGAACGTAGCTAGTAGGTCGTAAGCTTTCCATAAAGTAATGTGCAGCTGGATATGACATTTACCCTCTATATATTCCAAGCAGCCTATATATAAATAATGGTGCAATGCAAACATATTTAGTAGTGGGTAAGTTGTAGCTTAGTGGCCATTTAAGTCAAAACTAGGCTAAATTGTAACTTAAGCACAGCTGGTGCAACCGAGCCCTGGTTCTCAGCACTAAATCTTGATAGGAATGGATGACATTGGTATCATACCAGTATCCGGATAATATTTAGTGATAACAGTGAGGAAATTCACACCGGTAAAAAATAAAAATAAAAAAACGATTTTAAGACAACATCGGTAACACCAACTACCACAGCAAGCAGTCGAGTGTTTGAAATAACAGTGATGGTGAGGTGATGTGGCTTCTTATCATAGAATGAAGCAGAAAATATATTATTTCATAGTATTCTATACAGTGATAAAGACTATGTCGATTAGCACTGCATTATAAATATACTTTATCATCATGAAAATACCCGAGAAGGCTTGAAGAACTCAGATTAACCATTTATTGTCGAAGTCATGCTTATTAGTCATGTTTAATCAAAGCATTTCGATCTTCTGTTCATTCAGCTACAGCGATAGTATGATGTCAATAGGGATTTCCTGGAATGACGCGAGTTATCTACTTCTGCGGGGCATATTTGCAGTGTCTGCGTAAGAGCGGCTTTCAGATGGAGCAGCATTTACTACTGATCACAGAGCCGTGCTTCACTGACAAGCTTCGCATAAAAAAAAAAAAAAACCTCAATCTTGATTTAATTTCGATTAATTGTGCAGTCCTAGATCAAACTAATCCAAATGTGCTCCAGCTGTAAAACAGTGTCTGACTGGTCTCTACACATCGTCCCTACCCACTATACCCACCCACCACACCAGTTTCCATCGGTTGAACTTTCAAATGACGTTGACTTAAAAAAAAAAAAAAAAAAAAAAAAAAAAAAAAAAAAAAAGAGTGTAGAGGGTGGGAAGAGGGGAGAAAACAACCAATAAAACACAGACCAGCAACCCACTTATTATACAGACGCATGAATATTAAAATATGACTTTGGAGAGAAAAAAACAGAGTTAAAGTCCGCGTGAACCGGAAGTTGCAAACGACTTTTCTCCAGTGTTGTGACGTATTTCCCAGTGAAAAGGAATATTGAACAGAGGGCAGGGTTTTTCTCCATCTCTCACTCACAGCAGACTAACGGTTTGAGGGGAGTGGTTAAGCGTTTCCCAACCCAAGCCGTCAAACCTACATCATCAGAGAAGGAACGCCATTCCAGACCCAGAAGTAACTTTTCAGACTTTGATTAAAGATTACGACGGCAAACAATTTTTTTCTGTGTATTAACTTGCACGGATTAATTTTTCATCACAAGACTAGTAATATGCGCTAACAAAGTAAATGGGGTCAATTTTGATTTTAGTTGGACTTTAAGGGTTAAAAATCGAACCCTATATAACAAACTGCCAAAACAAGGGAGAAATGCGGAAGAACATTTAAACGGTCTAATAATAATATTTTCATTAGGCTACATTTACGAGCACTACAGTCTTCTGAACAAATGATGTGTCAGTTCAACTGAAATAATAAAGGCATAGTTACTTTTTTTGTCCATTGTTCTTTGAATTGCTGGTCTACATCATTGTCTACCTCATCGTTCACATCTCAAAAAATGTGTTTTGGGGTTTCATGACCCTTCAAGTGAAACCAACATGTTGTATTCTGCTGGTTGAGACCTTTTCAATCATAAGTCTATCTGCTTTGTACTATTATTTTACAGATCACATTTTTTGTTATTTTTTCACGCTATAAAAATAGAGCATTTGTATATGTGAGCATAATCAAAATCACTTAAGTGATCATGGTCATATTCCCTATATTCACTATAAAGTCAAGCTTCTAAGCTTTAAAATGACACCAATTTTGTGTTGGTTAAAGGTCCCGTTATATGCCCCTTTTCACAAGATGTAAAATAAGTCTCTGATGTCCCCAGAGTGTGTATGTGAAGTTTGAGCTCAAAATACCCAACAGATCATTTTTTACAGCATGTTGACATTTTTTGGGGCTCAGAAAAACGAGCTGTTTTAGTGTGTGCCCTTTAAATGCAAATGAGCTGCTGCTGGACGGCACAGGGGGCGGAGCTTCATGAGCTCGCGCTCAGTCTGTCAGGACAAATTCATCTCACGGAATGATGATAATATCAGAAACTCTCAGTAACGGCGTTTATTTCGAGTCGGACAATAATGCCTACAGAGTTAGAGTGCTGTATAGAGATGAAACAGGTATGGTTTAGCAGTTTAATTACGGTTATTATAACGGATTTGTCATCTGCTTGTATGTATCCATTATTTATTAACAGCCTACAAGTCTCCTGTTTCGGACCAGGTCCGAATGATGATCAAACATGTACTGATGAGTTTAAAGGGGCATTTCACCCATTTGAACATTGTTTTTTATTTAAAGTGGGTCATATATGTAGTCGAAATGTAAAAGAAATTTTGAATTTGGTGCCTTTGTGACCGAGAAAAGACAAAAAATAACTTCAGGACGCATTTGTATGAAAGACAACAACTCCCACAATGCACCACATTGCACAGCTCCGCAAGCCACTCCCACTAATCCAGAAAGCGCATATCTGCCTATAAGAGAAATCACTCTTCCGTCTACAAGTCTAGCTACCACCAGAGCTTGAAATTAATTTCACATTCACACAAAATGTCTAGTTAGTTGGCGAACTCATTAGTGCATTACTCCTCGTTTGTATTTCTTTCGAAAAGGTGAATTATTGCATGGTACCTGGATGTTCAGTCAGAACATATGCGGTGCGAAACTAGGAAACTAGTTCACAACACAAACGTCCGTGTCCTCGTCTGATTCAGAGATTTCGTCCAGGAGAAATTGTCATCGTTGAAATTCTTTGCCGCAGACGGACTCTATCTCTGTGTTCGTAGCGGTTCGTAGTTGCATAGTGAGATCACCGGCGCCACCAGTCCGCCCTAACTCGAGCCAGTCTGGGCTCCTCGTCCGCGGCAGGCAGGTCTTCTGCCTCGGCTGCTCTTCGCTATAATGCGGCTTGTAAAGGTAGCCACAAACACCTGATTCAAGCATCCGACTTCCGAAATCCTCTTCATCTAGTCTATATCATATTGAGCACTCTCCTCCGCTATTGTCATAACTTTACATCTGTCTCCACAGCTCCTGTTAGCTTAGCTTCAAACAAGATGGAGGATATTGCTTTCAGTTTCAGAGAGTAAAGTCCCACCCACTGATCTGTAATAGGTCTGTAGCGTGAGCGGGTCCCGCCCCCTGGGAGAGATGAGGAACGAGTGCTTGTAGTCTCAACAGAAATCCCCCCCTCTTACACTTCCTCCTACAATGACGCAAAATGACGATTTTTGCGTCATTGTAGGAGGAAGTGTAAGAGGTAAATAACAGATTTCTCCCGTATCAGGGAAAAATGAAAGAGTGTTGCACGACCATTCAATAGTATGACTGGGTTTCTAACAATGCAAAGCTTAATGCAAATGGGTGAAGTGTCCCTTTAATAAAGTTTATTGTACATCACACAAAAGATGAAGCGTCAGTTTTACTTCAGAAAATCACCGTAAGAGCTGAGTAAACACAGTAGCCTAAGTTATAAGAAGTGCGCAAGTAGCCAGTAGAGTTGAGGGAGCATTCCTGTGGGCGGAGGTTAGTCTAAACACGGTTCTGGTGATGTCACTAATGCAGGAAGTAGAGGGGTGTAGTCCAAACGAGCCGTTTTATGTAGTCAACTTCTGTTAAATAAAATATCTCGCTTGGCATTGAACTTTGAGCTTTATAATTTTACAGATATTATTTATACTCTAACAACAACATTACACACTAACTAAAGTTTGAAACATGGGATCACGTAGAACGGGACCTTTAAGCAAGTGGTTGTTAAGTAACGTGATAACTTAGTAGCGCCCCGCTTTGGATTTGAGAGGTTAAGGTTAATGATTAATCGATTGTTAATTTGACACTTCAACTCGGTACGTGTATGACATGAAAGGTGAAAGCATGTAGCCTATTAGATGCCCAGTCTGGAGGAAGTGCCAATTAACAGCAAGTTCTTTTTGTATGTTTTTGTACGCCTGCCTACACTTGTATTTTGAGTCTGAAAGTAAATTAAAATAAATGTGACTGATAGATTCCTCCCGCCGAACCCTGTCCCCGCAATCATTCACAAAAAAAAAAATCAGCAATATAGGCTGTAAAAAAAAAAAAAAAAAAAAAGGAACAATCTTGATTTCACAATGACTTAAGCCACTAGGTCATTGGAAAAAGAAGTAAAATTAAAATATAAAACAAATGATAAAACCACTTACTCTTTGTACAAAATTGAACCACATCCTCTCTCTATAGTTACATAGTGGTAAAATGAGGAAAAAAAATGGATGGACACTTCCAACTGTAAGTCACAGATTAATCACTATCTTAAGTTGGTACAAATTTGAACTACAGCACTGAAAAGCTGAGAAAGTCAACAAAAAAATGAATGAGTTGGTATAGCTCATATCAAGTGACAGCTAAAACGACTGACACTCAAAGAGATAACAATTGTGACTTCAGCCTGGTAAGAAGAGCAGTTACCAACAGTAGGGGGTAGAGTTACACTGCCTCCTGTTTCAACATCCTTCAAGCTCATAAAATAAGCCTACAGCATCACATAAATACATGAGAGGGCCAAACAAGTATCTGATGGGAAAAGTAGAATATATCCACTTCCAGCCACACAGCCCCGCCCCTCCCCCAACCTTTTCTCCTTAAAGTGTTTAACCAGATGGCCATCTCAACAACAGAATCCTCCCATACACAAACACAAAGACAGGGGCATCTGTTTATCAAGCGCCAACATAATAAGCCCAGCTAAAAGATGACCAGTCAAAATCCTACCAGCACATACAACTTCACCGCAAGACCTTAAAGAAATAAATAAATAAATGCATCACGTAATTGTAACAAATTGTAGATATGAGTAGGGTCGCAAAATCAATCGGAATAGCGATAATGGTACAATTCAATTTTACCAAACTGCAAAGGCTGCAATTTATTTAAATAAATAATTGCACTGCATGTTTCAGTGTGAAGCGCAGCATTTACACGCAAGCAGCTCACAATCCATTATTTTCAGTGTCTTGAGTGAACCAGTTTGCAGTATTTGCTGCTCCACACAAACTCATCTGCTCTTGAGTTTGGGCTGTTTATTGTGTGCATTTGTGAACACAACATGCACTAACCACTAAGGGTGTCACGATTTCGATTTTAAATCGAAATCGATCGAAATTAATGCTCAATCTCGATTATCGAATCAAAAAATGGAATCGTCGATGCTGTCACGCCCCCATGTCACGTCAGCTTGGCTTGCCAAAAAAAAAAAAAAAACATGTTGAAGTGCAGCGAGTCGAGCTGCAAACTCTCACGCATTCACCGTGAGACACATGCAATTGACACTTTTCACACGCTCTCACGCACAGAAAAATCGCAAAGCAAAGAGGACACGGAGACCGACAGACTAGAGCAGGTTACTTTATAATATAAAAAACTCAGCTCTCAGATTCTGTCAATTTTATTACGAAATTCAAACAATAAATACCGTTTTGGCGCTTGTAAATGTTACGTGACAGATCCCTAGCGCACGTGAAGATGCGATGATCGATCTCTAGCTAATAGTAAAGAAAAACACGAACACTGTTGAAAGATACAGTACAACTTACCGAAATGTATATTCCTCATACATGATATCGATCAATCAGTGTTTTTCATCAGCGTGAAGAGGTCAATAACATAGCTGGAGAACAATTATGTCACATTTACCTCAGGAAAGCCATTTAATGACCATAATATAGGCTATAGCATGTAGTTGGCAAGAAAAAAATAGCTATAGAGAGTATTTTGCTAAATCAGGGTATATGCAGGAATCTTGAAGTTAATTTTAATACCTTTTCAAGACTTTTTCAAGACCTTCTCAATATTTTTTAATACCTCACCGCCACTTCAAGCTGTAACCATTTACATCAGTGATACTTTTAACTTAACAGTTTTAGTTTGTGATAAAGACTATACGCACTACGTAATACGCAATGGGACCGCCAGAGCGTACATTGCAGGGCTCGCAAAATTTCAAAATCGCTGGTAGCCCTTCGGGCAGGCACTCCCCAGATTTTGGGAGCCCGAAATGAATTTTACTAGCCCATATAAAAAGACTACATTTTTAATGTAGAATATTGGTTAGGAGTCAACACAATGAATCAAAAACTTTTTCAAAGCACAAATATCAACAAATATGCATCTGATTCTAACTGAACTGAAATTTGTGTGACCAGTATAAACATGAATCAGTCTGTGGCTCAGCCCCCAATGAGGGTATGATAAAAAAATAAATAACAAGTAATTATTTAGTTTAGGGTTTAATGCTCACTATTAACTTGTTTCATTAACATGCAGATGGCAGGTTTTTTTCCATCACTGAGGTCCCGAATGTGAGAATGCTAGTTAGGGGGGTTGGGGGGGGGGTTCCCTGAGAAAATTTTGATTTCTCTGATCTACATATGTGCATTTTAAGATGTTTTGAAGGCCAAAAAAATTGGATAACAATAGCTTTAAAACCATGTAAGTGGGCAGCTGATTATTTTTCTCTCCTCATCCCATTTGTCTGTCAGTGAAAAGAGTAAACAAAGGGTCAACTGATAGGTTGATTTATGAATCATGTTCTCAGATGCATTAATTTACTGAAAACTACTAGGAAAGCTAGGTAGTCTAACTAAGTTTATTGAATTCATTCACAATATGTACACATTCATTATTGATCTTATTTCTAATACAGGGCCGTAGACAGGGCTTAATCAAAGAGGTCATACATTTAAGGTTATTAGGGTTTTTTTTTTTCTCTCTCGGATATGTCCATTTCAAGAAGTTTAAAGCCCAAAAAAGGATCAGAAATAGCTTTAAAACCATGTCAGCAGGCAGTAGATGATACCTGCTCTCACTTCTTATCCATCACTCTTTCTTTTTCTCTCAGTCTCCTCATTTTGCCATCTC
Source organism: Scardinius erythrophthalmus (assembly GCF_964197995.2). Classification (NCBI taxonomy): domain Eukaryota; kingdom Metazoa; phylum Chordata; class Actinopteri; order Cypriniformes; family Leuciscidae; genus Scardinius; species Scardinius erythrophthalmus. The sequence goes on from NC_138221.1 coordinate 41,722,652, forward strand.
TTCTCCGTTACCTAAAGCTGAACTTTTTTAATTTACTGAAGGCTACAAATTGTATATTAATTCTCAACATGTACACATTCATTATTAATCTTGTGCCTATGATGAAAATGGCTTTGTTAATGCTAATGTCCCCTCACAATGACAGTAAACTAATTATTAGTCACGTTACATAGGCCTATTTTCAGTTCCAAATGGCGAAATTCGACAAAAGTATATTCATTTGCCTGATTATTTTTGTCATTTGTTTCACATTTATGACCTAAAAAAGCTGTCAAATATGAAATGTTTAGTTTAGCTAACGTTACTTACATCTTATCTCGCACTTGACCGTAAACTGAAGCGTCGAGTCGCTCTGCTCAAATTCGCGCTCTGCAGCTTCTAGTGAACATAAAGCCCGCCTACTTTGATTTGATTGGTCATCTCAATATTCTGACATTGACGAGCAGCGCAGCAGACCAATGAGACTCAGATGAACACACACACACCCTGGCCTGTCCTCTCTGTTTCTGATGTGCTCGGCGCCGCTTCGGATTGAAGACGAAGAACGCGCTGAATCTGATTACAAGACTGAAGCGAACACTATTTCAGATAGCCCGTCGGGCAGGCTGGTTATGCATTTTGGTAGCCCGACTGGAAAACACAATAGCCCCGGGACGTCGGGCAGCTCTGGTTGCCCGCTCTGGTGCTCTCAGAGGCAATTTACGAACGCACCCACAATAGCCTAGTTTTTTATGTATCTGTTCGTTTTTTTTTTTTTTTTTTAAATGACTACATTCACACACTTTTACGATGTTTTTGGGATTCAAACTGTTGGACAGCTAATTCAGAAAAAATACTTTCAAAATGTAAGACTTTGTAAAGCTGTGATAAGACTTTTTAATACTTTTTAAGGGTCTTAATTTTCCCAAAACTGATTTATCACCTTTTAATACTTTTCAAGACTCCGCGGATACCCTGTAAATATGTGTTCAATATTACATATTTTTTTTACTTATATCATTAAACAAAGTTGTTATTAGAATAAAAAAACGCATTATATTTAATAATATTTAACCTTAAAAAATAGCCTACTGCCAGCTGATAGGGCTCTCTGTATGTTTACAGCATTAGGTGAGTTTTTTTTTTTTTTTGAGACAAATTAACGCCTATCTTGTGTAGCCTACCAAATATTTATCCAAATGAGTCAATATTAAATCAAATCACAATAATTGAATTGAACTGAAATAATAAAAAAGTGTAGCTTACCAGAAATTGTACCATGTAAACATTGTAACATGTTGTCACTAAACCTAATAAAATTCAGTTTAGTTACTCAAATGTTAGTGACAATCACAATACACTTATACACTGATGCAATTTTTTTACAATCAAACAAATCAAGAATCGAATCGAACCGTGACTTTAGAATCGAAAATGTAATCGAATCGAGGATTTGGAGAATCGTGACACCCTTACTAACCACCTTAACAAACTTCTAATGACAACCACTTATAAACCGGCTATGGTCAACTAGAGAAGCTTTAAAGTGTTAGTTCACTAAAATTTTTTTAATTCTGTCATTTACTCACCCTCATGCCGATTCAAAGTAGGGGTGTACACGAATAGTCGAATATTCAAGCTGTAATTATTAATCGAAAAATAAAATACTATTCGAATTTTACTACGTTGTTTTTCTGGCCGTAAATGCAGTGAATCCATGATAAATCCCAAGCACTAACTCAGTTATAATCAAATGCCCGGGGTGGAGCTGGGGATCGTGTTAACAAGTTTGAAATTACTTGGATGAAAATTATCTTACTTTTTAATCAAATTAATGAATGAAACGGAGTTATCATAATGTCACCACAACATTGAGAAATCATATGAAACCCAAACACTAGAATGAGGAAAGACAGCTGTCCTTCACTGCATTCACAACTGCAGGAAAGCGCAGCAGTACCACGAGTGAGCCGAAATGACACTTATCTTAGCAAAATGATTGAGACATATGCTTCCTTTAAGTTTCGTTAAGGGAGACAGGTTTAAGAACAGAAAACCAGAGGTGGAAAGTAACTAATTACAAATACTTTCGTTACAGTACTTGAGTAGATTTTTCGATTTTTTTTACTTTCTTGAGCATAATTAAATTGTGGTACTTTTACCTTTTACTTGAGTAGAATAAAAATAAAGTATTCAACTTCGCTACATTTATTTTTCACCAAAAGTACAGAGTACTTTGACAAAGGTGCTGACGGAGCAACAGGGCGAGCTGACATTTGACAATCAAACATGTTGCTTCTTAATACAGAGTGAGAATATATTATTTTATTAAATTCTATTATACAGGCTATGTTGATTAGCAATGCATTAAAGGGATAGTTCACCCAAAAACGAAAATTATCCAATGATTTACTCACCCTCAAGTCCTCCTAGGAGTACATGACATTCTTCTTTCAGACAAAAAAATTTTAAACCCCAAAAAGTGCATCCATTCATGATAAAAAAAAAAAAAAACTCCACGCGGCTCCAGTGAATTAATAAAGGTCTTCGGAAGCGAAGCCATGGGGTTTTGTAAGAAAAATACCCATATTTTTAACTTTATAATCTAAAATTTGCGCATACTACACAAATTGACTTGCACCACAAAAGTAACCCGTGACACGTGTAAGACGTAGGATGTAGGAGTATCGTAAGCTTAGACGCCTCTCGCGGTTTAAACAAATAGGGCTGTGCAACAAACTGAAGCTCCTCTTCTATTATATAGAAATTCTATTCAAAATTGCTAATTCACGACTAGGGTTTTGTTTAGCTCTTTCCTCTGAGCTTCCACGTTCATCATTACGCTGTGCGTCGGGTCAGGGGTTAGTCTTCCACCGTAAATCGATGCATATGGCCGTCTGGTGGAAGCTAGTGATTATAGTTTATAAAGTTTTAAATATGAGTATTTTCCTTACACAAACACATGGCTTCACTTCAGAAGGCCTTTATTAACCCCCTGGAGTAAAAGTGGAGCACTTTTATCATGGATGGATGCACTTTTTTGGGCTCCAGCCATTATAAAGCTGGGAAGAGCCAGGACTATTTTAATATATTTAATATTTTTTACATATTTTTTAATATAACTGATTGTATTCGTCTGAAAGAAGAATGTCATATACACCTGGGATGACATGAGGGTGAGTAAATTATGGGCTAATTTTCCTTTTGGGGTGAACTACCCCTTTAAAGACATAGCCTACATCATTCTTATGAAAATACTTGAGATAGCTTGATGAACACAGCATATTTTCACTATCATGTGTTTGTCTTTATGTTTCATCAGTCAAAAAGTCTCTATTTACATGTTATTAAATCCATATAAGGCATTTCCTGAAACTTCATAAGTTTAATACTTCTATGAATCTCATTTGTGGACTTTCTGCGTGAGGGATGAATCAGTATGTACTGGGCTTCCAGTATGAATGAAACAGATATGACATGATAGTGTTTAGCACTCCATATCGTTATCATCACCCCATTTTGGGTAAAAATAGAAAAATAATACTAAAGTACTTTGTAACGTAGTTACTTGAGTAGTTTTTAAGCCAACTACTTATTTACTCTTACTTGAGTTATATTATTTTTCAGTACTTCTACTCGTACTCAAGTAAATTATTACTTAAGTAGCAACACTTTTACTTAAGTAAAATTTTTTAGTACTCTTTCCACCACTGATATGAATTGAGCGGTTTAGTCCAAATTTTCTGAAGAGGCATGATCGCTTTTTACGCTAAACAGATTTAATTTAGGCTTTTATTCACAAATAAACATTCATGAATGCACACATCAGTTATGATAAATGGAAGCTTTAGCATGTTTGCTTGATGTGCAAGAACCAATGAGGTTCATTCTCATGTGTTACGCAGCACGTTTGAGCTTCAAGAACCAATGAGGTTCATTCTCATGTGTTACGCAGCACGTTTGAGCTTCAAGAACCAATGAGGTTCATTCTCGTGTGTTACGCAGCACGTTTGAGCTTCAAGAACCAATGACGCTCATTCTCATGTGTTACGCAGCACGTTTGAGCTTCAAGAACCAATGAGGTTCATTCTCGTGTGTTACGCAGCACGTTTGAGCTTCAAGAACCAATGACGCTCATTCTCATGTGTTACGCAGCACGTTTGAGCTTCAAGAACCAATGAGGTTCATTCTCATGTGTTACGCAGCACGTTTGAGCTTCAAGAACCAATGAGGTTCATTCTCGTGTGTTACGCAGCACGTTTGAGCTTCAAGAACCAATGACGCTCATTCTCATGTGTTACGCAGCACGTTTGAGCTTCAAGAACCAATGAGGTTCATTCTTGTGTGTTACGCAGCACGTTTGAGCTTCAAGAACCAATGAGGTTCATTCTCGTGTGTTACGCAGCACGTTTGAGCTTCAAGAACCAATGACGCTCATTCTCATGTGTTACGCAGCACGTTTGAGCTTCAAGAACCAATGAGGTTCATTCTCATGTGTTACGCAGCACGTTTGAGCTTCAAGAACCAATGAGGTTCATTCTCGTGTGTTACGCAGCACGTTTGAGCTTCAAGAACCAATGACGCTCATTCTCATGTGTTACGCAGCACGTTTGAGCTTCAAGAACCAATGAGGTTCATTCTCGTGTGTTACGCAGCACGTTTGAGCTTCAAGAACCAATGACGCTCATTCTCATGTGTTACGCAGCACGTTTGAGCTTCAAGAACCAATGAGGTTCATTCTTGTGTGTTACGCAGCACGTTTGAGCTTCAAGAACCAATGAGGTTCATTCTCGTGTGTTACGCAGCACGTTTGAGCTTCAAGAACCAATGAGGTTCATTCTCGTGTGTTACGCAGCACGTTTGAGCTTCAAGAACCAATGACGCTCATTCTCATGTGTTACGCAGCACGTTTGAGCTTCAAGAACCAATGAGGTTCATTCTCGTGTGTTACGCAGCACGTTTGAGCTTCAAGAACCAATGAGGTTCATTCTCGTGTGTTACGCAGCACGTTTGAGCTTAAGGAACCAATGAGGTTCATTCTCGTGTGTTACGCAGCACGTTTGAGCTTAAGGAACCAATGAGGTTCATTCTCGTGTGTTATGCAGCACGTTTGAGCTTCAAGAACTAATGAGGTTCATTCTTGTGTGTTACGCAGCACGTTTGAGCTTAAGGAACCAATGAGGTTCATTCTCGTGTGTTACGCAGCACGTTTGAGCTTCAAGAACCAATGAGGTTCATTCTCGTGTGTTACGCAGCACGTTTGAGCTTCAAGAACCAATGAGGTTCATTCTAGTGTGTTATGCAGCACGTTTGAGCTTCAAGAACCAATGAGGTTCATTCTCGTGTGTTACGCAGCACGTTTGAGCTTAAGGAACCAATGAGGTTTGTTCTTGCACGTCAAGCAGGTTCTGGTTGAGCTTCTGTTTATGTTCACTGATCAATGTTTATGTGAATAAAAGCCTAAATTCAATCTGTAAATAATATAAAGCGATTGTGTCTCTTCTGAAAATGTGGACTAAATCTCTCAATTTATATGGATTAGTTTTACGATCTCTTTATGAACTTTTTAAAGTGTCAAAGTGGTATTTGTGTAACTGTCAATGGAGAGTACAGAACTAGCTCAGATTTTATTCAAATATTTTCTTTTGTGTTCCGAAGATGAACGAAAGTCTTACGGGTTTGGAATGACATGAGGGTGAGTAAATGATGGATGAACTTTCCTTTTAAGGGCTCCCTGCACCAAAATAAAATCTTGATTGTTTAACATATGAAAAAGAAATTAAGACAGCTATTAGTAATAGTATTGTTGTTTTACAGTTGTACTGTAAAATTATTTTAAATATCCAATTTTTCATTTTACAGTGAAATATTACAGTAATACAATCTTATTTTGTTTACTATTTCTATTTAGTATGCATATTGCGTAATAATAATTATTATAAAAATCTAACTTTTGTCCAAGTTGTGCCGCCCTACAAACAAGCACAGCAAACCTGCAAATTTTTTTTTTTTTTTTTTTTTTTTTTTTTTTTTTTTAAATCGCAATCTTTATCAGAAAGCAATTAGATTTTTTTACCCACATCATGCAGCCCTAGATCTAAATCACTAAGACGATCTAAATGACACTTTTCTCATTATGCATCAACAGATGAAAAGCACATTGTGAAATAATCATAAAACAATGACAAGAAACAAGAAAAAAAATAGTTTAGGCCTAAATGCTAGAAATATACAACAATGTGCCATCAAACTCAGTGAAAGCAAACGTGTTATAATCTAGTCCCTGGCATTGTTAGGTGTGGACGTGGTTATGACCATACAGGGGCAATGTTCATTTCCCTGATAAGAAAAACTCAAAACCTGTCTATGATTAACTTGAAGTTAAAAACAAACCGGTTAAGCAATATACTGATGCTTCTCGGCATCACAAGAAGACGAAAACAAATAAAACTGAAAGTGTCACTGATGTCTTGATCAGTAGTTTGTATCTGGTACATATGAACTTTAAAACAAACTCAGGCAGATATAAACAGTGCAGGTAAGGGTTTTGTGACTCATGACTGAAATACAGTAGCGTCACAAAGAGCTACACAAACACTGTTTTTGTTGAACATTTTAAAAAAAGCAAAGCTTACTCAGCACTGGGAACCCCTTTAATTCAAACGGAACTGCATTTGCTTACACCAGCAGCAGCTGCTTTGACCCGGCTTTGTTAGTGCTGCCCAGCATAGGAATGAATAGGAAAAGCCCAGAAGGACCAAGCTTCAGAAAAACCAAGCACCCATCTACATTACTGAAAATGACTACAAATACTTACTGACCTGTGTTGCTTCTCCTCAATGTCTTTGGTGGCAATAGCATCCAATTCTCTATAAGGAAATAAAACAGAGCTGTTAAACTAATAAACTGACATTCACTTTTCATTCTCTAGTTCATAAATGATGCTGACTAAACCAATAGTTATTGCATAAGCATAAATCTGACAGAATCAGAGTGGAATTGAATTATTTAGCTAAGCTTGATATATATTTAACTTAAAAGAGGTGAATGCAAACGGCACCTTCCATTCTTGTACACAAGACTATGTATTGTGTGAATGACACTGAAGTGTGCAATGACAAGGCAATGCTTTGGCAGTATACAGCCTAGAAACAGTCAATCTAAAATAGAGGTTGGGTGATTTATCTGATGGCAACCACAAACACCCCGTCACAACATACACTACAATGACGTGAAAGCAAAATCAACTCATTATGCCTCTCTCCATAGTTGCATAATAGGAAAAAGAGGAAAAGATGGATGGACACACTTCTGATTGTAAGTCACAGTAGTCAGCACCATTATATGCATTAAGCCCAGCCTACACTGTTGGAAAAGGTGCTGCCTTAAATTTCAACTTGGATGTTTAAGTCATTTCAGCATAAATTACATTAAACTGACTTACAATATTAGTTGAATCTTATATAACTTTTTTAAAAAAGTTTAAAATGGCTTAACTTATTATGATGAATTAATGCAATGTTAAAAACATATGTTGTCATAACTTATTGATCATAATTTAAAAAAAATTTAAGTGTACATTCATTAGCTAACCTTTGTGCTGAAATAATACGAATATATTTCTTAAAAACTTAAAAATGATTAAGTTCAACATTTGCTATCACTTTATCCAGACGGTTAAAAGCAGGGACACCTCCTCCTCCTCCTCCCCCACCTCTGGCTTCAGCTGCTACTGCTGCTGCTAACAGCAGCAACCTTGACCTGCCCTCAAAAACATTACAATATAACACGTTTCTAAACAACTTTTTCTCTCAAAGAACGACTTCAGGATGTCTGTATGTCCTTCATTCTGGGTTGGGAAAAGGAAACCCTGCTTTTTCTCTGACATTTTCCCTCTGAATTAGCTGCCGTGACTGCGTACTTTAAAAGCTAAAGACAAAATAAACACACGGCATTTAACGCTGGCCTCTGCATTATGTTATTAAAGCGAATAAATCGGTTAAAATGAAAACTAATGGTTATCCAGTTATTAAAGACCATTTTACTCGATGTGCGCAATTCAGCAGCTGAGCAGCTAAGAATGCTAACAAACCAGCTGGCTACTAACGGCTCTCTCATTTAACTGCACAACGAATCAAAAATGGTTTGTAATTGCTCACAACACCTGAAGTGTTACATTATCATATTTTATCGTACTAGCGTTCGTTGTTGCTTTATTATCATCGAGCGAATGCTCCAGGTAGCTACGTTACCAACTCAAGTAGACATAGAGAAAAGTTGCAGGACGTCGAATTAAACATCCAAATTTAATCAAAACACCGTTCCGAAATACACTACAGTAATAAAGAGTTTCAGAACGCACGAAACATGATATTTAAATATAGTACATTCATTAACTCGACTTTTATATTTGTAAACACGCCGACTGCAATGTCACTTCGATACCATTATGTGAAAGCAGGAGATCAATGTTCAAGAAATCTACAACAGAGATGCATTTGTGCTTTATAGACATAATGCAGACAGCAGACACTATTGTTTGATAAACAATTAAAATGTGTAACTATCATGCAAACGCAAACAACAGTAAAACATTTAACCGTGTATTTCCAGTGCTGAGCTCAGCTTATATATCGCAGATACGCTGGATAAATGTATGTTGCTTACAAGATGAAAACCACAAAAGCACACACGCGAACGGCTCGAAAAACTCACCTCTTGTAGTTTAAAGTGCAGCAGAGATGAAATGAAAGCAAATAATAAGGCTGTAGAAAATCAACACATTTGCAGAGTCTAGGAGGGGAAACATTTGTCCTGCTCGATCGCCATTTTCTTCTCTCGCATTCATGCATTCATCCCCGTAACTGCAGGAAGAGCTCAAGCGCTGCTCTCAGAGCACTTCCTCCAACTCTACACACTCACCTCCAAAATGGTGGCCACATTCAGGCTGTGCTTCAAAACCTACCGAGCTGCCTACTATAGTGCATTTTTGCGATTCAGGAGCACATGCAGTATATTTGGACATCGTAGGAAATCGGAAGCATCGTTCTAAAACAGTTATGAAGAGTGATGCATAAGCTGAACTGATTAATTAATGCTCAAAGATGCTGTCTAGGTAGGCAGCTCGCTAGGTTTTGAAACACAGCCAGGTCAACCAGCACTCGTCACAATGGCTTTGCAATATGTGTTTTTCCCAACGTGATATATAGTCAAATAGTGGAGGGAAATGTGTAAGTAATTGGGTTATAGCGAGAATGACAACATAATTCATAATAGAAATAGACAAATAAACAAGAATAGTATCATTAATCCAAACAGATGGGAACAAAAATGACAATTATACAGTCAGAGTTTAAGAAACCAACACTGTTTCAACAACATAAATTTGTATGACAACAGGGTCAAAAATAATTCCATGTGCAAGTAAAATGTGAAATCATATAATATACTCTAGGTAAATTGTAATGATTTGACAATGTGAACGATTTCCTAATGTCACACAGATGCCATCAAAAAGTCAAATAGCATTTGATGTCATCTCAAACAGGGCTGTTTCACTTGATTAAATCTAACCCATGTAGGGTCCATGATATTTATCAGACTAAAATAATATTGTGTTCTCATGGATTCCATAGGCTATTTAAAATTTGTTTATTTGATTTTAAAAATACATTAGTAGTTTGATGTGCTTATAATGCCTTCAAAGTATTATGAAAACGTTGCAGTCAGAAACTAACTAGACAAAATCGATTCCTCATTCTTTTTTAGATTAGGTTTGTTGACAGTGAATATCCTCACCACTGTGAAATACACAACTCTTTCATCACAAGACAAAAATGCCAACCAAGTGCAGACTGGGAAAAACCTAAATAAATCTACAACAATATAGATACAGACCAGCTTTTAGTCTGGAATTTGCCTGCGTTTTCACTTTGAAGACAAAGCAGTGGCACACGGGATGAAAATGGCTCGGCTACGCTGTCCTTTTGAAGGCACTCATTCTGCCTCACTAGGCAGGAAATGCACAGAAGTAGCTACCGATTGAAACTGTTTCAAGCGGATAACAACCTGGTTTAAATTTATAAACTTGATCACTATAGTCAGATGTATATCCGTCAGGTCCCATAATTTACCTAATTTTAATTGACACAAAAATAATATACTAAAAATACATGAGCAGGTTGAACCACATTCCATTGAGTGCAGACAATGCAAAGATATTTTGCATGACGTTGTTGCTAAACTATGTCAACAGCTGTTTGTATGAAATCACGGAATAATTAGCATTTTGTAACTTCAAACATTATTTATTTACTTTTGTATAGTCCAATTAGTCTGCTTTTTAATATAGACATATATCTTCTTAAATGAAGAATATCCTTTCATAGTCATTCCAAATATTATGTAAGACATATTTCTTCTTTAACAAGTCTGTTTTGTCACAAATGTCCTAAAATAAAACAAGAAAGTAACAGCGCACAGTGCTCGGGACATCTCAGGCCTCAGCGTCTGTGATATTGAGAATGAATTTTGTATGAGGCATGAATATTGATGATCAGCGGAGGTCCGAGGCCAGCTGCTTGTGAGTGAGTTAGCTGCAGTAGGACAAGGGTCAGTTTGGTCAGGCCAGTGGGCTGCTCTTCCCCCTCCCAGACCGATGAGAGCAAGTGGAGCCTGGGAACGCGGGCAGATGCATTGTGCTCGGGCAGACAGGGCAGGAGGAGGGGAACAGCTTTGCATGACAAATACATGGCTGGCTTTGGCTTTCAGAGACTCGCTTTCCAAACTCAATAGTGAGCTCTTTTACGCTGGTGTTATATTTCAAAATGGACAAAATATACACATTTCAATCATCAAAATGAGCAAAACTACGCTCATGCCGTGAAAGGACAAACTTTGCATGTCAGTCACAGTATTTGTCTTTCTTTTGGTTAGCTGTCCCCTTCTTTCGTCTTTACCCCTCTGTCCCCCTAATCCTCCTTATTCACTGGGATGTACCAAGAATCTCAGCAACAAGGGCACTATGTTTCATTTGCTCTTGCCCAATTCCTCCACTACCTCATCATTATATTCAATCTCTATCTGTCTCTCACCCATCCCCCTAGAGTGACTGTCTCAGACAGGGTGCCAGCTGTGAAAGGGATTTGTTGGAGCTGAATTACACCCTGATCCAACCAATTACCTGTCCGACCGTTCGCAGGTCAGCCTGCACCACCATGCTTCCAGGCTCGATTTATCAGACCACTATTCTGCAAGGCATTTATCATTTTCACAAAGCCATGCAGACTGTCATTTATAAATGTTAATACACACTACTGCCTCATCAACTGTTAACCCTAAGAGACCATTTTTGCTCTGTTGTGCTAATTTATGGAAACAGTCAGCATCCTTTATTTTGAAATATAACATAATATATATATATATATATATATATATATATATATATATATATATATATATATATATATATATATATATATATATAAAACAAGATTTTTTAAAGGTTTATGAAAAAAGTATCTTATGCTCATCATGGCTGCATTTATTTGATCACAAATACTGTAAACAGTAATATGGCGAAATATTACAATTTAAAATAACTGTTTTGCATGTTAATATATTTTAAAATGTAATTTATTCCTGTGATGCACAGCTGAATTTTTAAAATCATTACTCCAGTCTTCAATGTCACATGATCCTTCAGAAATCATTGTAATATGCTAATTTGGTGCACAAGTATTATTATTATCAATGTTGAAAACAGTTGTGCTGCTTAATATTTTTGTGGAAAAGAAATCGTGATACATGGTTTTCAGAAGTTCAAAAGAACAGCATTTATTAAAAAAAAAAAACTGCAGTAACTTTTGCTGAATAAAAGTATTATTTTCTTCATTATATATTATATTATATTTTATTATATTATATTATATAAACTCAAAAGAAAGCTGCTGACTGTATAAAATAGCACAAAATATATAATCAGCAAATATTTGTATCCATCCATTACAATAAAATACTGTTGTATGAAGTGATGGTATCAGATCTTAATATCATGGTACATGGTACTATCAATAATACAAAACAGTTAACTTCCTTAAGACTTAAGATGTTGAGAGAAATGTTTCTCATATTAGCAACATATTAAAGATTGTATGTTAAAACAAACATTTTAAACCTGGCCATTTTGATTAACACAGCAAAACATATTTACGGAGCTCCATGCTTTACCATTTACCCATTTATTTGTGGTGATCTCGGTCTTCACAGCTTGACTTGTTTTAGACCCACTCCAGTCACGTAAAAGCAATATAAAGATGCAAATTATGCTCAGAAGAGCGATCTTATTGTCATTCATGTATGCATGCAGTATATGTTTTAGATAGAGGCATTTTCACCTAGAGCTGCTAGAGCTCCATTCAAAAACTTTACTCTGGTCCAAATGAGACTTATTTGCATGTGCCCATCCCGCCCTCATCTCAATAATTCACACCTGTGTAATGTGTTTCATCCACAAGGCTTGCATTTGAGTTTAGACATGTTAAATCTACTAGGTGTCTCACACTGTGCTTTCAGTCTTCTGTGTGGAAAAAAGTAGAGAAATATGTCATACATGCTTCAAAGATGTCACTTTAACTAAAAGTAAGTCCTGGAACCCCGAAGCATAATAATAAAGTTCAAGATTTGAGAAACATCACGTCTTTCACGGAAACAATTTCCATGTGTAAAGATGAATTCTTTGCTATTGTAGTTTTTCTAATCTGATCTGGCTTGGTTCAAATAATATCCATAGCATAGATGGACACCCTTGTGGCCTGCATTGTTCCGTCTCACGGGGGGTGTTTCTGTGGGCAGGGGTAGGTACAGCTCTCCCTGTACAGTGCAGTGAAGGTCAGTAATAACACAAAATAGGTTTTTGAATGAAATCGTACCATGACCATGTTGACTAAATAGAAACTTTGACCTGCTCCCTTTTAGCCCTGTAAACCCCCCTCCACTGCCCATAAATAGTTTTTGCCCCCTATAGCAGCAGCTAGTAGTTGATAATGAATGAATTAAATTAAATGGAATCAAAATAAAGTAAATGAAACAAAACTCAACAGAAAGGAAGTGTCCTGACTATTCAACCCATTTCTCCATAACAAGAAGTTGTGCAGGTACAACCTATGTACTTATTCATGTGATGTGACAAAATTTCAAAATAAAAAAGGTTTCGTCCAACAGCATATATTTGTGTTAAGGATGCTGGCATCCCAAAGAGGGTCTTAAACTAGCTTAACCAGCAACACTTCCTCATATCAGACCAGCCTGGAACAGCTTTAAATTCATGCTGGTCTAAACTGACCTTTATAGCAGGAAGACTGACTAACTTAACTGCAAGAGCAACTAGCCGGAATGTGTCTGACAACTGCATGTAGCCATATGCGTTAAAAGTATTTTACTGAAATAAAAGCATGCTACTTGAAACAAATCTTTTTACCTGACTTTCACAACTTTGTGCTGACCATCTGCTTGAGATTTACTAGATCTACTATGAATATATGTATTCTAAATATATGTACTGGGGAGAACTGACAAAAAGGAAATATACAAGGCCAATGACCAGGCCAATATACAGGTGATCATTGGAGGCTGTAATGATGACTCTATCTCTCTCTCTCTCTCTCTCTCTGTATGAAATATGAAATAACATTGATCCCGGTGTATTTTACAACTATTTATTCCATTGAGTGATGTAATGTCATTATACCAATCTACTTGACCCAAATCTGCTTTCTACCTTAAATTGTACTGATAACCACCATAATAATACATATAAAGCCACATAATGAATCAGAATTCATACATCTATAAAACATGGCCAATACTATATAGATGGTGCACAGGGTCAAGACACAAGAAACATAGAGAAGAAAACAAATAATTTATACAAAATCTAATCATATGTGAGGTGCAATGACATCTGAGAATGTTCTTTTCGTGTTTAGGGCCGTAAATTATTTAGCAATTAATAGGTTTTACTTGCAAAAATCCTAAATTTGACAGTATTTTACAGTCAAATTAAATATAATGCAATGTTAAACTATTTAAAAAATGTTCACTGTATATACTACAGTAAGTTAGTTAGGTTTTTACTGAATAAATTTTTTTTTCTGTAAAAATAAAACTGTAGGTTTATCTATTTTAAAAGTTTCTAGATAAAATACATCCATTTGTTGAAGATTTACCCCATTTTCAAACTTTAAAAATGTATGCATGTCTGATAATGTGTTTGGCTTTGTCTCCTATTAATCTTTCATTGCATGATAGTGCAGCAGAGCGTGTGCATTATACAGAGCCATGCATGTGCATGGCAGGGTGTCAGGTAGCAAATGGGTCTCCTCACAGCCCCAGGTCCTGAATACCATCCATGTGTTTTTATTTAGTATAACAAAAGACTCTTCACCACAGGGCAGGCTTCCATGAGAAACACTGTCCGGCATGTAAGGAGGAGGAGCACATAAAACTCTTGACATGTTAATTGACTTGATTAGCATCAACATTACTGAGATTCCAGAAAAAGCCAAAAAGCTACAGTTAACTATTCATTTGGATTCAGTTCGATTCAATCATCAGGCTGCCACAGTAAACATGATTTTGATTTAAGATAAGTTGTTTATCTGTCAAGTAAAGAGGTCTTAAATAGACAGTTTCACACCAGCATGGCTTGTTTTCTTCTGAGGAACACAAAAGCAAATAGTGTCCAGTGTTTAAAAATGTTTTTTTTGTCCATACAATGGAAGTGAATGGGGTCCAAAACAACATTGCATTGGGATTTTATTGACATTTAAAAATATATATGTTATTTTGTATTCCACAGAAGAAAGTAAGTCATACAGGAGTAAATGATGACAGAATTAAAATTGTGTGAAAAGGCCTAAACTAATTCATGGTTCTACATTGAAGGATCCAAAAACACTGCAGGAATAATAAATCAAGTCAGGTATGTCCCCCTACTGACTGATCCTAAAGTGAGCCATGGGTGACAGTAATTAATACAGACAAAAAGGTGGCTGGAGAGTGCATCACTGGATCCTGATGTGAGCACGCTTTCATGGTGAAATATGCAGAGCGAATCTGTGAATTATGAGCTGGAAACGCTGGAAAAAGAAACAACCAGGACTGAGGTTGGTTGGATGTTGCCCTGGCATCTTGCCAACTGCTCATTACCGCAGAATGTGTGTGCAGTTAGGCCAACCAATGTGATGCCCGTTGCCGTGGCAACAGTAGAGCAGACAGGCGACGTAATGCATCATATTTCAACAGACCAACTCAATTCAATTCACACAGATCCAATCTTTGGGTTGTAAGTGGGGGGTGAATGCAGGCAGGGGAAAGCTGGTACTACAGAAATAAATTGCTATGAGTCCATCAGCTTTCCATGCAGATTTTCTTTTAACGCTGTCTGTTAGAAACTGAAATATTTATTGTCCAGCACAAATTGGTTTTATTCAAATCCAGATGTTTGCCACGGAACAAGACGTCAATAGTGATGTGCGCAAATCTTTCCTTATTCAGCTGTTATGTTAGAAAAATATCCAAGCTGCTAAGTTATAATATAGCTAATGACTTTAATATAGCTTTTCTATTATGCACAAAATCCAGTTTTTGAATAAGATTTTTTTTTGTGGCCAAACTAGTTATGTAACTGTCCAGAGACTGAAATTCCTAAAATAAAAACCTTGGCATTAGTAGTTTAGCATGATCTTTTATTAGGGGCCAAGCACAGAAGCTGTGAAGGAAGTAGGAACCTATTCTATCCTTTAGTGTTCTTATTATTTTTTATTCCTTCTTCTTCTTCTTCTTCCTCAGCTCTTGAGTCTATGGCAGCCCATAGAACTGTATGGTAAAAAGTTGTGTTACATTGTAACATTGTTACATGTATGTAACTACATACATACTGTGGTTAATGTTGAGTCTGTTCTCTATTTGTGTGCCGAATTTCACAACTTTTTGTGTTACAATGTGTTGTTGTACCGTCAAATCTTGGACAAGAACCTCCTTCCCTCAGCCAGAACACTGAAGATGGGTCGTGGATGGGTCTTCCAGCATGACAATGACCCAAAACATACCACCAAGGCAACAAAGGAGTGGCTCAAGAAGAAGCACATTAAGGTCATGGAGTGGCTAGCCAGTCTCCAGACGTTAATCCTATAGAACATCTGTGGAGGGAGCTGAACTTCAAGTTGCAAAGTGACAACCAAGAAACCTTAAAGGGATACTTCACTGATTAGCATTAAGCTTTGTATCAAAATCCGGTAGTATTTTCAAATGACCATGCTTCCCTCCCTCATGTCCCCCTGAGATGAGAGATTTCTGTGTTGTGTGTCTGGAAAAAAACCTACGATGACGCAAAAATCTTAATTTTGTGTCATCTGAGGCTTTTTTGTCCAGAGGCTAGAGACTACAGCCAATAGTAGGAGCTCATTCCGCATGTATTCAACCCGCCCATAGGGGTGGGATCTCACGATAAAATGCCGTTGTATCATTTCTTCCGATACTGCCCTCTGTATCTAGAAGTCGTGGCTTGGGAGTGGCCTCGTAGGGCAGCGAAGCAAGTGCATTCTGGGAGTTGTTGTCTTTCATTCACATGACCAAAAATACATTTTCTGGCTTTTCTCAGTCTAGAAGGCACCAACTTCAAAAATAATTTCACATTTCTACTACATAAATGACCCAATTTAAATACACATTCATCTTTCCAGCGGTGAAATATCCCTTTAAGGATTTAGAGAGGATCTGTAAATCCCTCCTGAGATGTAAAGTCAAGTCAAGTCATCTTCATTTATATAGCGCTTTTAACAATGTAGATTGTTCCAAAGCAGCTTTACAGTGATAATAGGAAATTAAAGTAAAGTGTTTTGGCTTTATAGCAGCTCTAGAGTAAAGTTATTGTCCAGCTAAAGTTAGTTTGATTGATTCACTTCCGTCGTAACGATCATTAGTTATTAACTTAGGGGCCGCTAACACGACACCGTTTTAACAGAAAACTCTTTAGTTCTTCTGCGCAAGCTTCAAAAACGCGAACCAGTGAGAACGCCGATTGTAGATGTGTGCAAACCTGGTGACCAACTACAAGAAACGTCTTACCTCTGTGCTTGCCAACAAGGGTTTCTCCACAAAGTACTAAATTATGTTTTGCTTGGGGATCAAATACTTATTTCACTCACTGAAATGCAAATAAATTTGTAACCTATATATTGTCACGTTTCTGTGTTTTGGTTTAGTTTTGTTATCTAGTTTTCCCCTGTCTTTTGTGCTTTTGGTTAACCCGCCAAGCAGTGTTCCGGGGGATCCATGGAGGTCACAGAGAAGGATATGGGCGATATGGGGCCAGACAGCTTTTCCAGCACCAACATCTCTACGTCCAGCCAGATCTCTGCGTCCAGCCAGATCTCCACATCCAGCCAGATCTTCGCATCCAGCCCGACCCTCCTCTCATCGGCCCAGCTTATCCAGAATCAGTCGCCTGTCCTGTCGAGCCAGTCTTCGAGCAAGAGCCAGAGCCAGTCTTCGAGCAAGAGCCAGAGCCAGAGCCAGTCTTCGAGCAAGAGTCTGAGCCTGTCGCCTGCCCGCCAGAGACTGAGTACGCCACACTTAAATCTGCTCATGAAGACACAGTGCTGATTATAGCTATTCTGTGTGTGTGGGCAACACACACATCGACTACGGCCCATGAGTCCAGCCCCAAGTTTCCTGATATGCTGGTCTTGCCCAGCCCAGAGTCCTCTTCGCCGCTGATCCTGCTCAACTCGGAGCCCTCTTTGTCACTGGTCATGCCCAGCCCAGAGCCCGCTGATCCTGCGCCAGAGCCCGCTGATCCTGCGCCAGTTCTGTCCAGCCCAGAGTTTCCTTCGCCGCTGGTCCCGCTTAGCTCAAAGCCCTCTTCACTGCTGGTCCTGCCCAGCCTAAAGCCCTCTTCACCGCTGGTCCTGCCCAGCCCAAGACCCAATTTCCCCATTAAAATTGGGGGGGGGGGGGGGGCAGGGCAGGGCAGTATACCTGCTATGGGGACCGCGGAGGTCTCTCCGAGGTTCCCAGTGCCACCATGGCCACCTGAAAAAACATCTCCGCCATGGCCGCCCGAAGGGTCATCTCCGCCATGGCCGCCCGAAGGGTCATCTCCCCCATGGCCACCCGAAGGGTCGGTTCTGCCATGGCCCCCTGGCCAGCCTGCTCCGCCTGGACCGTCCTGGAGTCCAGGATGCCCACCCTCCCACCCCTTTGGATGTTATACGGCACGAGGACGCGCCATCGTGGAGGGGGAGGGGGGTACTGTCACGTTTCTGTGTTTTGGTTTAGTTTTGTTATCTAGTTTTCCCCTGTCTTTTGTGCTTTTGGTTTAGTCCATGTTTATTAGTTTCTCCTATGTTCTAATTAGTCATGTCTTTCACCTGTGTCCTGTCAATCACCTTGTTAATTATCCTGTTAACCCCAGTGTATTTAAGCCCTGTTTTCCCTCAGTGTTTGTCAGTTCTCGTCTTTGTATGGTTGTGTGTTCCTGAGTTCCTGTATTTTCCTGAGTTCCTGTATTTTCCTATAACCTGAGTTTGTGAATAAACTAGCTGCATTGAAATTCTGTTCCCTCGTCTTCAGCAACCTGCAACAACCCTGACATTTATAATGTGTTTTTTTTTTTCTGGATTTTTTTGGTTGATATTTTGTCTCTATCCATTAAAATAAAACTAACTACCATAAAAAAATATTGACCTTTCATTTATTTGTAAGTGGACAAACTTACAAAATCAGGAGGGGATCAAATAATTTTTTTCTCCACTGTATGTCACATTACAAGAGATTGTATTTATAGACATTTAACTATTTTGCCTAAAATCATCTCCAAATGTCTACTCATTTTTGCCGTTGGTCTGATGATCACTGCCTCTTTTAGCCCTTCATTCTACCTCTGTGGTGCTTTAATTAAATATGCAGGGAAGCAGTTTATTATTGTGGTATCACTAACATGCAGGGAAGCTGTTTTGTTACGTGAAAAGAAAAATATAAAACAGAAAATGACAACATAGTGAAATGCTGGAGATCAATATAATAATGCCTTATTTATCAAAAAGGCAAGGTTAGTATTGATAAATAGGCCTACACACAGACACACGTTGGGTTTTCATGTTTTATGAGGACTTTCCATAATGATTTTTATAAATTTTATAAACTTTATAAACTTTTATACCCATACCCTAAACCTACCCATCACATTTTTACATTTTCATTTAGTATGATTTATAAGCTGTTTTCTTCATCGGGACCAAAAAATTTCCCCACAAGGTCAAAGCTTTCTAGTATTGCCATCCTTATGGGGACATTTTTTCCTCACAACGTAGGGTTTACCAGGACCACACACACACACACACACACACACACACACACATACAACACAACACATTTCAAGTCAAATCAAGTATGTTTTTAAAAACTGCATATTGATTCATGTTTAAAGATCTTGAGATTCTCGACACAAGAATGACTTGACTTTTTTTTTACTTTTCTGTGGTATCTTAAAGAGTCAGGTATCCAAAATGCCAAAAAAAAAAAAAAAACACACTACTAACATCAACAGCTTGAAAAGATCTGAACCTTTTGTAGTTCTCCCAATGAGACTTAATTCTCTGGGTACAGTAGTGGCATTAGGAGGGCAGACAGGCACACAATGGTCTCACACCTGAGCAGATGCTTAATTACAAGCTCTTCATCACTACTTCACTCATTACAGGCCAAATGCTTATGATACTCCACTTACAGCAGCTCACAGGGAGATTTGGTGGCTGTGGATTTCCTTTAATGAGCATCTTACCTCCAAAGCTTTTAATGAGTAGATCCCAGGTATTACTCTGCACAGGTAAGATGCTAGCAGATGCCCTGGTTATAAGACATCCCCTTTCTCTGTGAAATCTCTTCAGGACATGTGAACCAGAGCTGGTAATGAGATACTACTCTTACTATCTCCAAAACTATTTTAGTGGATGTAGTTAAAAATGTCCTGTCTAATTTGATTCAAAAACTGTTTAGAACATCATGATACAACCAAGTATATTGTGTTCATATTTATAAACATTTCTAATTTCAGTACCAACATAAAGCCCACATTTTGTCTCATGAATCCATTACAGGCTGACTTTAAAGGCCACTTGAATAAGCTGTGTGTGGGTGTGCAGGGCTATTGGCTTAAAAAAGTCTAGTATGGAAAACAATGTCCATCTGAGATGAACCTCAGACACAAAGGTTTGAACCCATAGTGGAAAAACAGCATTGGATTGCTTTTCAGACCTCTAAAGAGAACAGGGATATTTCCACTCCGTGTTTTCTCCAGAACACTGACATACTGAGCAGCGATAAGGCTGTACAGGAGAAGATTATTTATTCATGTGAAGGATAAGGTTGCTCACCTCCCCGTCTTGACTATGGGTACCGACTCAAAATGAAAAAAAGTTAATTTCCTGGCACTATCAGGGTTTTAATAATGCAAAGTCACTAAATCGACTCGCAGGGGCACTAATGTATCTAATGTCCTACAAATTATCATGTAGAAACAAATATCTAATGTCTAACAAATTACCATGCAATAGACTTCAAATATCCATTTATACAGACTTGTCAGGTTTAGGCATTATTGTAAAATCTGCTTTAAAATGCACACTGAAATGCTTGTCATAAACTGGACAGCAGCAGATTTGCTGGTTACGTATCAGCAAAAACAAAGAATGGGGAGGCAGACAATTAGACGAAATGCCTGCTGGGCATCAGAAAATGTTGTCTGTCTGCTCACTTTCTCGCCAAGCTAGCCAAACAAAAGCAAAAACACTCTGCAGTATAGCTGTCAACCTTTAAGTCCCTTCACCACATCAGCAACCAATTAGGAATGAAAGGAGTCATGAATTGAGAAATCAAAATTTCCTTGAGCTTTTGACATATAAGAGGTCAACATACTATAAGAATAAGTCTCTGAACTGAAATCTTATTTGTTATTCTAAAAACAGCTTTTATTGTAACCAAGCTCAGAGAACGGTCATATGGTGAAAGACCGCCTCTGCAGAAGAAAATCAATGCCTACTTCATCATCGCAACTTTGGTCTCACCCACTGGCATGTTGAGATGATGAGGAAAGAAGAGCGATACAGGATAAATTGACTAAAAATAACATTACCTGTCAAAGGATCCTAATTCCAGGAAAGTGATTATTTATTTTCAACAAGTAAATGTCTCAGTTGAGCATTATTTATTTGTATTCAGTATATTTTACTGTGTATTCTTTGGTAAATCAGTCGCAATTTCAGCGCAGGCTTTGCATACAGACTTAACTGTGTTAATTCTAATGCCTGATATGATCTGTGACCAGTGATTTCTTATATGTAATGATATACAGTCAGATATTCTTTGTTTAGAAAGTAATCGAAGAACGCTCCCTTTTACAATCGCTGGAGCTGTCAATCAAACAGCGCAAGTTTATCAGTGACTGAGTTTTGGACTCACGCCAAAACTCCCTTAATAATCAACGAATCTCTTAGCTGTATTTGCACTGTTAGTTATGATGAAAGCATTCTTGAGTGCAGAAATCGAGTTTCAATGACGAGATCACTGCATTCATGCGCTCAACATGTCTGTTATCAGCTACAATGCTTATCACTGCAACCTTTCATGTCATGATCATAATATAATGCTATAGATCTAAATATAAAGCTATAATCAACACTTTTCATGATTACCTTGAGAGCTGCAATAGTAAAAACATGCTAAAAGTTTTTGAGAGAGTTCCACATGTAATACTTATTTCATATGCAAAGATGTTAGCCAATCACAGTGGGCGTTTACACTGACGTCTCACAGCAGACACGCCCCCTTCAAACAGAGCGTGCAAACCAGAGGGCTAAAATCAGGGTAGAAAAAAGGCCTTTTAATTTCTAAATTATGAAACATAATAAAACAATAAACCAATGCAATTCATGTCCAAAATCTAGAAAACACCTTCTCAGCCAGTGTACAGAGGTTAAGCCAACAAGGCACATCCAAATCCAAAGTATGCTAATATTGTTTAATATGACGCCTTTATATGATCTAATTTTTAAGGCAAAAAGGATTTATCCTTCGCTGTCTATAATATACCACAATCCCGTGTTGATTCCTACCATTCAAAAGTTTGGGATGACAATTTTAAATGTTTAATGTAAGCATTAAAAACCTAAACAAGATTGCATTTATTTGATCAAAAATACAGTAACAAAAATAAATAGTTATATTGTGAAATATTATTACCATTTAAAATAAAATCTATTTTAATAAATTATAAAAGAACAAAATATTTGAGTTACTTTTTCAAATATGTAATGCAAGTTATTTTGCTTTCCCATTTACTGACTGAGAGAAATTTAGTAGTAAGTGCAGAAACGTAGTGTACATAGTGTAAAGACTAAATGTGAGCAGGCATTTACTCATCTAGTTTGCATATTCATATATTCAGTATTCCTCAAAATGAAAAAAAAAGTGCAAATGCAGTATACGCAAGCCTGCAATAATTACATGTTAAATAATACAAATATACTTAATGTATTTAATCTCACTTTATTAACCAATGTCTTTGCTGCTGACAATAAGCAAAAATTACTTTAGATAAGTGATGAAGTAAGAGTGTTGAACTTTCTTCTCTGATCCAGAATGGCAGCACAGCTGAATGTTTTGTTTGAGCTGCGCTCTCTACTGTACAGGTGTGAAATTGCATTTCCTTCAGACCGAGGCTTATTAGGGCCCGAGCACCGATGGTGTGAGGACCCTCTTGGAATTGCTCTGTTTATTATTAGGGCCCGAGCACCGATGGTGTGAGGACCCTCTTGGAATTGCTCTGTTTATTATTAGGGCCCGAGCACCGATGGTGTGTGGACCCTCTTGGAATTGCTCTGTTTATTATTATTATTAGGGCCCGAGCACCGATGGTGTGAGGACCCTCTTGGAATTGCTCTGTTTATTATTATTATTATTATTATTCTTCTTCTTCTTCTTCTCCGCATTTAATTGCATTTTTGAGGGCCTAAACATGCTCGAAAACTCACGAAACTTTGCACACGCGTCAGAACTGGCGAAAATTTACATCTGATATAGGTTTCAGAATTGGACGGGGCAAAATGGCTCGATAGCGCCACCTATAAAAGTTCAACGGAGTGCGCCTCCCGCAACGTTCCACGTACGTGCACGAAATTCGGTACATAGATGTAATGACCTAATACCTACAAAAAAGTCTCTTGGAGCATAGCCCTAAACACAACAGGAAGTCAGCCATTTTGAACTTCCTCTCAGATTTTTGTGCAGTTTTTGCCATTTTCAGGCCTCGTACTTTAACGAACTCCTCCTACAGTTTTAATCTGATCATCTTCAAATTTGGTGAGTGTAATCTTAAGGCCTTTGCGACGTTAAATTGCGAAGATCTTGAGTTTTCGTCAAAGGGCGGGTCCTCGGCGGCCTGACAAATTTCGATGTTTCGCCATGAAACAGGAAGTTGCTGTAACTCAGGCATGGAATGTCCAATCTGCCCCAAACTTCACACTTTTGATAAGCGTTCTGTCCTGAACACATGACCATGCTCATATTCAGTTACAGTCATAGCGCCACCTGCTGGCAACAGGAAGTGACATGTTTAACACTGATATGGACTCCTAATAACATATAAAAAAGTGCCAGCAAGTGCTAAACATGCTAACAACATAATAGAAGCATGCTAAAACATGCTAGCAAACTCTTAGCTAAGTGCTAAAGCATGCTATTATTGCAATTAAATAGGAATTTGCTGTAACTCAGGCATGGAATGTCAAATCTGCCCCAAACTTCACACTTTTGATAAGCGTTCTGTCCTGAACACATTTACATGAGAAAATTCAGTTATAGTAATAGCGCCACCTACTGGTAACAGGAAGTGACATGTTTAACACTCTTGTGGTCTCCTAATAACATATAAAAAAGAGCCAGCAAGTGCTAAACAGGTAAGCAACATACTAGAAACATGTTAGCAAACACTTAGCTAAGTGCTAAAGCATGCTATTACTGCAATTAAATAGGAATTTGCTGTAACTCAGGCATGTAATGTCCAATCTGCCCCAAACTTCACACATTTGATAAGAATCATGGCCTGAACACATGTCTATGCTCAAATTCAGTTATAGTAATAGCGCCACCTACTGGCAACAGGAATTGACATGTTTAACACTTTGATGCCGTTCTAGCAACATGTTAAAAATGCCATTGAGTTCTATACATGCTAGAAACATGTTAAAACATGCTAGCAGTACTTAGCTAAGTGCTAAACCATGCTAATTCAATGAAACAGGACTTTGTTGTTACTCAAGAAGGCAATGTACAATCTACCCCAAACTTCACACGTTTGATAAGAGTTATCTCTTGAACACATGTCCATGCTCATATTTAGTTATAGTCATAGCGCCACCTGCTGGCAACAGGAAGTGACGTTTAACACTGTTCTTGACTCCTAATAACATATAAAAAAATGCCAGTAGGTGCTAAACATCCTACCAACATACTAGAGACTTGCTAAAACATACTAGCAAACACTTAGCTAAGTGCTAAAGAATGATATTACTGCAATTAAATATGAATTTGCTGTAACTCAGGCAAGGAATGTCCAATCTGCCCCAAACTTCACACTTTTGATAAGCGTTCTGTCCTGAACACATGATCATGCTTACAGTCATAGCGCCACCTGCTGGCAGCAGGAAGTGACATGTTTAACACTGTTATGGACTCCTAATAACATATAAAAAAGTGCCAGCAAGTGCTAAACATGCTAACAACATACTAGAAACATGCTAAAACATGCTAGCAAACTCTTAGCTAAGTGCTAAAGCATGCTATTATTGCAATTAAATAGGAATTTGCTGTAATTCAGGCATGGAATGTCCAATCTGCCCCAAACTTCACACATTTGATAAGAATCATGGCCTGAACACATGTCTATGCTCAAATTCAGTTATAGTAATAGCGCCACCTACTGGCAAAAGGAAGTGACATGTTTAACACTTTGATGCCGTTCTAGCAACATGTTAAAAATGCCATTGAGTTCTAAACATGCTAGAAACATGTTAAAACATGCTAACAATGCTTAGCTAAGTGCTAAAGAATGTTAATTCAATGAAACATGACTTTGTTGTTACTCAAGAAGGCAATGTCCAATTTGCACCAAACTTCACACGTTTGATAAGAGTTCTGTCCTGAACACACATCCATGCTCATATTCAGTTATAGCCATAACGCCACCTACTGGCAACAGAAACTGACATGGTTAACACCGTAATGCAGTACTAACCACATAATTATTGTGTACTAAGCATGCTAGAAACAGACTAAACATGCTAGCAACACTTAGCTGAGTCATGAAGCATGCTATTATCACCATTATACAAAACATTTTGTAACTGACTTTGACATACTCTTACTATATATACCTCCTTAAATGTACATTTCCCAACCATGCTCTGTCTTCCTAAAGCCACCGAGTGTTGATGGCACGGGTGCGAGGGCCCTTTCATCGCTGCTTGCAGCTTTAATTATTATTCTTCTTCTTCTTCTTCTTCTCCGCATTTAATTGCATTTTTGAGGGCCTAAACATGCTCGAAAACTCACGAAACTTTGCACACGCGTCAGAACTGGCGAAAATTTACATCTGATATAGGTTTCAGAATTGGACGGGGCAAAATGGCTCGATAGCGCCACCTATAAAAGTTCAACGGAGTGCGCCTCCCGCAACGTTCCACGTACGTGCACGAAATTCGGTACATACATGTAATGACCTAATACCTACAAAAAAGTCTCTTGGAGCGTAGCCCTAAACACAACAGGAAGTCAGCCATTTTGAACTTCCTCTCAGATTTTTGTGCAGTTTTTGCCATTTTCAGGCCTCGTACTTTAACGAACTCCTCCTACAGTTTTAATCTGATCATCTTCAAATTTGGTGAGTGTAATCTTAAGGCCTTTGCGACGTTAAATTGCGAAGATCTTGAGTTTTCGTCAAAGGGCGGGTCCTCGGCGGCCTGACAAATTTCGATGTTTCGCCATGAAACAGGAAGTTGCTGTAACTCAGGCATGGAATGTCCAATCTGCCCCAAACTTCACACTTTTGATAAGCGTTCTGTCCTGAACACATGACCATGCTCATATTCAGTTACAGTCATAGCGCCACCTGCTGGCAACAGGAAGTGACATGTTTAACACTGATATGGACTCCTAATAACATATAAAAAAGTGCCAGCAAGTGCTAAACATGCTAACAACATAATAGAAGCATGCTAAAACATGCTAGCAAACTCTTAGCTAAGTGCTAAAGCATGCTATTATTGCAATTAAATAGGAATTTGCTGTAACTCAGGCATGGAATGTCAAATCTGCCCCAAACTTCACACTTTTGATAAGCGTTCTGTCCTGAACACATTTACATGAGAAAATTCAGTTATAGTAATAGCGCCACCTACTGGTAACAGGAAGTGACATGTTTAACACTCTTGTGGTCTCCTAATAACATATAAAAAAGAGCCAGCAAGTGCTAAACAGGTAAGCAACATACTAGAAACATGTTAGCAAACACTTAGCTAAGTGCTAAAGCATGCTATTACTGCAATTAAATAGGAATTTGCTGTAACTCAGGCATGTAATGTCCAATCTGCCCCAAACTTCACACATTTGATAAGAATCATGGCCTGAACACATGTCTATGCTCAAATTCAGTTATAGTAATAGCGCCACCTACTGGCAACAGGAATTGACATGTTTAACACTTTGATGCCGTTCTAGCAACATGTTAAAAATGCCATTGAGTTCTATACATGCTAGAAACATGTTAAAACATGCTAGCAGTACTTAGCTAAGTGCTAAACCATGCTAATTCAATGAAACAGGACTTTGTTGTTACTCAAGAAGGCAATGTACAATCTACCCCAAACTTCACACGTTTGATAAGAGTTATCTCTTGAACACATGTCCATGCTCATATTTAGTTATAGTCATAGCGCCACCTGCTGGCAACAGGAAGTGACGTTTAACACTGTTCTTGACTCCTAATAACATATAAAAAAATGCCAGTAGGTGCTAAACATCCTACCAACATACTAGAGACTTGCTAAAACATACTAGCAAACACTTAGCTAAGTGCTAAAGAATGATATTACTGCAATTAAATATGAATTTGCTGTAACTCAGGCAAGGAATGTCCAATCTGCCCCAAACTTCACACTTTTGATAAGCGTTCTGTCCTGAACACATGATCATGCTTACAGTCATAGCGCCACCTGCTGGCAGCAGGAAGTGACATGTTTAACACTGTTATGGACTCCTAATAACATATAAAAAAGTGCCAGCAAGTGCTAAACATGCTAACAACATACTAGAAACATGCTAAAACATGCTAGCAAACTCTTAGCTAAGTGCTAAAGCATGCTATTATTGCAATTAAATAGGAATTTGCTGTAATTCAGGCATGGAATGTCCAATCTGCCCCAAACTTCACACATTTGATAAGAATCATGGCCTGAACACATGTCTATGCTCAAATTCAGTTATAGTAATAGCGCCACCTACTGGCAAAAGGAAGTGACATGTTTAACACTTTGATGCCGTTCTAGCAACATGTTAAAAATGCCATTGAGTTCTAAACATGCTAGAAACATGTTAAAACATGCTAACAATGCTTAGCTAAGTGCTAAAGAATGTTAATTCAATGAAACATGACTTTGTTGTTACTCAAGAAGGCAATGTCCAATTTGCACCAAACTTCACACGTTTGATAAGAGTTCTGTCCTGAACACACATCCATGCTCATATTCAGTTATAGCCATAACGCCACCTACTGGCAACAGAAACTGACATGGTTAACACCGTAATGCAGTACTAACCACATAATTATTGTGTACTAAGCATGCTAGAAACAGACTAAACATGCTAGCAACACTTAGCTGAGTCATGAAGCATGCTATTATCACCATTATACAAAACATTTTGTAACTGACTTTGACATACTCTTACTATATATACCTCCTTAAATGTACATTTCCCAACCATGCTCTGTCTTCCTAAAGCCACCGAGTGTTGATGGCACGGGTGCGAGGGCCCTTTCATCGCTGCTTGCAGCTTTAATTATTAGGGGCCAAGCACCGAAGGTGCGGAGGCACCTATTGTATCTGTTCCGTTTCTTATTATTAGGGGCCAAGCACCGAAGGTGCGGAGGCACCTATTGTATCTGTTCCGTTTCTTATTATTATTATTATTATTATTATTATTATTATTCTTCCGCCATGGGAGTCTATGGCAGCCCATAGAACCGATTGCGGGAAAGTTGTTTTGGTTTGACATTCTGATAGAGGACCGTCTCAACATTAAATACACCAATTTTGGTGTTTCTAAGTCATTCCCTCTAGCGCCACCACCTGTCCAAAGTTTCACTTTTATTTTGCTAATAACTTTTGAACCGTAAGGCCAATCAGCGAAATTCTTTTCTCCTCTGATTCCTGAGCTCATGGCGATTCGATAGCACCCTATGACGTCATTTGCCGTCATAAAAATATGGCCGCCATCTTGAATTTTCAAAAAAAGCTACTTTTTCGAACTCGTCCTAGACGGTTTGTCCGATTTGCACGAAAATTGAACCAGATCATCTTCAGGTAGTGCTGACAAAAAGTTATGGAATTCAAATGGATTCGTCAAACCGTTTTCAATAAACGCACAAATATATTTTACGTAGCGCTAGCAAAAACAGTCGTAAGGCCGTATCTCCGCAACGGTTTATCGTATTCAGACCAAACTTGGTACATGTACTCACAAGCATGACCTGAGGCTACATGCTGTGTTTCGGCGCAGCGCCACCTACTGGTCCGGAGATATGAAAAATGGCTATTTTTGCTTATTACTTCTGAACAGTTTGTCCAAAAATCATACAATTGGTCTCGTTAGATTCAGGGCAACATGCCGAGTCGACTGATATCCAATTTGACCATATCGGTCATTTTGGCTGTCGGCCATTTTGAATTTTGTGCTAAAATTCTGTATTTTATGAACGCATGAACGGATTGTTACGAAACGTGGTATGGGTCATCAGCACAATGCCCTGAATGAGCCTGAGAAGTTTCGAAACAGCGCCACCTAGTGGTGAATTTTTTTTTTCAAATGCTTATAACTTTGGGTGTGGTCGACTTATTTTCACGAAACTCATCTTTTTAGACTCCTGAATCGTTGCCGAGTCCTACGATACCAAACATGCTAGGTTTTGCCTTACGGTTTGTGTAGCGTTGTGATTTAGCGCTTAAAAAACATTTGGCTATATCTTCGAAACCGCTAGTCCGATCGAGACGAAACCACCGTCAGAAGTTTGGAAACATAGGTCGATAGCTATACGCCAATGCCCAAATGCGAAAATATTGATGTTTAGGGGTACTAATTTCCAATCAAAGTCATGTGTCAGTCATTTTTTTCGTGTTTTTTCATATAAATGTCTATAACTCCGAAGCGAATTGAGATATTTTCACCAAAATTGACACACATATGTATGGGCTCACTCTGAGGACACGTAAAAAAAATGGTGGGACTGAGCCTCTTGGTGGCGCTATAATTGAACAAAATATGAAATTCCCATTGACTTCAATACAGTTTTGTGAAATAAAATGCTATACTAAACAAATGCATTGGTGTAATATTACGAAACTCAGATTGTGTCATCAGCACCATCCCCTGAAGGCAACCAAAATATTTCAAGACAGCGCCACCTAGTGGTCAAAAGTTATAACAAAATTTCCAAAAAGGCTAATAACTTTTGAATAAATCTGGCTATTGAAATGCCACGGGTCTTAATAGATTCCTTGGGTCAAGCCGAGAACATAGATACCAAGTTTTCCTTATTTGGCCAAACTTCCTGTCCGCCATCTTGATTTTCATTCAAAACCTACTTTTTCGAACTCCTCCTAGACCGTTTGTCCGATTTTCACCAAAATCGAATCGTATCATCTCCAGATTGTGCCGACAAAAAGTTATGGATTTCGTGTTGATTGATGAAACCGTTTTCGTATAGCACAGCAGCAAAGTTGAGGCATGATGCCAAAATGACTATTCAGGCTTTATATCTGCAATGCCTCGACATATTGACACAAAACTTTGTATGTGTCACTGTCTCCTTACTCTGACCACACCACATCAATTTCGTAACAGCGCCACCTTTTGGTCAAAAGTGACAATCCATTAAATCATATTTTGAATCACTTTTTACATGATTTTTCAGCCATTTCGCCTAAAATCCTCTTTAAATGTCTTTAATTGCTCATTGTTGCAGTTGGTCTGACACTTTCAGACATGTTGGCATGTCTTGTCGTCTTATTCTGCTTGGCCCCGGTAATTGCTGCTTGCAGCTATATTTATTATTATTATTATTATTATTATTATTCTTCCGCCATGGGAGTCTATGGCAGCCCATAGAACCGATTGCGGGAAAGTTGTTTTGGTTTGACATTCTGATAGAGGACCGTCTCAACATTAAATACACCAATTTTGGTGTTTCTAAGTCATTCCCTCTAGCGCCACCACCTGTCCAAAGTTTCACTTTTATTTTGCTAATAACTTTTGAACCAAAAGGCCAATCAGCGAAATTCTTTTTTCCTCTGATTCCTGAGCTCATGGCGATTCGATTGCACCCTATGACGTCATTTTCCGTCATAAAAATATGGCCGCCATCTTGAATTTTCAAAAAAAGCTACTTTTTCGAACTCGTCCTAGACGGTTTGTCCGATTTGCACGAAAATTGAACCAGATCATCTTCAGGTAGTGCTGACAAAAAGTTATGGAATTCAAATGGATTCGTCAAACCGTTTTCGATAAACGCACAAATACATTTTACGTAGCGCTAGCAAAAACAGTCATAAGGCCGTATCTCCGCAACGGTTTATCGTATTCAGACCAAACTTGGTACTTGTACTCACAAGCATGACCTGAGGCTACATGCTGTGTTTCGGCGCAGCGCCACCTACTGGTCCGGAGATATGAAAAATGGCTATTTTTGCTTATAACTTCTGAACAGTTTGTCCAAAAATCATACAATTGGTCTCGTTAGATTCAGGGCAACATGCCGAGTCGACTGATATCCAATTTGACCATATCGGTCATTTTGGCTGTCGGCCATTTTGAATTTTGTGCTAAAATTCTGTATTTTATGAACGCATGAACGGATTGTTACGAAACGTGGTATGGGTCATCAGCACAATGCCCTGAATGAGCCTGAGAAGTTTCGAAACAGCGCCACCTAGTGGTGAATTTTTTTTTTCAAATGCTTATAACTTTGGGTGTGGTCGACTTATTTTCACGAAACTCATCTTTTTAGACTCCTGAATCGTTGCCGAGTCCTACGATACCAAACATGCTAGGTTTCGCCTTACGGTTTGTGTAGCATTGTGATTTAGCGCTTAAAAAACATTTGGCTATATCTTTGAAACCGCTAGTCCGATCGAGACGAAACCACCGTCAGAAGTTTGGAAACATAGGTCGATAGCTATACGCCAATGCCCAAATGCGAAAATATTGATGTTTAGGGGTACTAATTTCCAATCAAAGTCATGTGTCAGTCATTTTTTTCGTGTTTTTTCATATAAATGTCTATAACTCCGAAGCGAATTGAGATATTTTCACCAAAATTGACACACATATGTATGGGCTCACTCTGAGGACACGTAAAAAAAATTGTGGGACTGAGCCTCTTGGTGGCGCTATAATTGAACAAAATATGAAATTCCCATTGACTTCAATACAGTTTTGTGAAATAAAATGCTATACTAAACAAATGCATTGGTGTAATATTACGAAACTCAGATTGTGTCATCAGCACCATCCCCTGAAGGCAACCAAAATATTTCAAGACAGCGCCACCTAGTGGTCAAAAGTTATAACAAAATTTCCAAAAAGGCTAATAACTTTTGAATAAATCTGGCTATTGAAATGCCACAGGTCTTAATAGATTCCTTGGGTCAAGCCGAGAACATAGATACCAAGTTTTCCTTATTTGGCCAAACTTCCTGTCCGCCATCTTGATTTTCATTCAAAACCTACTTTTTCGAACTCCTCCTAGACCGTTTGTCCGATTTTCACCAAAATCGAATCGTATCATCTCCAGACTGTGCCGACAAAAAGTTATGGATTTCGTGTCGATTGATGAAACCGTTTTCGTATAGCGCAGCAGCAAAGTTGAGGCATGATGCCAAAATGACTATTCAGGCTTTATATCTGCAATGC
Source organism: Scardinius erythrophthalmus (assembly GCF_964197995.2). Taxonomy (NCBI): domain Eukaryota; kingdom Metazoa; phylum Chordata; class Actinopteri; order Cypriniformes; family Leuciscidae; genus Scardinius; species Scardinius erythrophthalmus. The sequence continues at coordinate 41,754,929 of NC_138221.1, forward strand.
CTCGACATATTGACACAAAACTTTGTATGTGTCACTGTCTACTTACTCTGACCACACCACATCAATTTCGTAACAGCGCCACCTTTTGGTCAAAAGTGACAATCCATTAAATCATATTTTGAATCACTTTTTACATGATTTTTCAGCCATTTCGCCTAAAATCCTCTTTAAATGTCTTTAATTGCTCATTGTTGCAGTTGGTCTGACACTTTCAGACATGTTGGCATGTCTTGTCGTCTTATTCTGCTTGGCCCCGGTAATTGCTGCTTGCAGCTATATTTAGGGGCCAAGCACCGAAGGTGCGGAGGCACCTATTGTATCTGTTCCGTTTCTTATTATTATTATTATTATTATTATTATTATTATTCTTCCGCCATGGGAGTCTATGGCAGCCCATAGAACCGATTGCGGGAAAGTTGTTTTGGTTTGACATTCTGATAGAGGACCGTCTCAACATTAAATACACCAATTTTGGTGTTTCTAAGTCATTCCCTCTAGCGCCACCACCTGTCCAAAGTTTCACTTTTATTTTGCTAATAACTTTTGAACCGTAAGGCCAATCAGCGAAATTCTTTTTTCCTCTGATTCCTGAGCTCATGGCGATTCGATTGCACCCTATGACGTCATTTGCCGTCATAAAAATATGGCCGCCATCTTGAATTTTCAAAAAAAGCTACTTTTTCGAACTCGTCCTAGACGGTTTGTCCGATTTGCACGAAAATTGAACCAGATCATCTTCAGGTAGTGCTGACAAAAAGTTATGGAATTCAAATGGATTCGTCAAACCGTTTTCAATAAACGCACAAATACATTTTACGTAGCGCTAGCAAAAACAGTCGTAAGGCCGTATCTCCGCAACGGTTTATCGTATTCAGACCAAACTTGGTACTTGTACTCACAAGCATGACCTGAGGCTACATGCTGTGTTTCGGCGCAGCGCCACCTACTGGTCCGGAGATATGAAAAATGGCTATTTTTTCTTATAACTTCTGAACAGTTTGTCCAAAAATCATACAATTGGTCTCGTTAGATTCAGGGCAACATGCCGAGTCGACTGATATCCAATTTGACCATATCGGTCATTTTGGCTGTCGGCCATTTTGAATTTTGTGCTAAAATTCTGTATTTTATGAACGCATGAACGGATTGTTACGAAATGTGGTATGGGTCATCAGCACAATGCCCTGAATGAGCCTGAGAAGTTTCGAAACAGCGCCACCTAGTGGTGAATTTTTTTTTTCAAATGCTTATAACTTTGGGTGTGGTCGACTTATTTTCACGAAACTCATCTTTTTAGACTCCTGAATCGTTGCCGAGTCCTACGATACCAAACATGCTAGGTTTCGCCTTACGGTTTGTGTAGCGTTGTGATTTAGCGCTTAAAAAACATTTGGCTATATCTTTGAAACCGCTAGTCCAATCGAGACGAAACCACCGTCAGAAGTTTGGAAACATAGGTCGATAGCTATACGCCAATGCCCAAATGCGAAAATATTGATGTTTAGGGGTACTAATTTCCAATCAAAGTCATGTGTCAGTCATTTTTTTCGTGTTTTTTCATATAAATGTCTATAACTCCGAAGCGAATTGAGATATTTTCACCAAAATTGACACACATATGTATGGGCTCACTCTGAGGACACGTAAAAAAAATTGTGGGACTGAGCCTCTTGGTGGCGCTATAATTGAACAAAATATGAAATTCCCATTGACTTCAATACAGTTTTGTGAAATAAAATGCTATACTAAACAAATGCATTGGTGTAATATTACGAAACTCAGATTGTGTCATCAGCACCATCCCCTGAAGGCAACCAAAATATTTCAAGACAGCGCCACCTAGTGGTCAAAAGTTATAACAAAATTTCCAAAAAGGCTAATAACTTTTGAATAAATCTGGCTATTGAAATGCCACGGATCTTAATAGATTCCTTGGGTCAAGCCGAGAACATAGATACCAAGTTTTCCTTATTTGGCCAAACTTCCTGTCCGCCATCTTGATTTTCATTCAAAACCTACTTTTTCTAACTCCTCCTAGACCGTTTGTCCGATTTTCACCAAAATCGAATCGTATCATCTCCAGACTGTGCCGACAAAAAGTTATGGATTTCGTGTCGATTGATGAAACCGTTTTTGTATAGCACAGCAGCAAAGTTGAGGCATGATGCCAAAATGACTATTCAGGCTTTATATCTGCAATGCCTCGACATATTGACACAAAACTTTGTATGTGTCACTGTCTCCTTACTCTGACCACACCACATCAATTTCGTAACAGCGCCACCTTTTGGTCAAAAGTGACAATCCATTAAATCATATTTTGAATCACTTTTTACATGATTTTTCAGCCATTTCGCCTAAAATCCTCTTTAAATGTCTTTAATTGCTCATTGTTGCAGTTGGTCTGACACTTTCAGACATGTTGGCATGTCTTGTCGTCTTATTCTGCTTGGCCCCGGTAATTGCTGCTTGCAGCTATTTATTAGGGGCCAAGCACCGAAGGTGCGGAGGCACCTATTGTATCTGTTCCGTTTCTTATTATTATTATTATTAGGGGCCAAGCACCGAAGGTGCGGAGGCACCTATTGTATCTGTTCCGTTTCTTATTATTATTATTAGGGGCCAAGCACCGAAGGTGCGGAGGCACCTATTGTATCTGTTCCGTTTCTTATTATTATTATTATTATTATTATTATTATTATTCTTCCGCCATGGGAGTCTATGGCAGCCCATAGAACCGATTGCGGGAAAGTTGTTTTGGTTTGACATTCTGATAGAGGACCGTCTCAACATTAAATACACCAATTTTGGTGTTTCTAAGTCATTCCCTCTAGCGCCACCACCTGTCCAAAGTTTCACTTTTATTTTGCTAATAACTTTTGAACCAAAAGGCCAATCAGCGAAATTCTTTTTTCCTCTGATTCCTGAGCTCATGGCGATTCGATTGCACCCTATGACGTCATTTGCCGTCATAAAAATATGGCCGCCATCTTGAATTTTCAAAAAAAGCTACTTTTTCGAACTCGTCCTAGACGGTTTGTCCGATTTGCACGAAAATTGAACCAGATCATCTTCAGGTAGTGCTGACAAAAAGTTATGGAATTCAAATGGATTCGTCAAACCGTTTTCAATAAACGCACAAATACATTTTACGTAGCGCTAGCAAAAACAGTCGTAAGGCCGTATCTCCGCAACGGTTTATCGTATTCAGACCAAACTTGGTACTTGTACTCACAAGCATGACCTGAGGCTACATGCTGTGTTTCGGCGCAGCGCCACCTACTGGTCCGGAGATATGAAAAATGGCTATTTTTGCTTATAACTTCTGAACAGTTTGTCCAAAAATCATACAATTGGTCTCGTTAGATTCAGGGCAACATGCCGAGTCGACTGATATCCAATTTGACCATATCGGTCATTTTGGCTGTCGGCCATTTTGAATTTTGTGCTAAAATTCTGTATTTTATGAACGCATGAACGGATTGTTACGAAACGTGGTATGGGTCATCAGCACAATGCCCTGAATGAGCCTGAGAAGTTTCGAAACAGCGCCACCTAGTGGTGAATTTTTTTTTTCAAATGCTTATAACTTTGGGTGTGGTCGACTTATTTTCACGAAACTCATCTTTTTAGACTCCTGAATCGTTGCCGAGTCCTACGATACCAAACATGCTAGGTTTCGCCTTACGGTTTGTGTAGCGTTGTGATTTAGCGCTTAAAAAACATTTGGCTATATCTTTGAAACCGCTAGTCCGATCGAGACGAAACCACCGTCAGAAGTTTGGAAACATAGGTCGATAGCTATACGCCAATGCCCAAATGCGAAAATATTGATGTTTAGGGGTACTAATTTCCAATCAAAGTCATGTGTCAGTCATTTTTTTCGTGTTTTTTCATATAAATGTCTATAACTCCGAAGCGAATTGAGATATTTTCACCAAAATTGACACACATATGTATGGGCTCACTCTGAGGACACGTAAAAAAAATTGTGGGACTGAGCCTCTTGGTGGCGCTATAATTGAACAAAATATGAAATTCCCATTGACTTCAATACAGTTTTGTGAAATAAAATGCTATACTAAACAAATGCATTGGTGTAATATTACGAAACTCAGATTGTGTCATCAGCACCATCCCCTGAAGGCAACCAAAATATTTCAAGACAGCGCCACCTAGTGGTCAAAAGTTATAACAAAATTTCCAAAAAGGCTAATAACTTTTGAATAAATCTGGCTATTGAAATTCCACGGTTCTTAATAGATTCCTTGGGTCAAGCCGAGAACATAGATACCAAGTTTTCCTTATTTGGCCAAACTTCCTGTCCGCCATCTTGATTTTCATTCAAAACCTACTTTTTCGAACTCCTCCTAGACCGTTTGTCCGATTTTCACCAAAATCGAATCGTATCATCTCCAGACTGTGCCGACAAAAAGTTATGGATTTCGTGTCGATTGATGAAACCGTTTTCGTATAGCACAGCAGCAAAGTTGAGGCATGATGCCAAAATGACTATTCAGGCTTTATATCTGCAATGCCTCGACATATTGACACAAAACTTTGTATGTGTCACTGTCTCCTTACTCTGACCACACCACATCAATTTCGTAACAGCGCCACCTTTTGGTCAAAAGTGACAATCCATTAAATCATATTTTGAATCACTTTTTACATGATTTTTCAGCCATTTCGCCTAAAATCCTCTTTAAATGTCTTTAATTGCTCATTGTTGCAGTTGGTCTGACACTTTCAGACATGTTGGCATGTCTTGTCGTCTTATTCTGCTTGGCCCCGGTAATTGCTGCTTGCAGCTATATTTAGGGGCCAAGCACCGAAGGTGCGGAGGCACCTATTGTATCTGTTCCGTTTCTTATTATTATTATTATTATTATTATTATTATTATTCTTCCGCCATGGGAGTCTATGGCAGCCCATAGAACCGATTGCGGGAAAGTTGTTTTGGTTTGACATTCTGATAGAGGACCGTCTCAACATTAAATACACCAATTTTGGTGTTTCTAAGTCATTCCCTCTAGCGCCACCACCTGTCCAAAGTTTCACTTTTATTTTGCTAATAACTTTTGAACCGTAAGGCCAATCAGCGAAATTCTTTTTTCCTCTGATTCCTGAGCTCATGGCGATTCGATTGCACCCTATGACGTCATTTGCCGTCATAAAAATATGGCCGCCATCTTGAATTTTCAAAAAAAGCTACTTTTTCGAACTCGTCCTAGACGGTTTGTCCGATTTGCACGAAAATTGAACCAGATCATCTTCAGGTAGTGCTGACAAAAAGTTATGGAATTCAAATGGATTCGTCAAACCGTTTTCAATAAACGCACAAATACATTTTACGTAGCGCTAGCAAAAACAGTCGTAAGGCCGTATCTCCGCAACGGTTTATCGTATTCAGACCAAACTTGGTACTTGTACTCACAAGCATGACCTGAGGCTACATGCTGTGTTTCGGCGCAGCGCCACCTACTGGTCCGGAGATATGAAAAATGGCTATTTTTGCTTATAACTTCTGAACAGTTTGTCCAAAAATCATACAATTGGTCTCGTTAGATTCAGGGCAACATGCCGAGTCGACTGATATCCAATTTTGCCATATCGGTCATTTTGGCTGTCGGCCATTTTGAATTTTGTGCTAAAATTCTGTATTTTATGAACGCATGAACGGATTGTTACGAAACGTGTTATGGGTCATCAGCACGATGCCCTGAATGAGCCTGAGAAGTTTCGAAACAGCGCCACCTAGTGGTGAATTTTTTTTTCCAAATGCTTATAACTTTGGGTGTGGTCGACTTATTTTCACGAAACTCATCTTTTTAGACTCCTGAATCGTTGCCGAGTCCTACGATACCAAACATGCTAGGTTTCGCCTTACGGTTTGTGTAGCGTTGTGATTTAGCGCTTAAAAAACATTTGGCTATATCTTTGAAACCGCTAGTCCGATCGAGACGAAACCACCGTCAGAAGTTTGGAAACATAGGTCGATAGCTATACGCCAATGCCCAAATGCGAAAATATTGATGTTTAGGGGTACTAATTTCCAATCAAAGTCATGTGTCAGTCATTTTTTTCGTGTTTTTTCATATAAATGTCTATAACTCCGAAGCGAATTGAGATATTTTCACCAAAATTGACACACATATGTATGGGCTCACTCTGAGGACACGTAAAAAAAATTGTGGGACTGAGCCTCTTGGTGGCGCTATAATTGAACAAAATATGAAATTCCCATTGACTTCAATACAGTTTTGTGAAATAAAATGCTATACTAAACAAATGCATTGGTGTAATATTACGAAACTCAGATTGTGTCATCAGCACCATCCCCTGAAGGCAACCAAAATATTTCAAGACAGCGCCACCTAGTGGTCAAAAGTTATAACAAAATTTCCAAAAAGGCTAATAACTTTTGAATACATCTGGCTATTGAAATGCCACTGGTCTTAATAGATTCCTTGGGTCAAGCCGAGAACATAGATACCAAGTTTTCCTTATTTGGCCAAACTTCCTGTCCGCCATCTTGATTTTCATTCAAAACCTACTTTTTCGAACTCCTCCTAGACCGTTTGTCCGATTTTCACCAAAATCGAATCGTATCATCTCCAGACTGTGCCGACAAAAAGTTATGGATTTCGTGTCGATTGATGAAACCGTTTTCGTATAGCACAGCAGCAAAGTTGAGGCATGATGCCAAAATGACTATTCAGGCTTTATATATGCAATGCCTCGACATATTGACACAAAACTTTGTATGTGTCACTGTCTCCTTACTCTGACCACACCACATCAATTTCGTAACAGCGCCACCTTTTGGTCAAAAGTGACAATCCATTAAATCATATTTTGAATCACTTTTTACATGATTTTTCAGCCATTTCGCCTAAAATCCTCTTTAAATGTCTTTAATTGCTCATTGTTGCAGTTGGTCTGACACTTTCAGACATGTTGGCATGTCTTGTCGTCTTATTCTGCTTGGCCCCGGTAATTGCTGCTTGCAGCTATATTTAGGGGCCAAGCACCGAAGGTGCGGAGGCACCTATTGTATCTGTTCCGTTTCTTATTATTATTATTATTATTATTATTATTATTATTCTTCCGCCATGGGAGTCTATGGCAGCCCATAGAACCGATTGCGGGAAAGTTGTTTTGGTTTGACATTCTGATAGAGGACCGTCTCAACATTAAATACACCAATTTTGGTGTTTCTAAGTCATTCCCTCTAGCGCCACCACCTGTCCAAAGTTTCACTTTTATTTTGCTAATAACTTTTGAACCGTAAGGCCAATCAGCGAAATTCTTTTTTCCTCTGATTCCTGAGCTCATGGCGATTCGATTGCACCCTATGACGTCATTTGCCGTCATAAAAATATGGCCACCATCTTGAATTTTCAAAAAAAGCTACTTTTTCGAACTCGTCCTAGACGGTTTGTCCGATTTGCACGAAAATTGAACCAGATCATCTTCAGGTAGTGCTGACAAAAAGTTATGGAATTCAAATGGATTCGTCAAACCGTTTTCAATAAACGCACAAATACATTTTACGTAGCGCTAGCAAAAACAGTCGTAAGGCCGTATCTCCGCAACGGTTTATCGTATTCAGACCAAGCTTGGTACTTGTACTCACAAGCATGACCTGAGGCTACATGCTGTGTTTCGGCGCAGCGCCACCTACTGGTCCGGAGATATGAAAAATGGCTATTTTTGCTTATAACTTCTGAACAGTTTGTCCAAAAATCATACAATTGGTCTCGTTAGATTCAGGGCAACATGCCGAGTCGACTGATATCCAATTTGACCATATCGGTCATTTTGGCTGTCGGCCATTTTGAATTTTGTGCTAAAATTCTGTATTTTATGAACGCATGAACGGATTGTTACGAAACGTGGTATGGGTCATCAGCACAATGCCCTGAATGAGCCTGAGAAGTTTCGAAACAGCGCCACCTAGTGGTGAATTTTTTTTTTCAAATGCTTATAACTTTGGGTGTGGTCGACTTATTTTCACGAAACTCATCTTTTTAGACTCCTGAATCATTGCCGAGTCCTACGATACCAAACATGCTAGGTTTTGCCTTACGGTTTGTGTAGCGTTGTGATTTAGCGCTTAAAAAACATTTGGCTATATCTTTGAAACCGCTAGTCCGATCGAGACGAAACCACCGTCAGAAGTTTGGAAACATAGGTCGATAGCTATACGCCAATGCCCAAATGCGAAAATATTGATGTTTAGGGGTACTAATTTCCAATCAAAGTCATGTGTCAGTCATTTTTTTCGTGTTTTTTCATATAAATGTCTATAACTCCGAAGCAAATTGAGATTTTTGCACCAAAATCGACACATATATGTATGGGCTCACTCTGAGGACACATAAAAAAAATGGTGGGACTGAGCCTCTTGGTGGCGCTATAATAGAACAAAACATGAAATTCCCATTGACTTCAATGCAGTTTTGTGAAATAAAATGCTATACTAAACAAATGCATTGGTGTAATATTACGAAACTCAGAATGTGCCATCAGCACCATCCCCTGAAGGTACCCAAAATATTTAGAGACAGCGCCACCTAGTGGTCAAAAGTTATAACAACATTTCCAAAACTGCTAATAACTTTTGAATACATCGGCCTATGTAAATGCCACTGGTCTTAATAGATTCCTTGGGTCAAGCCGAGAACATAGATACCAAATTTTCCTTATTTGGTCAAACTTCTTGTCCGCCATCTTGATTTTCATTCAAAACCTACTTTTTCGAACTCCTCCTAGACCGTTTGTCCGATTTTCACCAAAATCGAATCGTATCATCTCCAGACCGTGCCGACTAAAAGTTATGGATTTCGTGTCGATAGACGAAACCGTTTTCGTATAGCGCAGCAGCAAAGTTGAGGCATGATGCTAATAGCATTAATTAAGGCTTTATCTCTGCAATGCCTTGACATATTGACACCAAACTTTGTATGTGTCATTGTAACTTCACTCTGACCACATCACATCAGTTTTGTAACTGCGCCACCTATTGGTCGAAAGTGATAATCCATCAAATCATATTTTTAATTATTGTTTCTATGATTTTTCAGGCATTTTGCCTAAAATCCTCTTTAAATGTCTTTAATTGCTCATTGTTGCAGTTGGTCTGACACTTTCAGACATGTCGGCATGTCTTGTCGTCTTATTCTGCTTGGCCCCGGTAATGGCTGCTTGCAGCTATATTTATTATTATTATTCTTCCGCCATGGGAGTCTATGGCAGCCCATAGAACCGATTGCGGGAAAGTTGTTTTGGTTTGACATTCTGATAGAGGACCGTCTCAACATTAAATACACCAATTTTGGTGTTTCTAAGTCATTCCCTCTAGCGCCACCACCTGTCCAAAGTTTCACTTTTATTTTGCTAATAACTTTTGAACCGTAAGGCCAATCAGCGAAATTCTTTTTTCCTCTGATTCCTGAGCTCATGGCGATTCGATTGCACCCTATGACGTCATTTGCCGTCATAAAAATATGGCCGCCATCTTGAATTTTCAAAAAAAGCTACTTTTTCGAACTCGTCCTAGACGGTTTGTCCGATTTGCACGAAAATTGAACCAGATCATCTTCAGGTAGTGCTGACAAAAAGTTATGGAATTCAAATGGATTCGTCAAACGGTTTTCAATAAACGCACAAATACATTTTACGTAGCGCTAGCAAAAACAGTCGTAAGGCCGTATCTCCGCAACGGTTTATCGTATTCAGACCAAACTTGGTACTTGTACTCACAAGCATGACCTGAGGCTACATGCTGTGTTTCGGCGCAGCGCCACCTACTGGTCCGGAGATATGAAAAATGGCTATTTTTGCTTATAACTTCTGAACAGTTTGTCCAAAAATCATACAATTGGTCTCGTTAGATTCAGGGCAACATGCCGAGTCGACTGATATCCAATTTGACCATATCGGTCATTTTGGCTGTCGGCCATTTTGAATTTTGTGCTAAAATTCTGTATTTTATGAACGCATGAACGGATTGTTACGAAATGTGGTATGGGTCATCAGCACAATGCCCTGAATGAGCCTGAGAAGTTTCGAAACAGCGCCACCTAGTGGTGAATTTTTTTTTTCAAATGCTTATAACTTTGGGTGTGGTCGACTTATTTTCACGAAACTCATCTTTTTAGACTCCTGAATCGTTGCCGAGTCCTACGATACCAAACATGCTAGGTTTCGCCTTACGGTTTGTGTAGCGTTGTGATTTAGCGCTTAAAAAACATTTGGCTATATCTTTGAAACCGCTAGTCCGATCGAGACGAAACCACCGTCAGAAGTTTGGAAACATAGGTCGATAGCTATACGCCAATGCCCAAATGCGAAAATATTGATGTTTAGGGGTACTAATTTCCAATCAAAGTCATGTGTCAGTCATTTTTTTCGTGTTTTTTCATATAAATGTCTATAACTCCGAAGCGAATTGAGATATTTTCACCAAAATTGACACACATATGTATGGGCTCACTCTGAGGACACGTAAAAAAAATTGTGGGACTGAGCCTCTTGGTGGCGCTATAATTGAACAAAATATGAAATTCCCATTGACTTCAATACAGTTTTGTGAAATAAAATGCTATACTAAACAAATGCATTGGTGTAATATTACGAAACTCAGATTGTGTCATCAGCACCATCCCCTGAAGGCAACCAAAATATTTCAAGACAGCGCCACCTAGTGGTCAAAAGTTATAACAAAATTTCCAAAAAGGCTAATAACTTTTGAATAAATCTGGCTATTGAAATGCCACTGGTCTTATTAGATTCCCTGGGTCAAGCCGAGAACATAGATACCAAGTTTTCCTTATTTGGCCAAACTTCCTGTCCGCCATCTTGATTTTCATTCAAAACCTACTTTTTCGAACTCCTCCTAGACCGTTTGTCCGATTTTCACCAAAATCGAATCGTATCATCTCCAGACTGTGCCGACAAAAAGTTATGGATTTCGTGTCGATTGATGAAACCGTTTTCGTATAGCACAGCAGCAAAGTTGAGGCATGATGCCAAAATGACTATTCAGGCTTTATATCTGCAATGCCTCGACATATTGACACAAAACTTTGTATGTGTCACTGTCTACTTACTCTGACCACACCACATCAATTTCGCAACAGCGCCACCTTTTGGTCAAAAGTGACAATCCATTAAATCATATTCTGAATTACTTTTTACATGATTTTTCAGCCATTTCGCCTAAAATCCTCTCTAAATGTCTTTAATTGCTCATTGTTGCAGTTGGTCTGACACCTTCAGCCATGTTGGCATATCCTGTCATCTGCTTGCGCTTGGCCCCGATAATTGCTGCTTGCAGCTATATTTATTATTATTATTCTTCCGCTCTGGGAGTCTATGGCAGCCCATAGAACCGATTGCGGGAAAGTTGTTTTGGTTTGACATTCTGATAGAGGACAGTCCCAACATTAAATTCACCAATTTTGGTGTGTCTAAGTCATTCCCTCTAGCGCCACCAACTGTCCAAAGTTTCACTTTTATTTTGCTAATAACTTTTGAACCGTAAGGCCAATCAACAAAATTCTTTTTTCTTCTGATTCCTGAGCTCATGGCGATTCGATTGCACCCTATGGCGTCATTTTGCGTCATAAAAATATGTCCGCCATTTTGAATTTTTTGTAAAACCTACTTTTTCGAACTCGTCCTAGACGGTTTGTCCGATTTGCATGAAAATTGAACCAGATCATCTTCAGGTAGTGCTGACCAAAAGTTATGGAATTCAAATTGATTCGTCAAACCGTTTTCGATAAACGCTCAAACTAATTTTACGTAGCGCCTGCAAAAACAGTCATAAGGCTGTATCTCCGCAACGGTTTATCGTATTCAGACCAAACTTGGTACATGTACTCACAAGCATGACCTGAGGCTACATGCTGCGTTTCGGCGCAGCGCCACCTACTGGTCCGGAGATATGAAAAATGGCTATTTTTGCTTATAACTTCTGAACAGTTTGTCCAAAAATCATAAAATTGGTCTTGATAGATTCAGGACGACATGCCGAGTCGACTGATATCCAATTTTGCCATATCGGCCATTTTGACTGTCGGCCATTTTGAATTTTGTGCTAAAATGCTGTATTTTAACAACGCATGAACGGATTGTTACGAAACTTGGTATGGGTCATCAACACGATGTCCTGAAGGAGTGTGAGAAGTTTCGTAACAGCGCCACCTAGTGGTGAATTTTTTTTTCCAAATGCTTATAACTTTGGGTGTGATCGACTTATTTTCACGAAACTCATCTCATTGGACTCCTGAATCGTTGCCGAGTCCAACGATACCAAACATGCTAGGTTTCGCCTTACGGTTTGTGTAGCGTTGTGATTTAGCGCTTAAAAAACATTTGGCTATATCTTTGAAACCGCTAGTCCGATCGAGACGAAACCACCGTCAGAAGTTTGGAAACATAGGTCGATAGCTATACGCCAATGCCCAAATGCGAAAATATTGATGTTTAGGGGTACTAATTTCCAATCAAAGTCATGTGTCAGTCATTTTTTTCGTGTTTTTTCATATAAATGTCTATAACTCCGAAGTGAATTGAGATATTTTCACCAAAATTGACACACATATGTATGGGCTCACTCTGAGGACACGTAAAAAAAATTGTGGGACTGAGCCTCTTGGTGGCGCTATAATTGAACAAAATATGAAATTCCCATTGACTTCAATACAGTTTTGTGAAATAAAATGCTATACTAAACAAATGCATTGGTGTAATATTACGAAACTCAGATTGTGTCATCAGCACCATCCCCTGAAGGCAACCAAAATATTTCAAGACAGCGCCACCTAGTGGTCAAAAGTTATAACAAAATTTCCAAAAAGGCTAATAACTTTTGAATAAATCTGGCTATTGAAATGCCACGGGTCTTAATAGATTCCTTGGGTCAAGCCGAGAACATAGATACCAAGTTTTCCTTATTTGGCCAAACTTCCTGTCCGCCATCTTGATTTTCAGTCAAAACCTACTTTTTCGAACTCCTCCTAGACCGTTTGTCCGATTTTCACCAAAATCGAATCGTATCATCTCCAGACCGTGCCGACTAAAAGTTATGGATTTCGTGTCGATAGACGAAACCGTTTTCGTATAGCGCAGCAGCAAAGTTGAGGCATGATGCTAATAGCAATAATTAAGGCTTTATCTCTGCAATGCCTTGATATATTGACACCAATCTTTGTATGTGTCATTGTCACTTCACTCTGACCACATCACATCAGTTTTGTAACTGCGCCACCTATTTGTCGAAAGTGATAATCCATTAAATCATATTTTTAATTACTGTTTCTATGATTTTTCAGCCATTTCGTCTAAAATCCTCTTTAAATGTCTTTAATTGCTCATTGTTGCAGTTGGTCTGACACTTTCAGACATGTCGGCATGTCTTGTCGTCTTATTCTGCTTGGCCCCGGTAATTGCTGCTTGCAGCTATATTTATTATTATTAGGGGCCAAGCACCGAAGGTGCGGAGGCACCTATTGTATCTGTTCCGTTTCTTATTATTATTATTATTATTATTATTATTATTATTCTTCCGCCATGGGAGTCTATGGCAGCCCATAGAACCGATTGCGGGAAAGTTGTTTTGGTTTGACATTCTGATAGAGGACCGTCTCAACATTAAATACACCAATTTTGGTGTTTCTAAGTCATTCCCTCTAGCGCCACCACCTGTCCAAAGTTTCACTTTTATTTTGCTAATAACTTTTGAACCGTAAGGCCAATCAGCGAAATTCTTTTTTCCTCTGATTCCTGAGCTCATGGCGATTCGATTGCACCCTATGACGTCATTTTCCGTCATAAAAATATGGCCGCCATCTTGAATTTTCAAAAAAAGCTACTTTTTCGAACTCGTCCTAGACGGTTTGTCCGATTTGCACGAAAATTGAACCAGATCATCTTCAGGTAGTGCTGACAAAAAGTTATGGAATTCAAATGGATTCGTCAAACCGTTTTCGATAAACGCACAAATACATTTTACGTAGCGCTAGCAAAAACAGTCGTAAGGCCGTATCTCCGCAACGGTTTATCGTATTCAGACCAAACTTGGTACTTGTACTCACAAGCATGACCTGAGGCTACATGCTGTGTTTCGGCGCAGCGCCACCTACTGGTCCGGAGATATGAAAAATGGCTATTTTTGCTTATAACTTCTGAACAGTTTGTCCAAAAATCATAAAATTGGTCTCGTTAGATTCAGGGCAACATGCCGAGTCGACTGATATCCAATTTGACCATATCGGTCATTTTGGCTGTCGGCCATTTTGAATTTTGTGCTAAAATTCTGTATTTTATGAACGCATGAACGGATTGTTACGAAACGTGGTATGGGTCATCAGCACAATGCCCTGAATGAGCCTGAGAAGTTTCGAAACAGCGCCACCTAGTGGTGAATTTTTTTTTTCAAATGCTTATAACTTTGGGTGTGGTCGACTTATTTTCACGAAACTCATCTTTTTAGACTCCTGAATCGTTGCCGAGTCCTACGATACCAAACATGCTAGGTTTCGCCTTACGGTTTGTGTAGCGTTGTGATTTAGCGCTTAAAAAACATTTGGCTATATCTTTGAAACCGCTAGTCCGATCGAGACGAAACCACCGTCAGAAGTTTGGAAACATAGGTCGATAGCTATACGCCAATGCCCAAATGCGAAAATATTGATGTTTAGGGGTACTAATTTCCAATCAAAGTCATGTGTCAGTCATTTTTTTCGTGTTTTTTCATATAAATGTCTATAACTCCGAAGCGAATTGAGATATTTTCACCAAAATTGACACACATATGTATGGGCTCACTCTGAGGACACGTAAAAAAAATTGTGGGACTGAGCCTCTTGGTGGCGCTATAATTGAACAAAATATGAAATTCCCATTGACTTCAATACAGTTTTGTGAAATAAAATGCTATACTAAACAAATGCATTGGTGTAATATTACGAAACTCAGATTGTGTCATCAGCACCATCCCCTGAAGGCAACCAAAATATTTCAAGACAGCGCCACCTAGTGGTCAAAAGTTATAAAAAAATTTCCAAAAAGGCTAATAACTTTTGAATAAATCTGGCTATTGAAATTCCACGGTTCTTAATAGATTCCTTGGGTCAAGCCGAGAACATAGATACCAAGTTTTCCTTATTTGGCCAAACTTCCTGTCCGCCATCTTGATTTTCATTCAAAACCTACTTTTTCGAACTCCTCCTAGACCGTTTGTCCGATTTTCACCAAAATCGAATCGTATCATCTCCAGACTGTGCCGACAAAAAGTTATGGATTTCGTGTCGATTGATGAAACCGTTTTCGTATAGCGCAGCAGCAAAGTTGAGGCATGATGCCAAAATGACTATTCAGGCTTTATATCTGCAATGCCTCGACATATTGACACAAAACTTTGTATGTGTCACTGTCTACTTACTCTGACCACACCACATCAATTTCGTAACAGCGCCACCTTTTGGTCAAAAGTGACAATCCATTAAATCATATTTTGAATCACTTTTTACATGATTTTTCAGCCATTTCGCCTAAAATCCTCTTTAAATGTCTTTAATTGCTCATTGTTGCAGTTGGTCTGACACTTTCAGACATGTTGGCATGTCTTGTCGTCTTATTCTGCTTGGCCCCGGTAATTGCTGCTTGCAGCTATATTTATTATTATTATTATTCTTCCGCCATGGGAGTCTATGGCAGCCCATAGAACCGATTGCGGGAAAGTTGTTTTGGTTTGACATTCTGATAGAGGACCGTCTCAACATTAAATACACCAATTTTGGTGTTTCTAAGTCATTCCCTCTAGCGCCACCACCTGTCCAAAGTTTCACTTTTATTTTGCTAATAACTTTTGAACCGTAAGGCCAATCAGCGAAATTCTTTTTTCCTCTGATTCCTGAGCTCATGGCGATTCGATTGCACCCTATGACGTCATTTGCCGTCATAAAAATATGGCCGCCATCTTGAATTTTCAAAAAAAGCTACTTTTTCGAACTCGTCCTAGACGGTTTGTCCGATTTGCACGAAAATTGAACCAGATCATCTTCAGGTAGTGCTGACAAAAAGTTATGGAATTCAAATGGATTCGTCAAACCGTTTTCGATAAACGCACAAATACATTTTACGTAGCGCTAGCAAAAACAGTCGTAAGGCCGTATCTCCGCAACGGTTTATCGTATTCAGACCAAACTTGGTACTTGTACTCACAAGCATGACCTGAGGCTACATGCTGTGTTTCGGCGCAGCGCCACCTACTGGTCCGGAGATATGAAAAATGGCTATTTTTGCTTATAACTTCTGAACAGTTTGTCCAAAAATCATACAATTGGTCTCGTTAGATTCAGGGCAACATGCCGAGTCGACTGATATCCAATTTGACCATATCGGTCATTTTGGCTGTCGGCCATTTTGAATTTTGTGCTAAAATTCTGTATTTTATGAACGCATGAACGGATTGTTAAGAAATGTGGTATGGGTCATCAGCACAATGCCCTGAATGAGCCTGAGAAGTTTCGAAACAGCGCCACCTAGTGGTGAATTTTTTTTTTCAAATGCTTATAACTTTGGGTGTGGTCGACTTATTTTCACGAAACTCATCTTTTTAGACTCCTGAATCGTTGCCGAGTCCTACGATACCAAACATGCTAGGTTTCGCCTTACGGTTTGTGTAGCGTTGTGATTTAGCGCTTAAAAAACATTTGGCTATATCTTTGAAACCGCTAGTCCGATCGAGACGAAACCACCGTCAGAAGTTTGGAAACATAGGTCGATAGCTATACGCCAATGCCCAAATGCGAAAATATTGATGTTTAGGGGTACTAATTTCCAATCAAAGTCATGTGTCAGTCATTTTTTTCGTGTTTTTTCATATAAATGTCTATAACTCCGAAGCGAATTGAGATATTTTCACCAAAATTGACACACATATGTATGGGCTCACTCTGAGGACACGTAAAAAAAATTGTGGGACTGAGCCTCTTGGTGGCGCTATAATTGAACAAAATATGAAATTCCCATTGACTTCAATACAGTTTTGTGAAATAAAATGCTATACTAAACAAATGCATTGGTGTAATATTACGAAACTCAGATTGTGTCATCAGCACCATCCCCTGAAGGCAACCAAAATATTTCAAGACAGCGCCACCTAGTGGTCAAAAGTTATAACAAAATTTCCAAAAAGGCTAATAACTTTTGAATAAATCTGGCTATTGAAATGCCACGGGTCTTAATAGATTCCTTGGGTCAAGCCGAGAACATAGATACCAAGTTTTCCTTATTTGGCCAAACTTCCTGTCCGCCATCTTGATTTTCATTCAAAACCTACTTTTTCGAACTCCTCCTAGACCGTTTGTCCGATTTTCACCAAAATCGAATCGTATCATCTCCAGACTGTGCCGACAAAAAGTTATGGATTTCGTGTCGATTGATGAAACCGTTTTCGTATAGCACAGCAGAAAAGTTGAGGCATGATGCCAAAATGACTATTCAGGCTTTATATCTGCAATGCCTCGACATATTGACACAAAACTTTGTATGTGTCACTGTCTCCTTACTCTGACCACACCACATCAATTTCGTAACAGCGCCACCTTTTGGTCAAAAGTGACAATCCATTAAATCATATTTTGAATCACTTTTTACATGATTTTTCAGCCATTTCGCCTAAAATCCTCTTTAAATGTCTTTAATTGCTCATTGTTTCAGACATGTTGGCATGTCTTGTCGTCTTATTCTGCTTGGCCCCGGTAATTGCTGCTTGCAGCTATATTTATTATTATTATTATTATTATTATTCTTCCGCCATGGGAGTCTATGGCAGCCCATAGAACCGATTGCGGGAAAGTTGTTTTGGTTTGACATTCTGATAGAGGACCGTCTCAACATTAAATACACCAATTTTGGTGTTTCTAAGTCATTCCCTCTAGCGCCACCACCTGTCCAAAGTTTCACTTTTATTTTGCTAATAACTTTTGAACCGTAAGGCCAATTAGCGAAATTCTTTTTTCCTCTGATTCCTGAGCTCATGGCGATTCGATTGCACCCTATGACGTCATTTGCCGTCATAAAAATATGGCCGCCATCTTGAATTTTCAAAAAAAGCTACTTTTTCGAACTCGTCCTAGACGGTTTGTCCGATTTGCACGAAAATTGAACCAGATCATCTTCAGGTAGTGCTGACCAAAAGTTATGGAATTCAAATGGATTCGTCAAACCGTTTTCAATAAACGCACAAATACATTTTACGTAGCGCTAGCAAAAACAGTCGTAAGGCCGTATCTCCGCAACGGTTTATCGTATTCAGACCAAACTTGGTACTTGTACTCACAAGCATGACCTGAGGCTACATGCTGCGTTTCGGCGCAGCGCCACCTACTGGTCCGGAGATATGAAAAATGGCTATTTTTGCTTATAACTTCTGAACAGTTTGTCCAAAAATCATACAATTGGTCTCGTTAGATTCAGGGCAACATGCCGAGTCGACTGATATC
This sequence comes from Scardinius erythrophthalmus, assembly GCF_964197995.2. Lineage (NCBI taxonomy): Eukaryota > Metazoa > Chordata > Actinopteri > Cypriniformes > Leuciscidae > Scardinius > Scardinius erythrophthalmus. Next base: position 41,773,453 of record NC_138221.1, read on the forward strand.
CAATTTGACCATATCGGTCATTTTGGCTGTCGGCCATTTTGAATTTTGTGCTAAAATTCTGTATTTTATGAACGCATGAACGGATTGTTACGAAATGTGGTATGGGTCATCAGCACGATGCCCTGAATGAGCCTGAGAAGTTTCGAAACAGCGCCACCTAGTGGTGAATTTTTTTTTTCAAATGCTTATAACTTTGGGTGTGGTCGACTTATTTTCACGAAACTCATATTTTTAGACTCCTGAATCGTTGCCGAGTCCTACGATACCAAACATGCTAGGTTTCGCCTTACGGTTTGTGTAGCGTTGTGATTTAGCGCTTAAAAAACATTTGGCTATATCTTTGAAACCGCTAGTCCGATCGAGACGAAACCACCGTCAGAAGTTTGGAAACATAGGTCGATAGCTATACGCCAATGCCCAAATGCGAAAATATTGATGTTTAGGGGTAGTAATATTCAATCAAAGTCATGTGTCAGTCATTTTTTTCGTGTTTTTTCATATAAATGTCTATAACTCCGAAGCAAATTGAGATTTTTGCACCAAAATCGACACATATATGTATGGGCTCACTCTGAGGACACATTAAAAAAATGGTGGGACTGAGCCTCTTGGTGGCGCTATAATAGAACAAAACATGAAATTCCCATTGACTTCAATGCAGTTTTGTGAAATAAAATGCTATACTAAACAAATGCATTGGTGTAATATTACGAAACTCAGAATGTGCCATCAGCACCATCCCCTGAAGGTACCCAAAATATTTAGAGACAGCGCCACCTAGTGGTCAAAAGTTATAACAACATTTCCAAAACTGCTAATAACTTTTGAATACATCGGCCTATGTAAATGTCACTGGTCTTAATAGATTCCTTGGGTCAAGCCGAGAACATAGATACCAAATTTTCCTTATTTGGTCAAACTTCTTGTCCGCCATCTTGATTTTCATTCAAAACCTACTTTTTCGAACTCCTCCTAGACCGTTTGTCCGATTTTCACCAAAATCGAATCGTATCATCTCCAGACCGTGCCGACTAAAAGTTATGGATGTCGTGTCGATAGACGAAACCGTTTTCGTATAGCGCAGCAGCAAAGTTGAGGCATGATGCTAATAGCATTAATTAAGGCTTTATCTCTGCAATGCCTTGACATATTGACACCAAACTTTGTATGTGTCATTGTAACTTCACTCTGACCACATCACATCAGTTTTGTAACTGCGCCACCTATTGGTCGAAAGTGATAATCCATCAAATCATATTTTTAATTATTGTTTCTATGATTTTTCAGGCATTTTGCCTAAAATCCTCTTTAAATGTCTTTAATTGCTCATTGTTGCAGTTGGTCTGACACTTTCAGACATGTCGGCATGTCTTGTCGTCTTATTCTGCTTGGCCCCGGTAATGGCTGCTTGCAGCTATATTTATTATTATTATTAGGGGCCAAGCACCGAAGGTGCGGAGGCACCTATTGTATCTGTTCCGTTTCTTATTATTATTATTATTATTATTATTATTATTATTCTTCCGCCATGGGAGTCTATGGCAGCCCATAGAACCGATTGCGGGAAAGTTGTTTTGGTTTGACATTCTGATAGAGGACCGTCTCAACATTAAATACACCAATTTTGGTGTTTCTAAGTCATTCCCTCTAGCGCCACCACCTGTCCAAAGTTTCACTTTTATTTTGCTAATAACTTTTGAACCGTAAGGCCAATCAGCGAAATTCTTTTTTCCTCTGATTCCTGAGCTCATGGCGATTCGATTGCACCCTATGACGTCATTTGCCGTCATAAAAATATGGCCGCCATCTTGAATTTTCAAAAAAAGCTACTTTTTCGAACTCGTCCTAGACGGTTTGTCCGATTTGCACGAAAATTGAACCAGATCATCTTCAGGTAGTGCTGACAAAAAGTTATGGAATTCAAATGGATTCGTCAAACCGTTTTCAATAAACGCACAAATACATTTTACGTAGCGCTAGCAAAAACAGTCGTAAGGCCGTATCTCCGCAACGGTTTATCGTATTCAGACCAAACTTGGTACTTGTACTCACAAGCATGACCTGAGGCTACATGCTGTGTTTCGGCGCAGCGCCACCTACTGGTCCGGAGATATGAAAAATGGCTATTTTTGCTTATAACTTCTGAACAGTTTGTCCAAAAATCATACAATTGGTCTCGTTAGATTCAGGGCAACATGCCGAGTCGACTGATATCCAATTTGACCATATCGGTCATTTTGGCTGTCGGCCATTTTGAATTTTGTGCTAAAATGCTGTATTTTATGAACGCATGAACGGATTGTTACGAAATGTGGTATGGGTCATCAGCACAATGCCCTGAATGAGCCTGAGAAGTTTCGAAACAGCGCCACCTAGTGGTGAATTTTTTTTTTCAAATGCTTATAACTTTGGGTGTGGTCGACTTATTTTCACGAAACTCATCTTTTTAGACTCCTGAATCGTTGCCGAGTCCTACGATACCAAACATGCTAGGTTTCGCCTTACGGTTTGTGTAGCGTTGTGATTTAGCGCTTAAAAAACATTTGGCTATATCTTTGAAACCGCTAGTCCGATCGAGACGAAACCACCGTCAGAAGTTTGGAAACATAGGTCGATAGCTATACGCCAATGCCCAAATGCGAAAATATTGATGTTTAGGGGTACTAATTTCCAATCAAAGTCATGTGTCAGTCATTTTTTTCGTGTTTTTTCATATAAATGTCTATAACTCCGAAGCGAATTGAGATATTTTCACCAAAATTGACACACATATGTATGGGCTCACTCTGAGGACACGTAAAAAAAATTGTGGGACTGAGCCTCTTGGTGGCGCTATAAATGAACAAAATATGAAATTCCCATTGACTTCAATACAGTTTTGTGAAATAAAATGCTATACTAAACAAATGCATTGGTGTAATATTACGAAACTCAGATTGTGTCATCAGCACCATCCCCTGAAGGCAACCAAAATATTTCAAGACAGCGCCACCTAGTGGTCAAAAGTTATAACAAAATTTCCAAAAAGGCTAATAACTTTTGAATAAATCTGGCTATTGAAATGCCACGGGTCTTAATAGATTCCTTGGGTCAAGCCGAGAACATAGATACCAAGTTTTCCTTATTTGGCCAAACTTCCTGTCCGCCATCTTGATTTTCATTCAAAACCTACTTTTTCGAACTCCTCCTAGACCGTTTGTCCGATTTTCACCAAAATCGAATCGTATCATCTCCAGACTGTGCCGACAAAAAGTTATGGATTTCGTGTTGATTGATGAAACCGTTTTTGTATAGCACAGCAGCAAAGTTGAGGCATGATGCCAAAATGACTATTCAGGCTTTATATCTGCAATGCCTCGACATATTGACACAAAACTTTGTATGTGTCACTGTCTCCTTACTCTGACCACACCACATCAATTTCGTAACAGCGCCACCTTTTGGTCAAAAGTGACAATCCATTAAATCATATTTTGAATCACTTTTTACATGATTTTTCAGCCATTTCGCCTAAAATCCTCTTTAAATGTCTTTAATTGCTCATTGTTGCAGTTGGTCTGACACTTTCAGACATGTTGGCATGTCTTGTCGTCTTATTCTGCTTGGCCCCGGTAATTGCTGCTTGCAGCTATATTTATTATTATTATTCTTCCGCCATGGGAGTCTATGGCAGCCCATAGAACCGATTGCGGGAAAGTTGTTTTGGTTTGACATTCTGATAGAGGACCGTCTCAACATTAAATACACCAATTTTGGTGTTTCTAAGTCATTCCCTCTAGCGCCACCACCTGTCCAAAGTTTCACTTTTATTTTGCTAATAACTTTTGAACCGTAAGGCCAATTAGCGAAATTCTTTTTTCCTCTGATTCCTGAGCTCATGGCGATTCGATTGCACCCTATGACGTCATTTGCCGTCATAAAAATATGGCCGCCATCTTGAATTTTCAAAAAAAGCTACTTTTTCGAACTCGTCCTAGACGGTTTGTCCGATTTGCACGAAAATTGAACCAGATCATCTTCAGGTAGTGCTGACCAAAAGTTATGGAATTCAAATGGATTCGTCAAACCGTTTTCAATAAACGCACAAATACATTTTACGTAGCGCTAGCAAAAACAGTCGTAAGGCCGTATCTCCGCAACGGTTTATCGTATTCAGACCAAACTTGGTACTTGTACTCACAAGCATGACCTGAGGCTACATGCTGCGTTTCGGCGCAGCGCCACCTACTGGTCCGGAGATATGAAAAATGGCTATTTTTGCTTATAACTTCTGAACAGTTTGTCCAAAAATCATACAATTGGTCTCGTTAGATTCAGGGCAACATGCCGAGTCGACTGATATCCAATTTGACCATATCGGTCATTTTGGCTGTCGGCCATTTTGAATTTTGTGCTAAAATTCTGTATTTTATGAACGCATGAACGGATTGTTACGAAATGTGGTATGGGTCATCAGCACGATGCCCTGAATGAGCGTGAGAAGTTTCGAAACAGCGCCACCTAGTGGTGAATTTTTTTTTTCAAATGCTTATAACTTTGGGTGTGGTCGACTTATTTTCACGAAACTCATCTTTTTAGACTCCTGAATCGTTGCCGAGTCCTACGATACCAAACATGCTAGGTTTCGCCTTACGGTTTGTGTAGCGTTGTGATTTAGCGCTTAAAAAACATTTGGCTATATCTTTGAAACCGCTAGTCCGATCGAGACGAAACCACCGTCAGAAGTTTGGAAACATAGGTCGATAGCTATACGCCAATGCCCAAATGCGAAAATATTGATGTTTAGGGGTAGTAATATTCAATCAAAGTCATGTGTCAGTCATTTTTTTCGTGTTTTTTCATATAAATGTCTATAACTCCGAAGCAAATTGAGATTTTTGCACCAAAATCGACACATATATGTATGGGCTCACTCTGAGGACACATTAAAAAAATGGTGGGACTGAGCCTCTTGGTGGCGCTATAATAGAACAAAACATGAAATTCCCATTGACTTCAATGCAGTTTTGTGAAATAAAATGCTATACTAAACAAATGTATTGGTGTAATATTACGAAACTCAGAATGTGCCATCAGCACCATCCCCTGAAGGTACCCAAAATATTTAGAGACAGCGCCACCTAGTGGTCAAAAGTTATAACAACATTTCCAAAACTGCTAATAACTTTTGAATACATCGGCCTATGTAAATGTCACTGGTCTTAATAGATTCCTTGGGTCAAGCCGAGAACATAGATACCAAATTTTCCTTATTTGGTCAAACTTCTTGTCCGCCATCTTGATTTTCATTCAAAACCTACTTTTTCGAACTCCTCCTAGACCGTTTGTCCGATTTTCACCAAAATCGAATCGTATCATCTCCAGACCGTGCCGACTAAAAGTTATGGATTTCGTGTCGATAGACGAAACCGTTTTCGTATAGCGCAGCAGCAAAGTTGAGGCATGATGCTAATAGCATTAATTAAGGCTTTATCTCTGCAATGCCTTGACATATTGACACCAAACTTTGTATGTGTCATTGTAACTTCACTCTGACCACATCACATCAGTTTTGTAACTGCGCCACCTATTGGTCGAAAGTGATAATCCATCAAATCATATTTTTAATTATTGTTTCTATGATTTTTCAGGCATTTTGCCTAAAATCCTCTTTAAATGTCTTTAATTGCTCATTGTTGCAGTTGGTCTGACACTTTCAGACATGTCGGCATGTCTTGTCGTCTTATTCTGCTTGGCCCCGGTAATGGCTGCTTGCAGCTATATTTATTATTATTATTATTCTTCCGCCATGGGAGTCTATGGCAGCCCATAGAACCGATTGCGGGAAAGTTGTTTTGGTTTGACATTCTGATAGAGGACCGTCTCAACATTAAATACACCAATTTTGGTGTTTCTAAGTCATTCCCTCTAGCGCCACCACCTGTCCAAAGTTTCACTTTTACTTTGCTAATAACTTTTGAACCGTAAGGCCAATCAGCGAAATTCTTTTTTTCTCTGATTCCTGAGCTCATGGCGATTCGATTGCACCCTATGACGTCATTTTCCGTCATAAAAATATGGCCGCCATCTTGAATTTTCAAAAAAAGCTACTTTTTCGAACTCGTCCTAGACGGTTTGTCCGATTTGCACGAAAATTGAACCAGATCATCTTCAGGTAGTGCTGACAAAAAGTTATGGAATTCAAATGGATTCGTCAAACCGTTTTCGATAAACGCACAAATACATTTTACGTAGCGCTAGCAAAAACAGTCGTAAGGCCGTATCTCCGCAACGGTTTATCGTATTCAGACCAAACTTGGTACATGTACTCACAAGCATGACCTGAGGCTACATGCTGTGTTTCGGCGCAGCGCCACCTACTGGTCCGGAGATATGAAAAATGGCTATTTTTGCTTATAACTTCTGAACAGTTTGTCCAAAAATCATACAATTGGTCTCGTTAGATTCAGGGCAACATGCCGAGTCGACTGATATCCAATTTGACCATATCGGTCATTTTGGCTGTCGGCCATTTTGAATTTTGTGCTAAAATTCTGTATTTTATGAACGCATGAACGGATTGTTACGAAACGTGGTATGGGTCATCAGCACAATGCCCTGAATGAGCCTGAGAAGTTTCGAAACAGCGCCACCTAGTGGTGAATTTTTTTTTTCAAATGCTTATAACTTTGGGTGTGGTCGACTTATTTTCACGAAACTCATCTTTTTAGACTCCTGAATCGTTGCCGAGTCCTACGATACCAAACATGCTAGGTTTTGCCTTACGGTTTGTGTAACGTTGTGATTTAGCGCTTAAAAAACATTTGGCTATATCTTTGAAACCGCTAGTCCGATCGAGACGAAACCACCGTCAGAAGTTTGGAAACATAGGTCGATAGCTAAACGCCAATGCCCAAATGCGAAAATATTGATGTTTAGGGGTACTAATTTCCAATCAAAGTCATGTGTCAGTCATTTTTTTCGTGTTTTTTCATATAAATGTCTATAACTCCGAAGCGAATTGAGATATTTTCACCAAAATTGACACACATATGTATGGGCTCACTCTGAGGACACGTAAAAAAAATTGTGGGACTGAGCCTCTTGGTGGCGCTATAATTGAACAAAATATGAAATTCCCATTGACTTCAATACAGTTTTGTGAAATAAAATGCTATACTAAACAAATGCATTGGTGTAATATTACGAAACTCAGATTGTGTCATCAGCACCATCCCCTGAAGGCAACCAAAATATTTCAAGACAGCGCCACCTAGTGGTCAAAAGTTATAACAAAATTTCCAAAAAGGCTAATAACTTTTGAATAAATCTGGCTATTGAAATGCCACGGGTCTTAATAGATTCCTTGGGTCAAGCCGAGAACATAGATACCAAGTTTTCCTTATTTGGCCAAACTTCCTGTCCGCCATCTTGATTTTCATTCAAAACCTACTTTTTCGAACTCCTCCTAGACCGTTTGTCCGATTTTCACCAAAATCGAATCGTATCATCTCCAGACTGTGCCGACAAAAAGTTATGGATTTCGTGTCGATTGATGGAACCGTTTTCGTATAGCACAGCAGCAAAGTTGAGGCATGATGCCAAAATGACTATTCAGGCTTTATATCTGCAATGCCTCGACATATTGACACAAAACTTTGTATGTGTCACTGTCTCCTTACTCTGACCACACCACATCAATTTCGTAACAGCGCCACCTTTTGGTCAAAAGTGACAATCCATTAAATCATATTTTGAATCACTTTTTACATGATTTTTCAGCCATTTCGCCTAAAATCCTCTTTAAATGTCTTTAATTGCTCGTTGTTGCAGTTGGTCTGACACTTTCAGACATGTTGGCATGTCTTGTCGTCTTATTCTGCTTGGCCCCGGTAATGGCTGCTTGCAGCTATATTTATTATTATTATTATTCTTCTTCTTCTTCTCCGCATTGAATTGCATTTTTGAGGGCCTAAACATGCTCGAAAACTCACGAAACTTTGCACACGCGTCAGAACTGGCGAAAATTTACATCTGATATAGGTTTAAGAATTGGACGGGGCAAAATGGCTCGATAGCGCCACCTATAAAAGTTCAACGGAGTGCGCCTCCCGCAACGTTCCACGTACGTGCACGAAATTCGGTACATACGTGTAATGACCTAATACCTACAAAAAAGTCTCTTGAAGCATAGCCCTAAACACAACAGGAAGTCAGCCATTTTGAACTTCCTCTCAGATTTTTGTGCAGTTTTTGCCATTTTCAGGCCTCGTACTTTAACGAACTCCTCCTACAGTTTTAATCTGATCATCTTCAAATTTGGTGAGTGTAATCTTAAGGCCTTTGCGACGTTAAATTGCGAAGATCTTGAGTTTTCGTCAAAGGGCGGGTCCTCGGCGGCCTGACAAATTTCGATGTTTCGCCATGAAACAGGAAGTTGCTGTAACTCAGGCATGGAATGTCCAATCTGCCCCAAACTTCACACTTTTGATAAGCATTCTGTCCTGAACACATGACCATGCTCATATTCAGTTACAGTCATAGCGCCACCTGCTGGCAACAGGAAGTGACATGTTTAACACTGTTATGGACTCCTAATAACATATAAAAAAGTGCCAGCAAGTGCTAAACATGCTAACAACATACTAGAAGCATGCTAAAACATGCTAGCAAACTCTTAGCTAAGTGCTAAAGCATGCTATTATTGCAATTAAATAGGAATTTGCTGTAACCCAGGCATGGAATGTCCAATCTGCCCCAAACTTCACACGTTTGATAAGAATCATGGCCTGAACACATGTCTATGCTCAAATTCAGTTATAGTAATAGCGCCACCTACTGGTAACAGGAAGTGTCATGTTTAACACGTTGATGCCATTCTAGCAACATGTTAAAAATGCCATTGAGTTCTAAACATGTTAGAAACATATTAAAACATGCTAGCAATACTTAGCTAAGTGCTAAAGCATGCTAATTCAATGAAACAGGACTTTGTTGTTACTCAAGAAGGCAATGTACAATCTACCCCAAACTTCACACGTTTGATAAGAGTTATCTTTTGAACACATGTCCATGCTCATATTTAGTTATAGTCATAGCGCCACCTGCTGGCAAAAGGAAGGGATGTTTAACACTGTTCTTGACTCCTAATAACATATAAAAAAATGCCAGTAGGTGCTAAACATCCTACCAACATACTAGAGACATGATAAAACATACTAGCAAACACTTAGCTAAGTGCTAAAGAATGATATTACTGCAATTAAATATGAATTTGCTGTAACTCAGGCATGGAATGTCCAATCTGCCCCAAACTTCACACTTTTGATAAGCGTTCTGTCCTGAACACATGACCATGCTTATATTCAGTTACAGACATAGCGCCACCTGCTGGCAACAGGAAGTGACATGTTTAACACTGTTATGGACTCCTAATAACATATAAAAAAGTGCCAGCAAGTTTTAAACATGCTAACAACATATTATAAACATGCTAAAACATGCTAGCAAACTCTTAGCTAAGTGCTAAAGCATGCTATTATTGCAATTAAATAGGCATTTGCTGTAACTCAGGCATGGAATGTCCAATCTGCCCCAAACTTCACACTTTTGATAAGAGTCATGGCCTGAATACATCTACATGAGAATGTTCATTTATAGTAATAGCGCCACCTACTGGCAACAGGAAGTGACATGTTTAACACGTTGATGCCGTTCTAGCAACATGTTAAAAATGCCATTGAGTTCTAAACATGCTAGAAACATGTTAAAACATGCTAACAATGCTTAGCTAAGTGCTAAAGAATGCTAATTCAATGAAACATGACTTTTTTGTTACTCAAGAAGGCAATTTCCAATTTGCACCAAACTTCACACGTTTGATAAGAGTTCTGTCCTGAACACACATCCATGCTCATATTCAGCAATAGTCATAACGCCACCTATTGGCAACAGAAACTGACATGGTTAACACAGTAATGCAGTACTAACCACATAATTATTGTGTACTAAGCATGCTAGAAACAGACTAAACATGCTAGCAACACTTAGCTGAGTCATGAAGCATGCTATTATCACCATTATACAAAACATTTTGTTACTAACTTTGTCATACTCTTACTATATATACCTCCTTAAATGTACATTTCCCAACCATGCTCTGTCTTCCTAAAGCCACCGAGTGTTGATGGCACGGGTGCGAGGGCCCTTTCATCGCTGCTTGCAGCTTTAATTAATTTTTACTTTTGGTGTGAAAGGGCCTTTATGTTTGCCAAAAAAAAAAAAAAAAAAAAACTTCTGTATTTTTGGTTATTAAAAAACAAAAACAACCCAGGTGCAAAAAAGCAACACAAACGTAATGTAACGCTTTACTTTCCATAAAAAGTAACTAATGAAATTAATTACTTTTTTTAGGGAGTGACGCAACTTTTCCCAACACTGTCAGTTAGGACCTATAGGCAGAAGCATTTCTATTCTGAGGCCCTGGTGTGCAGGTGTCCCATTGCAGAAGCCATAGCCTGTCAAGGGCCCCTTTTATAATCCATCTCAGGTGATCCAATCACAAGCCGTCAGATGATGCAGATTGCATTTACACCTGATATTAACACGCAGACCACTGGAACGGATGCCTGAAGTGTTTGTTTACTGAAGGCAGCCAGCTACAGGAGCTTCCATCTGTTCAATAGGCAATGTCAGTGTCCTTAACTACTTAAGCAATTACAGAAGCAATGTATTGGTTAATTATAAACGAATGAGAATCTACTGCAGTTGAATGAATGCAAGCAAATCGTTACATAAGTATCCCTCTACAAACACCACGTTCTTTTTTAGGAATAGGGGGGTCATGATAGCCCACAAAGAGTTATATATGGCACACTATGGCAAATGGTAATTCATTATGTGTAGCTCTGCTAGGCTGTAAATAAGCCTGTAATAATGAAACAGCTTTAAGGAGCCTCTTCCGTCTGTTCGCCATTTGTTTGTTTTTCCTTTCCAATATCTGTTACTCCTTTTGTTTTGATTGGCTTGATTGATCATGCTCTGCTTTGAGGTCCACAGGCTATCTGCTGGGACAACCAGCAACACTTTCTCACACACACACACACACACACACACACACACACACACACACACACACACACACACACACACACACACACACACACACACACACACAGTCTGCACTATATACACACACATATATATATATATGTTATTTTATATAAAATATTTTGTCAGCTTTTCCTTAAAAAAAAAAACTTACACCTACTTATTTCCCGGGTTTAAATTACATTTTGAATGCTAGACTTTTGGACTGCACTATAGCTTCTTAACAAATAAAAGCAAACCAGAATTATACACTACCATTAAAAAACAAACAAAATTTTTTTTGCCAGAAATTAATATTATTATTTAACAAGGATATATTAGATTGTTTGAACGTAATAGAAAATACATTTATAATGTTAAAAAAAGATTTATATTTCAAATAAATTCTGTTCTTTTGAACTCTATTCTTCAAAAGATTGCTGAAAAAAAATGTATTAGTGTTTTTACAAAAATATTGAGCAACACAAATGTTTTCAATATTGCTAATAATAAATATTTCGTACGCACAAAATCCACATAAAAGTTTTTTTTTTAAACATTGAAAAACCTTTCTGAGGAACCTTACTTTAATTGTTGAACACGTCATCTTAAAAAAAAACTGATTATGAAACGTATCAACCTGTACACAAACCTGTAGAGAGCAGGGACATGTTGTGTCTGAGTGGACATTAGGCAATTACCAAACCCGTTATTCCACTCCCCATTGCTATGAGCTGCATGGCCAGAGCTTTAAGCATTGTGTTCAGAAGGCTCGCATTGGAGTTAAAAAAGGAAAACAAAAAGGGCTGACTCCTCAGTGGGATTTTAATTTGGCACATATTCCCCTAATCCATCCTCACTGTGGGGTGCGCACATGCTGCCTGGACAATGGAGAGGCCACAGCTATAGGGCTAATTATGTGTTGTTAGATGGAGGCCTTGATATGAGCTCTGGCATGAAGTGTTTGATTTAATCAGACTGAACAGGAAAAAGAAGCCAGACTAATGATTTAAAAAGGAGGATGGTTACATTCTTTTGTTCCATGGGGAAGAGCTATTAAGTTGTTTTTTTGTTTAAAAAAAAAAAAAAGCAGAAGTGCAGAACTAATACAATACGAAAGAGATATGAAAATGTTAAGGTGTGTGCAATAATAGCAAAAAGCATATTACATTTTTGAGAAAAAACTAATTCTCACATTTTTCTAAACAATTTTAAATATAAAAACATTTTATAAATGCACAACATTCTTATACACATCATCAAATTTTGAAAATGATTTTAATAAAAACATATGTAGGGAATGTGTATAACCTTTCAATTGTCCGGATCTGAGTTCATGAGTGGACTTTAAATCAAAGCCTAATTTAAGTATTAAAGGGTTAGTTCACCCAAAAATGAAAATTATGTCATTAATGACTCACCCTCATGTCGTTCCAAGCCCCTAAGACCTCCGTTCATCTTCGGAACACATTTTTAGATATTTTAGATTTAATCTGAGAGCTTTCTGTTCCTCCATTGAAAGTCAATGGACGGCATACTGTCCATGTCCAGAAAGGCAATACAGACATCATCAAAGTAGTCCATGTGACGCGCTGCGCAAAAACACTACGTGAACTCACTCGAGGCCCAGAGAAAAGGAAATTAATAGTGGAATAAAGTCGTTATTTTTGCTTACTTTTTGCGCACAAAAAGTATTCTCGTCGCTTGATAAACTTAAGATTGAGCCACTGATGTCACATGGACTACTTTGATGATGTCTTTATTGCCTTTCTGGACGTGAACAGTATGCCGTCCATTGACTTTCAATGGAGGAACAGAAAGCTCTCGGACTAAATCTAAAATATCTTAAACTGTGTTCCGAAGGTGAACGGAGGTCTTACGGGCTTGGAACGACATGAGGGTGAGTCATTAATGACATAATTTTCATTTTTGGGTGAACTAACCCTTTAAGCTATTATATAATCTAAGATATCCAAGAATTAAACTTTTCCCTCATGCAGCATGGGATCTTCATCGGGTGTCAGGCATTGGGTGAGGGGCTCCATCACATCCTTTCACTAGTCTGGACCTACTAAGCAGCCATTTGGGAGTCATGGCATTTTACTGCTATTAGATTTACCAGGCTACAGCTGTGGACAGTATTTTGTGATGACACATTTCCAGTTGAACTTGTTTATAGGCCTTTTCTCTTGATTAAAGGGAAAGGCGAACCTGGACACCACTGTGTGCTGAATCACTCTCAGTGCCCTGCAGCTGACCATGATTTGGCCTGAATTGCTTATGTATGATGTGAGGTCTGGTTGAACAGAAAGACAATGGCAAAGCCGCACCACCCAGCTACAGCATGCAAAGATTAAAAGAGGTTCATTCTGTATTGGTCAAGTCAAGTCACCTTTATTTCTATAGCGCTTTTTACAATTACAGATTGTATCAAAGCAGCTTCACAGTGATAACATGAAAATAATACAACAAAGTTTGTTTCTAGAAGAAAATTGCGTCATCGTCCACCTTAAGTAAGGCAGATCAATACTATTGTTGAATATTAAATGTCCCCTAAGCAAGCCAAAAGCCAAGGCAACAGTGGCAAGGAACCAAAACTCCATCAGGTGACAGAATGGAGAAAAAAACCTTGGGAGAAACCAGGCTCAGTCGAGGCCAGTTCTCCTCTGGCCAACGAGCGAACAGTGTATGATTATGATCCAGGCAGCATTACAGGTCAGAAGTCAGATCAGAACATTCAGAATATTGGTGTGGTGTAAATTAACAGTCACCTTGGCAAAACTGAAGATTCTTTCATTATTTACTCACCCTCATGTCATTCCTAACATGTATGACTTTTTTCTTTGGTACACAAAATAGATATTTTAAAGAACATCTGTGTCCAAACAACAAATGAATAATGAATGAATAAATGACAAAATTTTCCTTTCGGAGAAAACCATCCCTTTAATTGATCAATTTAATAAATGTAACATTAATTGTTAGATCTATTATGCTCCAAAATCAGCTTAAAGGCCCACTGAAGTGCCTTGAAACATGCAGAATTATTCAATGTGTTGGCGTAATTTCGCCTGAAACAGGAAGACAGAGCGAGACACTTTTTAAAAAAAATAGCCAATAGTGTTTCATTTATCACAGCTCGGCCAGAGTCGTTGAGCTCGGTAAAGCTGCAGTTTCCTCCTAATCTCTAACAGTTTCTCCTCCAAATCTCTTCCATAGCGCTTTAAAATACAGCATTCTGTTCAAATGGGTCCGATACGTTTTGTGGTCCGAATTGTTTCCTATCCCCTATATAGTGCACTATGTGCCATTCAGCATGTAGAAAATAGTAAATGTGTGAACAAGTGACTGATTTTAGCCGCAGCCTCCCTACTTATTTATAATGTAGGGGGCGGGACGCTTTAGATTCTAGAGAGCATTTGATTGGACAGGAAATCTGATGAGAAGCTGAAGTGCAGAGGGATGCCATCAAAATCATTGATCCATATTGGGGGAAGTAAGAGACTGTAAGTTTTGAACACATATCTTTTAAATTTAAATTTTGTCATTGTTTTGGAGCACACTACAGCAAGGCTAACATATTCTTACTAAAAAACAAAAAACTTCCATTTTAATTTCATGGGGACTTTAAGCCAGTGTTGTTATTGTTAACTAAAACTATATCAATATGACTATATCATTTTCTGTAATAGAAATAATGTTGAAATAAAAGAAAATGTAAATATTAAAAGAAAAACTTACATGAAAATTAGAAATGGTGCCTTCACTGCCTTGGTAACTACCTGAAATTAAAGTTAAGTTTAAGATGAATTACTAGAATTAATAAACTAAAACTGACAAAAATCAAAATGAATTTAAGCTATATAGGAATAGACAACATTACTAAAACTTAAACTAATATTAAAATAAAAACTGAAAACTTAAAAAAAAAAAGATAATTCAAAATATGAATAAATACTATGATAGTATAATACTAAGATAACACTAGTTTAAGCTGGATTTTCTAGGTTATGTGGTTGTTTAGTGATTCTGACTTACGCAGACAAGCTCAGATCATTCACCCAACAGCATGCCAGGGGCAACATTTCCTGACTCAAACACCTTCACATACCAACACCTTTCCCTTTTCTGGAAGGCTTTTAAATAACAATACATCCAACTGAGTTCTAATGCAAACATAGTATGCAGGAGACACACAGTGCCATGTTTCTCTTTTGTAATGGACCCCGGTGAAGAGTCAAAAGGACAGTTCTGCAGAAATGCAGACATTTCCCTAACAATAGGATGTCATCAGCCTATCTTCTCTTTGAGATGCTAATTCACATGTTGAGCTGTGTTTGACGCCCAGAACCTCATAAGTGACTATTAATCAAAAAGCACTTCAGGGCTGTGATCCACTGTCTCAACCATCCACACTCCTGTGATAATTAAATTAGCACTAGCCATAGCATCTCCCCCGCTCAACATATTCAAAAATAGCACAGTTTTGTTAAGCAAACATCTGACATGTAAATTACAGCTCGCAGAGTGTTAAGCCAGTCAATATGCTTTTGAGGAAAAAGGCTTAGGAGAGCAGGGAAACAAAATGCTCTTAATGCATTTTGCAATTTAACAGAGAAAAATGGCTCACTCGTACCTCATTAAGGTTAATAAAGTTCAAAAGTTTGTAAAAGATTTGTATAGAGTGTGCTATGACTCTTGAAGTAATCATTTTATAGTAAATAAAACCTGTCATTGTATAGCAGAAGAATTAGCATTAGCATCTTTAGTGCAATGATGGGTGATTGAGTGATGCTAACATTCAGAAAGTCAAATATTGGTCCTATTTCAAGACTTCCTTCACTCTCTAGAGAACAATTCAGTCTAGACATACCCCACAAACCTCCCCACCCAACACACACTCACAAAGTAAACCAGCACTGGGGCTAATGTTGTTCTGTATTATCACCATTGATTAAAATAAGCCCCTGCTCTCTTGCCAGTTTACAGCTGAGGTCCCGGTCTGGGTTTTATGAAGTGCTAGCTACTTCACTTCATTATGGTAACTGGGTTACATTAGTTGTGCACAGCTGTAGGCAGAGGAAAATATCCATCTGTATGCCAGTTTCATTTTCTCTCTTCTCAGCCCCAGGCGTATACATAATCTCATCCGCTCACACACTCACACTCACACGATCCCGTCTCCTCTTTCTTCACCTCATCCTCAACCCTAGATGAGTAAAATATAACACCCATATCTAGCATGAGACTGATGAGGGCCATGCTCTTATAAAAAGCACACATAAATGGGAACACATAACAAATGCCAAGCCTGATTACATTTTATTTGATCTTTCAGCTATCTTTCTTGTGAAGGTAGTTTAAAGGGTCAAATTGACAACATGGAGTACCTGCATTCATTTAACCATTAACCTGGTTAATGTGGCCACAAGGTGTAATAGAATGTAATACAAGTATGTAACGTTAACCTGGACTACAATACAAAAAAAGTTAATTCACAGAGTTCTACAAAAGAGATTTTCCTGTCTTGAAAGAAACATAAATAGCTTTGGACGAATGTTCGGTTGCCTCAACACACCTGCCCGGAAGTTTCTAGTATGCCATTGGAACAGTTATATGACTTTTTTCGGGTTGAATGGTGGTCGTCTCGCACCCCCCAAGCGCCTGTGAGCCGAAAAACCACACTGTTAGAAAAATCTGTAGAAATTACAGTATTACTGGCAGCTACTTGCCAGTAACTTACTGTAGATTTAAATTGATGTTATTTACTGGCAATAATTTGTTTAAAATTAAATGAACATTAAACATTAACAAGTCTTTATCTTTACAGAATAAAACTAAAATAACATCCTCATGCAAAGCATTCTGGGAACCAAAATCTGAAGGAAAAAAACAGAAAAAGGTTGATGAAGATTTCTGGTTCCCAGAATGCTTTGCATTAGATTGTTATTTTATAATTTTATTCTTTAAAGACAAAGACTTGTTAATGTTTAATGTTCATTTAACTTTGAACAAACTTTTGCCAGTAAATGACATAAATTTAAATCTACAGTAAGTTACTGGCAAACAGCTGCAAAATTACAGCAAATTTTTTCCAGTGCACCCTTGCAACTTTGGGCTGGCGGGCAAAAAAATCTGCTAAAATTCTGTCATTATTGCGCTCCCTCACGCTGTTCGAACCCGAATTAAGAAGATGTTTTAAAGAATGTCCCATCTGCTTTGATGTCGTTGATCTATTGCCTCTGGTATCTGAGAGTCGCCAACGAGTTTTTCGACATTGTTGTCAAATATCTATTCTGAAGCTGTAGGGGGAGCTCTATAGAGAAACCTGCGAGCAAAAAGCGAGAATACAGCGAAGAAATCCCCGAAACTGCATAGCCCTGCTTTAATTGGAGTTGGAGCTGAACCCTGCAGGACAGAGGCTCTCCAGGAACAGGACTGGACACTCCTGCTATAGAGGCAGTCTAGACTAATAAATAAAATACAAAAATATTACAACAAATAAAGAATAACTTTAATATATAATGCTGTACAATTTCTATAGATTAATAGTTTTATATTGAACCATTTTGTCCTATTATGCAATTCATAATTGGAGTAGTTACCTTACATTACCTTACAAAAGAACTGAAGCACAATATTTTACCTGTATCTTTTCCCATATTTTAAAGGTCCTATTCCATGGATTATTTTTATTATTTTATCATGTTTCCAGGGGTGCCCTTATAATGTTAGTATGTTTTTTGGATCAAAAATTGTTATAATTTAGAAATAAAAGGCATATTTCCTAGCCTGATTTCATTCCCTGGTTTGAACACTCTGTTTGAAGGGGCGTGTCTGCTGTGAGACTTCAGTGTAAAAGCCCTCTGCTGTGATTGGCTGAAATGCTTGCATATGAAATATCTGGCATTACATGTGGAACTATCTGGAAAACTTTTACTATTACAGCTATTATACGTTTGTACTATTACAGCTATCGGGATTAACGAATCGTGAGAAGTTTTTTAAGTATTTAGATCTATTTCAATCAATACGCCTGTGTTCCTGTGGGCGGAGGTTAGTCTAAACACGGTTCTGGTGATGTCATTAATGAAGGAAGTAGAGGGGTGTAGTCCAATCCAGCCGTTTTTTGTAGTCAGCTTCTGGTAAATAAAATATCTCACTTGGCATTGAACTTTGAGCTTTATAATTTTACAGATATTATTTATACTCTAACAACAACATTACACACTAACTAAAGTTTGAAACATGGGATCACGAAGAACGGGACCTTTAAAACCCTGTGAATGGGAAAAAAAATGAAAAAGTGGGTGGCTAAACACTTACATTTATGAATTCCTTTGTAAACAAACTAACCTTTTGTGATAAAATTTGCCTGTTTTGATCAAGATAATCAAAATGATTTAAGGTCACTTGATTTATTAATAGTTTCCCCGACCTTATCAAACAATTAAATCATTTTACACTAACACTGGCATAAACTACAGAGAAAATGTAATTTGAATGGCTGCAACTCATCAATTAAAAACTAAAGTATATTGTAGTGGTCTCGTAAATAGTCCTGGCTAGACTTCAGACAGAGAGTGTATTGTTTGAATTTGATGCTTCTTCTTGGTGTTGCATGTCTTGCTTGTAACTTTGCTCTGCTAAACCGCAACTGATCTGAGCCTAATAAGCTCACCTTTGACCCCATCACATATGCCCGTCTGATCTGGTGTCTGAGCACAAAGTGGCCTTTACCCTTGACCGAACATTTGCCTAAGAACTACTGACTTCTGCATTCACACAAACACACATACTCATAATCACTCTCATTGTTGAAGCAAAAGTACAATACTTGAAACCTAAACAATGTGCCTAATAAGTTACATTCAAGCCACAAGGGCGGTTAAAGGTGAAGTGTAAAAATTTCTGCAAAACAGGTTTCCCCAAACACTCACCATCTTCAAATGCTCAGACAAACAGGTAGTCCCGCCCCAAACTCACACCTTTGGTTAGTGTTCGGCTGGGCTGGTCAGGCTGCTCAAACACACAAAGCAATCTTTTAAAAGCACAACAGAGCCACAGAATTATAGTATTTCTTGGGAGAAATCAACCTGTAAATGGCTTACTTTTAGTTGAGTCATGGGAAAGGATGGAGTATTTAGACATCAATAAAATTATACACATCACCGTTAATTATTATTTTTTAGTACTAACCTCTATTCAATATTAACAGTGGTCCTTCTAAAATCTAAACAATGAAGTAAGAGGAAAGCTGTTAGTTTCCTCTCACTAATGACTCAAGCCAACATAAATCACACACAGATCATTTCCAATGGTTAACTTTTTACATTACACATGAAGGGACATGTTTGACAGTCTAATATGTGCAAGACAAGCAAACATTTCATTAAAGTTAAAAACATTATAGAAATGGAAATAAAATGTTCAAAATGTCAAAATCAATAACTAAAGTATTTATATATTGTACCATTGCTTCTTTGATGAATAGAATGTTCAAAAGAATCACATTTATTTTAAATCCATTTCTTTGTTACAATTTAAAGGTCTTTACTGTCACTTTTGATTAATAAAAGTATAAAATGAGTGGCAGACTACTGTTCCAGCCCAGCTCCACCAACAGATTTAAAAACTCTTTCGTCCCACTGGCCATCAGACTGTACAACAGCTCCTAGTCATGGCAGGGAGGACAATAGACAATTGGATAATTTCTACCTCCCTCTGCACTCTTTACCTCAATTTGCACTGTTTACTGTTTTGCACTGTTTATTGTGGCTATTGTGTTATAAGTTAAGTTAATTTTATTTTAATTTGAATAGGTTTAATGTAGGCTATGTATGTTTTCGTATGCTACTGGATACTTGAATTTCCCTCGGGATAAATAAAGCATATATCTATCTCTATCTAAAATCTTTTAAGTAATAAGTAAAAATCTTACTGACCCCAAACTTTTGAACAGTATTGTATCTAATGCATTTTTTAGCGCAATTTTCCCCCGGAAATTGCGCTTGTTAACTCATGAATTCTGTTCTGTGCGTCTGTGCGCACCAATCTTGCACTTCTATCTACTCCTCAGCCAGACCACCTAGAGACTTCGGGTTTTCGGCATTATGTTAAGGAAGGTCTAATCTCGGGAACGCACAAAAAAAATCCAGGAAAACATTTACTATCTCTTAGTGTTGTGATCCCATGAGGTGAGAAAATTGCGCTAAAACACTCACCGAGTTTTTATTACTTGTTTTTTTGCTGTTTTTTAGGCCGCTGCATACTCCTACACATTCAGTCGGCCACGAATGCAGTCCAAATTAAACAGCACTTAGGACCTGGCGTCATTTTCTTTGATCTCCATTTCCTTGAGGCCACCAAGAGGATGTGCACAGTGCAGAGAGAGTGTTTGGTTTGTGATGATGTCATGGTTGTCATGGAAGGAGCTCTCTCTTTTCTCTTTCTCTTATTACAACACAAACCTCTCTGTGGGAAAGTGAGGACCGTTTTCTCAAGAACCGGGCTGTCTGTACAATGGCCAAAGTAGGGCTGTTTCTGCCTTTGTGTGCGGCCAAACACTAGCCACTTTCAGTTAAATTGGGACATAGTGCCACACTGGAAACTTGAACAAATTTTCCCAAACATGCCACCCGTTATATGGACCAGCAAATCAATACTCACACCGACTGCAACACAGTAGAGATCACCTTTAATCTAAAAACAGCACTGACCAGCCACTTAATTAGAATGCATTTTAAAACGGTCATGAGCAATAAAACAGGCTTTCTGCTGTTTCCAGATGCGGTGCTGTTTTGTCTGCCGAGCGCATTAATCACAGTGGGGACTGAGTGATGGCACTTGGCTGTAGCTCTGTGCAATGTTTGGCTGCTGGAAGGAGCAGGGATGAAAGGCCTCTCTGTATTTAGATTCGGGAGGCTGCTGGGAGCTTGCCAAGCTGCGATCGGCTCATGTTCTGTAACGAACAAAAGCTCAGTGCTGCCTTTATGGCTCTAAACAAAAACACAGGTCTCTGAGAAAAGCAACTATTCAGGATGTGTGGTGTGAAGTGCTGGTGTACCGAACCCTGGACATGACTACAGGACTCAGAGTTTGGATGAACTCTGTTCTTGAAAACCTGAAGATCAGTCGAGATGGTTTATGTACAAAAGTGCCATACAATCTTTTAAAAACAGGCTTTATTGACTGGGTTTCAGCAAGATATGCAACTGTGAGAACACTTCTGCACTGTTGGTATTCCTCGCTGGCAAAGACAGAACCAGAGGGCTGTTTTTAATCAGTCCCTCATCCTATCGCTGAAAATAGCTTGAATATTGAGGTTTGTAAATCTGTCTTGACGGCACTGTATACATAACGTGTCCAAGTGAGGATTCTGCACATCACTGCAGGATAGAAAACAGGACTGCGCTCTGGATGAATGACTTTCATTAAAATATTTCACTGATGACTGAATGTTCCGAGCTTGAGGGTAATTTTTCCCCCCACAAGATAAAGAAAAGGTTGGGGTATTTTTACCAAGTTTCCTTTCACTGGTGTAAATTAAATGCTCTGTATTAGCATGCCAATTGTAATGGATTGTAAATACAAAAAAATTCTAACCACCGTTTTCAGTGGTTTTTAGCATGGTGCTACGCCGTTGGTAAGATGTTTTCAGTGGTTTGTATCTTAATACTATGCAGTTGCTAACCTGTTCTCAATGGTTTTTAGCACAATACGCATTCTCAGTGGTTGCTTAGGCCCCAATATACTTCAAGTGAAATCAAAGAACGACTGATGTAACAATTTCCAACTAAAAGTTTGTTTGAGTTCAAAACAGCAACCAAGGCGAACATTCCAAAAACATTTTCACTCTTGCTGGAAAACACCTTCGAACTACCTTTGCTCTGTGACAATTACGTAGTAGGTAGGTATACTCTGAGGGTCTGCTTTTTTCTTAAAGGGGCTATATGTAGAATTTAGAAACCCTTGTTATTAGCAACACCGGTGGACATTAAGTGAACTGCGGCCAGAAACGTATCTCTCATTGCACGCACTCGTGCACACGTAATGTAAAAGAGACTGAATGTAAATGTTCAAGGTCCCGATATACTTAAGGCGAAATTCTTTTTTCTTTTTCTCCTCTTAGAAGTAAAGAAAATTGGAAATACCTTTGCAGCGATATACTTTTAACGATCCACACACCATCCACCCTGCTAAGAGCGATATTTAGATGAATATGTAAAAATGTGCTTTCCTCTAGTAATAAAATAAACAATAAAAATGAAGGTGGTGAGAAAGCATCTGATCATAGCGATGTGGTTTATGTTTGCACAAGCTCTGCAATTCACCGGCAATGTCGACAAATTAGGTAATTAAAATAACAATTAAGATAGTTTGATTATAAAGTATATTTGAGACTACAGACTATAGTTTGAATTAATCCTGTAATTATGAGATTTCAACTTGTAAAAAGTGTTTACGTCCTCATAGAGGGAATTTTGCAAGCTCCTACTTGTTTCATGTGACTGTTGGCTCACCTGAGCGATTCATTTAGGTGTTGATAATGTTGCCATAAAAACGCATAATTCCTAGTCTGAGGACATGAACAGCTGACCGTTTCACATGTCATAGGACAGAAGAGAGGCTCTTATGAGTGCTCCTAAAAGTCACATCCTCTTAATTTTCCAGGCAAAATGTCCTGAGCCTTTCATACAAAAAACAGTCAGGCTTTCATAAAAATCTAAGAAGTCAGGAAAGGTCTTGTTTTTTAAGTTTCGTTACAAGCCGTTCACACACTGGCGATAAAAAAGTGATTAATACACATGTGGTAAGCAGGGCGGAGTCGAGAGCCGTGGGAACAGAGCAGGCCTGTGCGCCACACCAGTCTAGAGTCTTACGGAGGAGCTCCGGAAGGATAAAAGGAGGACTGACACCAGTGCAAGACGAGAGAGGACAAGGCCTGAACTTTACGTAGTGATTTATTATGCCGCTTTACTTTCATTTTGTTGTTTATTTTGAGATTAAAGTTTACGCTGATCTTTTGCCGGTTCCCGCCAACTTCTCCCCTGAGCCTTTAACTTTGCTACATTGGTGCCGAAATCCGGGAGGAAGGAGGAACGCGGTGGGTTGTGGAGGGGCGGCTGCAGTCTGAGAGGACTGTCACCTGTTGCCTGAGGCAGGAGCCTGCTGCTGTCTGCCATGATGGGGAGAAGCAAGAAATGGGGGTGCACAAAGCCAGAGAAGCTGTCGCCGTCCACCAGGCGGCAGAGTCGTCAGAGGGCAGTCCATCGAGGGGTAGCGCCACCACCAGGCATCGCATAGGAGTTCCTCCAGCTGGTGGAGAACCCAGATAGCAGTGCATTTTGGGAAGTGGACCAAGAATTTTTCCCTCTCTCGTCTCTGTCTCTCCTCATTCTTCCATCTCCTTTTCTCTCGTCGGTCCTTAAACCAGGTGCTGCAGCCACCGTGACGACGGTGTAAAACAAGAGAGGACCAGGCCTGGACTTTATGTTGTGTTTTATTATGTTTATAGGCGGCAGTCATCCGTGAGGGGCTGCCGCCTTACTTTCGTTTTGTTGTTTGTTTATTTTGTCATTTAAGTTTGCGTTGATTGTTTGTTGGTTCCCGCCTCCTTCTTCCCTGAGCCTTTAACTTTGCTACAACATTTCTTACAAATAGCCCATTTAAATTAGAAATTTTCTTCTGTTCAGTCCGTCACGGTCAGACATCCAGGAGTAAAAATTTTAATTCTAATTGAAATCGACACTTACACCGTTTTTCATGTTTAATACTGTAAAGCTGCTTGCTTTAAAGCAATCTATTGTATAAAGTGCTATATAAATATGACGTGACTTGACTGGAGTGTTGAATTGCAGAGCTCATGCAAACATATCCATGTCACTATGATCAGATGCTTTCTTAACTGTTGTTTTCTCACCACTGTTATTTTTTGTTGTGTGTTTATTTTGTTGTTGAAGCATGCAGCACACATTTACATATTCAAATGCAGCTCCCAGAAATGAGGGCGAACACGTTCACACTCCCAGCTCGCAAAGAGAAAAAGAGAGAGAGAGAGAGAGAGAGAGAGAGAGAGAGAGAGAGAGATGTACAGAGATTTCTTTACAATGACCAGCTTTGTTTGATACCTTCCAACAAATCCTCTGCCTGATTGACCACACTGAAGCAATTAAACAACAGGGAAGTCTGCATATCAACTCAAACTCAGTTACATAACTTTGCAACATAAAACCCTGGGCAGCTCTGCATGACATTCAATACTTGGGTTGAAGCATAAGAGCACATTTTTCCTCCCTGACTCAGTAATGGCCAACAGGGAAGCAACTGCTCCTCAGCCAGGGCTTTTGCTAAAACAGACTAAACAATCTGACTGAATGTCAACAACAATCAGAGCAGAGCAGGAAGGCCAAAACACACATTCACAAACACACACATACAGTGCTAGAGACGTTTTGTCCTCTCAATGCTGCTGGTTAGATCAGCAGGGGAATATTCCTAATAATGCTTTAGTTGAAGGGCCTGTGTTCAGCGGTCCAATTATGGCTTGTTTTTCAATTCAGTTGACAAATACATTTTTTTTGCTAATTGCCATCAGTTTTATTTTTCGAGTTCTGCATGCTTGTTATTTGAACAACATCATTATTGCCTAGAAACATAGTTGTGACACAGCAACCTTTTCACTTTAACTATTGTTGTTTCTTTGTTGGTTAAGAAAAACTTTTTTTAAATAAATGAATGGATATTTTTTCCCCCTTTTATTTTATCACCAAATTCTTCTTTAAATAACTGGATTGTAAGGTTTATATATATACCTATATATATATATATATATATATATATATATATATATATATATATATATATATATATTATTTTTTTTATATATATATATATATATATATTATTATTTACACACACAAAAAAAATATTAACGTAAAGGTTGGGATCAGTAAGATTTAAAAAAAAATTATTTAGCAAGGATGCATTAAGTTGGTCAAAAGTGACAGTAAAGACATTGATAGGGTTAAAAAAAGATTTATATTTCAAATAAATGCTGTTCTTTTGAAATTTCTATTCATCAAACAATCTTCAAAAAATGTATCATGGTTTCCACAAAAATATTAAGCAGCTTTGCCATCACAGGAATACATTGCATTCTAATATATTAAAATACAAAATAGTACCTTTAAATTATAATAATATCATTGAATTTTTTATCAAATAAAAACAGCCTTGGTGAGGATAAGAGACATAAACATTTAAAAATCTTACAGATCCCAAACTTGAGTGGCAGTGTATGCTCTCTACACTTTCTCTGTCTTGTGTAAAATGAACCCAGATTATAAAAATCTTGGAAAAATAAATACCATTCACAACAATGCATCCACAAGAATGAATGCTAACTGGCATAAATGCTCGCACACAGCTCTGTATAATTTAATCTGAAAATGCTCACCCAATGAGCACATGCTTCCCCCATGAGAGATAAATCACTAGTTCTAATGGCTCTCAAACTTTCCACTTACTGCATTCCAACCTCCAAACAACAGTACATTCTCTACCAGTTTCTGTGGATATTCAAACAACACATGTGATTCTGTAAAATATAGCGCGAGTAACATAATTATCTTTATAATATAGCTAGCAATAAACAACACCGGAGCATGTAGGCTAATAACCCCAAAGCAGGAGAGAAACAATCCTGCGAGGTTAAACAAAAGGGCTTTTTGTCCATTTCAAAAGAGTCTGCGATCGAGCGTGCCATCAGAGCCTAACAGCAAACCCGCTGTTACTGCGCCACGCTTTCGATTTCAATGACAGCATAACAATATTTACATGGGGGATCTGCATACACACCACGCATGACAATGACTTCACTGTGGAGAAGCACAAATGAATGGATGCGAGTGTCATAGAACTTACCCAAGTGCCAGTGGCTGCAGCACATAATCAGAGTCAGGCTGTTCACAGACGCCGCTCCAGCGACACACACACGCACATGCATACACTCAAACAACCTGCCTGTGCCTGACGACAGGTAATGGGGGACATGCAGTGAAAAATCTGGATTTTTCCATTTATTAGTTTAATTACACGTGGTGCCGAGCAGCAGTCCACACAGTCACATGAACGTGGGCGAAAGGGTCACGTGACAAACCTAGATTCCCCGGGCTAGGAGTAGCCTACCTAGGGGAATATAGGGAGACAGTGAGATGGAGAGCAATGATAGGGGAACACCAGGGGGCACCATCTTCTGGTTCCTTTTTGATTCCCTCAGCCTCTCTGTGCAGGTGGCATCACGCATGCAGATCAAAATGAAACAGGGCGAATGAAAGGAGCTGCGACAGAGAAAGAACCCTGGCGTGAGAGAGTGAGAACACTGCAGAAATGCCTGAGTTTCAATGAATATTTATCAGCTAAGCCACCCCCCATCCCCTTCTTGGAGCAGAGCCTAATTCATTTGAATGCTTGCCTTTGTTAACAGCTAAATCAGCAGGGCCGTTTGCCACTCCTGAGCTGCTGCAAGGCGCACTCTACACTGCGGCACACATGCAATGGATTCCTTGCAAGCAGACACACTTGTCCCTGTACTAACTAGCTCTGCTTCAGGGTGAGAGGCTGACAAAGCCACCATTGTGTAAATGCACACAAACACTTTTCCACACTGTCATGCACCCAGATAACAGCTCTGACACTCTGCTCTTCCTCAACACTCTCCATACCCCAATCTGGTGCACCTAAAGACAATCTGCTCTGCTGGACAACAGCTGATGATCTGATGGGCATTTATCTGCAAAAGTCTTCATAAGACGTGCCTGAGATCGAAACTGAACACCCATAAGAGTAACATTTCACTGTTAAAGTAATCTAAATGATTGTTTATGAATATATTATAATATAAAATGACAAATAAAAGAAATAGAATGTTATATTATACTATATTATTGTAAATTATGACAAATAAAAATATGTTCATTCTAATTCTCAAATTGGTTTTCATTATTGGAATACTTTAATTAAATTACAGCCTAAATTAAAGGTTTGGAAAAATGTATTATTTAGCAATGATTAAAAATGATCAAAAGTGACAGTAAAGATAGATTTGTATTTCAATAAATGTCGTTCTGATCTTTCTATTCATCAAAGAATCCTGGGAAAAAAAATGATCACAGTTACACAAAAATATTAACCAGCACAACTGTTTTCAACTTGGATAACAATAAGAAATGTTTCTTAAGCAGCAAATATCATGTGAGTCTGAAGACTGGAGTAATTCAGCTTTGACATCACAGGAAGAAAGTACATTTAAACAAAGTAAAATAGAAAACAGTTATTTTAAATTATATTGCATCATTTCACAATATTACTGTTTTTACTGTATTTTTGATCAAATAAATGCATCCTTGGTTTAAGCAACTTCTTTCAAAAACATAAAAAAATTCTTACTGACCCCAAACTTTTGAAAGGTGGTGTACTTTACAATTTCAATAATCATCTAAACATCATATCAACAACATCCAAACAACATACCATTTTACTATGTATTTATTTAATTTACATTTAAAACTGTATTTTTTCTTTCTTTTGCATTTGAGGTGAAATATAATGTGAACATATTCTTGACAGGTTTAGTTAGATTCATCTAAAGGAAGCCTGTCCCTTTATTGGCAGTACCCATCCCTGTTTGCCTTGCAAAATAAAATAAACTAGTGGAACACTAAGCTTGCACAAACCTCTTAACATCCGAACCAGCAATGAAACCAACCAGACACACACAGTGAGGCAGACAACGTCTCTTTCCTTCACAAAGCTCATTGAAATTCTGTGCACAGCTCTGGTCAAGGGCGGGCCAGGCAGCAGTGGTGGCATACAGGCATACAGGAGATGCAATCAGCACCTCTCGCCACTGCAGCCACAAAAACAGCTCCAATAATACCAGAGCAACCGCACACATAATAGTGCTTTGTGGCCTGCATGAACCTATGCACAGAAGACAATACCGCCACCCAGCACTGATTTAGTGTCCAAGCAATCACCCTACTTCCATGTTATTCTATAGTAAACCGAGTAAAGCAGATCAAATTTCGTTTTGTGAGAAATGGTTCAGAAATCTTTATGATGCACCCTTCAAACTCTGTCCTGTGATTACATCAAGCAGAAAAGGTTGTTCTCTGCATCATTCACTAAATTCGCCACACTGGTACAATTGGTACATACTGCTAATGGAATAGTTTACACAAAAAAATGTAATTCTGTCAGCATGCAATTATCCTCGTGTCATTCCAAACCTGAATGCTGTTCTTTAACCTGTGGAACATAAAAGGATTAAGGTCACCATGAATTCACAACGGACAGTTCTTATTTTTATGGAATATAGCAGCCTTTATTATAAATTATTTGTCTGTGCACATAATTTTTACTAAATACACGTGCCCTCGTAATCTTTAATCAAACTAACTTCCCCTTCCAACAACATCTTATCACATGACATCACAGCAATAGCAACCAACAATCCAATCAATTCACAAGCAAGCCCCCCCTTCATTTTACAGTAAAGCTTTACAATAAGGTTCAATAGTTAACATTAGTTAACTACCTTAGTTAACATAAACTAATAATGAACTGCACTTCTACAGAATTTATTAATCTTAGTTAAAGGTGCTCTAAGCGATGTTGGGTGACGTCACTTCTAGTTGACATTCAAAGTATTGTCAAACAAAACAGAAGCTAGCTCGACCCTCCCCCTCCTCTTCCTGTCCCCTCCCTTCTGTGCTTTTACGATGTAAATTCGGGACTTTGCACGTTCTTTCTCCTTTTCCCTCTTCTTTGCTATTTGTTCATCAAAACGTTGTCTCTTTGGTCGTGTTTCGGCCATATCAAAATTCAAGAGAATATAATTCTAACGTTAGTCGTCGTCGTTGTCTAGGACATCGGTCCTCTAGCTAACTTCCCTCTTCATGCTTCTCTCTCCTGCACTCCCCACACCCCCGTTCAAGTGCACACGCACTAACCCCCCAAACCCCACCCCCAAATCATTCTTGTCGATTATTGGCTGGAACACTGTTTGTTATGTTTCGTGGTCCAGGCTGGGCCAGTTTGTTTTTCTTGTGGAGCCTGGGCTGTCTACAGAGACCGTGTTTTTTTTAACAGTGTGTTCAAGGGACAGGCAGCTAGCGGATAGTGAGGAGATGTTTGCTGTATGTGACAAAAAATTTTTTGGCCTAAAAAATGTGTGACATCGCTTAGAGCACCTTTAATATTCATTTAAACATTAACTAATACAGTACTTTATTAAAATCAAAGGTTGTATTTGTTAACATTAGTTAATGCAATGTAAACTAACATGAACAAACAATGAATAGCTGTATTTTTATTAACTAACATTAAAAAAGATGAATAAATACTGTAACAAATGTATTGATAATTGTTAGTTCATGTTAGTTAAGACATGAACTAATGTTAACTAATGAACCTTATCGTAAAGTGTTTGACACCAAATGATAACATTGTACAAGCAAGCAACACATCAAAATTCATTACTCACTGATAATCTTCCTCTCTGCTGAAGCTCTGAAATCTCATCTTGAGTTGGGAACAACAGGGTGAGTAAACCAAATGATAAATTCTCAATCTTATAAAATCTTATACTTATAAAAATGATGTCACACCATTCATATTACAACATAGTACTATTTAAGTGAACTGCAGAATAAGCTAAAGCATACACTTTTCTTTTATATACATTTTTAACTTAAATTGTGGTGTTGAAAAAGAAAATTGTTTAAAGTTTTTGACACATTGACACTACACATTATCATTAAATCATGTTCTGTTTGGTAAGTGATGTCCTTGACAGCTTGCATAAGGACATAATGTGAAAATGACAGCATCACATTAGTGACTACAATAACAAAATCTTACATTTATGGGGATTTTTTATTGTTTTTTTTTTTTTGTTTAAAAAATATCCCTCGAAATTAGTAATGTTTAATTTTTACATAATGCATCAATTTGGTGTATATCTTGATTGCAAAAATAAGTTCTATATGCATCTTACTGCAACAATACATTTGAGGATCTCCTTTGCCAAATATTGTTGAATTTTTTTCCATTCATAACATGTGCTAAGTCAATTTTCTTGTTTTGTTGAGTAACAATTAGCCCTGAAACTATTGGTTGTTTGATTTGGGGCACAAAATATCAATTTTTTAAATGAATCCCATGCAAGTTTCTTGGCTCTTGTAACTGTTAGATTGAAAATGTGATATAGATAAAGAGTTACTGTCAGTATGTGGAAGGCTTTAAGAGTCTGACAGGGCAAGCATATGGAGGCTACCAGACTCTGGCACTGAATCTGTGTGACTGTGCCAGGTGAGTGGAGAGCCCTTCAGAGACCTACTGCCAGACCAGACACACTCATTAAAGAAGCTGCTGTATGTGAATCCCCAGCTCTTCTGAACCTCCATGTTTTGGAGGTTCAGAAGAAACCTCCGACCTCCGACTTTGGCCTTTATAGCAGCGCTGATCCAGTAAATGAAGGGAACGAATCAATTGCAAGACAAATGAAAAAACACGAGGCAATGTGAAAGAAACAACACCTCCCCACAAGAAAATACATGCAAAAACACATTCACGAGAGAAAACATCCACCTTTAGAAATATACTTGCACGGTCACCAATCACTGAAGACCAGACACAACAATTAAGTGTCACCATTAGCTTAAACAAGACAGATCTGCATATGCTTAATTTTAATGAGGTAGACTTGGCATGGAGCCTGGACACAGTACCAAACGAGACTCAAAAGAGGGTGAAACACCTGAATCAGAGCTAAAAAATACATAAATAAATGAGAAAATAAAATAATTTTTGGAAGTTAATGAACTAACCCGTCAGGAATAAAGTCAAATTTTTTTGTGACAATCAGTCATATTATTTTTACTTATACAGAATCATTATTCCTGTGGCTGCATGTACCAGGGCAGTGAACCTCTGGCACAGCCACAAAAATGGAATATTCAACTATGTCACCACATATTGCCAAATCCTGGACAACGTTTAAGAATAAACAGAAACACGTCAACTGCACCATTTGGCAAACGGGCAAAGTTGCCCTGTATTTTTGCTTGCTTCATTCACACCATATGATTTGTACTAATTCTATTTATAATACGATTGTATGTAAAAAAAGAGGGACAGGCCCATATATATAGCCTTCTTTTCCTCTGAATGTGTATGTATGTATGAATGTATGCATGGAGGATTTGCCCTTACCTGGCACGCAGCAGAAAGGATTCCCAGAGCGCAGTGTAGGCAGCAGGTTTTAGCAGATTATAGCACACTCAGCACACCGAAAGCAGTGCCAGACATGGCGGCAGGGGGAGACTGGTGGAAACTAGAAGCAACAGCATGAGGGGCAAACCCTCTCGTGAGGACACACACAGGACATATATGCTGGTGCCAACCAACAACACTGTGCCAGCTCACCAAAGGAATGCTCTTTTTTCAGCTCAATAACAACTGATGCCTTTTGGTTATCATGTTTACTTTGTTTCATCTAACAATATAAATGGGTCAATAACATGGCATGCATATTTTTGTGTGCAAAATAATTTGATACATTTATGATATCACTTTATCCTATAAAACCTATTTAGTTTGAATTCATTTTTGGTACATTTAAATAATACATATTATTTTATGTTTTGTTATCCTAAACCCCCAAAATGTCAGGTGGTTCATCTGTCCGAACAAATGAACCGACTATTAATAATATATATATATATATATATATATATATATATATATATATATATATATATATATATATATATATATATATATAATTTTTTTATTATTATTAAATATCATGGCATCCTTTTAGTTTTGAAACCTTTCATTTGAACACATTTTATAAATATAGTTTTAAAGCTATTATTATTTAATATATTATTAAATTAACTGTTGAGATAATTGAAAAACTTTTGTCCAGCAATTTGTATATTCTCAAATGTCAGGGTGGCACAACTGCAAACATGGCTCTTATATTATGAATGGACAAGGTAATAGCAGTAAACATGATAAAGCATCATCCAGAGGACCTCAACTGATCCTTGTGGCAGAGTGAAAAGATGTGTAGATTTCTCTCAAATACTGGTAAAAACTGCTAATTTCAAGTATGGGTATATTGGTACACTTTCCATATCAGGTGGTGCAACTATACAGTATTTATACATTCAACTTTTTGGTTGTTCCACCTGACATAAAAAGAGTCAAAAAATGAATTTAAATACTTTGAAATGTTATTTAACAACTGAAACTTGTTTTAACACATTGTTCATGGCTCAAAAATAATGCATTACATCAGTTTGACCCAAATACGAGGCTGAATTTTTTATTATCACATTACTGGAATCCATACAAGACACTTTAGTTGCACGTTGAAATTCTTAAAGAAATACATTTTGATCTTCAACTGACCTGAGAAGAGAGCATCAAGGAATAATTAATAATACAATAATAATATGAGTCAATGATTACCTCAATATGACGGCCGCTGGCTTATTTGTCGTCAACATGTGAAGCACCATCTTTGTTTCTGAAATGTGGCTAACAATAAAGCAAAGGCCCCCTTTATATTTGCCTTCTGATGTGAGCAATGTGACTAAAAATTAGCATTTTGGGATGAGAATTTTAACAAGTCGCCCTGAACTTGCTCTCCACACAAGAAGATGCTTCAATGTGCCTTCATGTTACTAACTGGAATGCTGCACATTTTTTCCGGGCCTGAATGACCTTGTGCGCCCTCTTGTGGTGAAAACATACAAAAATATGAGGCGATCTGTTTCACTCCTAAAAATTTTCGTCATCTTGATTGAAATTAAGTCTAGCTGTTCAAACCTTATACAAACAATAAGTCACATACAGTAGTAGCCTATTGAGGTAAAAATAGCCTAGACTGCGGAAATTAATAATTTAATAATAAGGAATTTAATAATTCCTTATTTAAGCTATTTATTATATGCAGTGTTATTAGATTATATATTTGTGCACACATTTTATTTATTTATTTATTTTATTTGCCCATGTATAGGCCTATCTTAAATCAAAATAACTTTACGGACACAGACAACAGGTTTATCATGCTGCTTCTTGTCGACAAATATTTTTAATTTGTTTGAGCTATACCTTTGCGGTTTAAATAAAGGCTACATGTCACTTCTGTTTTATTAGCCCAATATTATGAATCTTTTAAATAACCAAACTTCAACAACAGGGCAGATCCCTCCAGCGTATGACACTTTGGGGACGCTTGATCAAGAATGTTTTAATATAGGCCTTCAAGATTTCCTTAGCTTCCTCCGTCCTCATTTTCTTTCCTTGCATTATTCCCTCATCCTAAGGGCAATACAATGGAGCTGAGAGGCGAGGAAAGGAAGAGAGGAAAGAGAACCAGGATGCACACATTAGAAATGAGAAGCACCTCTGATTGCATCCTCGCTCATAGCTCCTCTGGAAGCGTCCTCACTCCTCGTTCCTTCAAGGTGGCTAACTTTGATCTCAGGCTGGAAGACGAATTAACTAGGCATTAATTTAAGAATTGAGAAACACCCCAAATGGTGCTCACTGCAGACAAATGACACCCAGCTTCCCCTCTCTGGACATAATGGGTGGACCTTGGCCTAATTCAACTCTTCTGCCTTGTCCAAATACCCACACTTGCGGTCTTGGCCACTTGAGAGCGTGTGCGCAGGAAGTAAGTGCGCAAGATGTCCGTCTTAAAAATGCCAAAGTGCAATGCCCTTAATGCACACTAAACCCACACTATCTCGAATAGGCTACCGCTTCGGAGCGGTTTGTGATTTAAATTTGTGTCTTCTGTTAGTTACATTGCAACTACTGAACAGACATGTAGAAGTTTATTTAAAAATGCAAGGTATTGAAAATATAACAAATAAAAGCTCAAAAGTTCTACACACACTTGCAGTCTTTATGAACACTTGGGTCAAATAGAGGAAATACGTCATGCAAGTAAAGTGGTCAAGTGCAAAGACTGCAAGTGTGGGTATTTGGACATTTGGGCATTCCTCAGTCTACCTAATGGGTGGAGCTTGTTGACCTAACAAGGTTTGGGGATAGGAATGGCTCTGCCTATCCCTAAACCTTGTTAGGTCAACAAGGATTAGGTTGTGGCTGGAACTTATAGCTCCACTCATTACGTCCAGAGAGGGGGAGCCAGACTTCCCTGCCTGTAATGTGCACTGTCCTGTGGGCTTTTTTTTTTTTTTTTTTTTTCCTGCAGGGTTCGGGCATTATCCCTGCACACAGAACTACAATACTTCTGGATTATTGAAGGCCATTTTTTTGTAAGGGAATGGGTACAAATATAAGATGTCTGCCGTCCTCAAGTGGCTGTCAGAGGAAACGCAACACTTTCAGATCAAGGGTATTTTGCTTAAATATCAGGTTTAGGTAGGCCTATGTCTGTTTTATATGTTAGATAGTAAAATTTAATAATAACATTTTCTCTGGGCAAAACAATGGTTTAATATTTTATAATACCTTTTATATTTTGTTTTGTATAATTATTTTAGAGTATATTTAAATGTTTGAAGGATTCTTTGCTAAGTGTTCATGGCTGGTGGTATAAGTGGTATTAGTGGGAGAGACGTTCTCCTTCCAGAGAACATCTGGGGTCTATACCATGAAGCCCATTTAGGTGGCTATCAGGTATGTTTCAGTTTAGTTTGTGCCAGCCCTCAGTTTTAGGCACCATGAAAGTGCCTTAGCTTTTCACCATAGTAATTAACTCTCCATGGCTAACCTGCTCTGGGACAGGTTATGTTCTGGGTAAGAGAGAGATATCAAACTGAAACTGAACCAATAAGCTGTGAGCAAAGTGACACATCTCTGATGCAATAAATGTCACTATATAGTTAAAGATTTTTAAAGACAAAATCATAGCAATGATTAATTAATATAATTATTTTATGATATTATTTCAATAATTTGTATACCCTTAATCCATTACTCATAAGCAATTGTGTAGTTAAACAATTACAACACCAATTCCAGAAAATCAAGAATTCTGTGATTTACTTCTCTTGAACTTTTATTTAAAATGTTTTCACAGGGCAAATTAATTGTATTTTGTAAACAAATTTTGATTTTGATAGCTGCAACACACTCCAAAAAAGTTGGGACTGAGGCAAAATGACAGTGACACGAATATCCAAGTTAAACTGTTTTGAAACATAGATGAGGGTATTGTGATTGAGTGTAAAGCAAAGATGGGTCATGGCTCGCCACTTTGTGCCTAATTTCATGAGAGAATTGTCAAACAATTCAAAAACACATTTCTCAATGCAGGATTGTAAAGTATTAAGGTCTTTCACCATCTACCATACATAATATTGTGAAAAGATCAGAGAATCCAGAGAAATCTCAGTCCATGCATGAAAAGTCAGGAAACCTCTGTTGAATGAGTGTGACCTTTGAGCCCTTCAGACGGCATTGCATGAGAAACCATCATGCTACTGTGTTTAAAATAGCCATGGGCTCGGGAGTACTTTGGAAAACCATTGTCACTTGTCAACACAGTCTGCCGCTGCATCAATAAATGCTACTTGAATCTCTGTTCCGCAAGGAGAAAGCTTTACATCAATTATATGCAGAGAATTGCTGCAAAGCTGTGAAGTTCTCTGAGCCCGAGCTCATCTCAGATGATCCAAAATGATTCACAGTGGAAATCTGTGCTGCGGTCAGATGAATCCATGTTTCAGCTTATTTTTGGGAAAAATGGGACATAGAGTTCTCCCTCAGTGCCAAAGACGAAAGGGACCATCCTGACCTTAAAGGGGTGGTTGATTATGATTTCACTTTTCTAACTTTAGTTAGTGTGTAATGTTGCTGTTTGAGCATAAACAACATCTTTAAAGTTACAATGCTCAAAGTTCAAAGCAAAGGGAGATATTTGCTTTTAAAGAAATCGCTTTTTAAGGACTACAACAAACGGCTGGTAGGGACTACATGACATTCCTCCCGGGTTAGTGACATCACCAACCCTAGAATTTAGATAAACCCCGACCCCGGGAACGCGATTTATAGATTATCAAGACAGAATATGCTAATCAATGACTAGAAGATATCTACACATAAGCTACATAAATTCACCAAATAACCATTCAGAAATGTCCTATTGCATTCAACATGTTGTCACTTCTTCTTGAGTCTCTCCATCATTGTCTGAATCCGGTTTGAACATAAAAGGCTAAAAGTTTTTGAAATTTTCAGTGCATGTGTGTTACAGCTGGCTCTCGGGGTGCAACAAGGAGACCAGACGCGTCATTCAGTCAGCAAAACATTTATTTTAACGCAAGAGAAAACAAAGAGAAACAACATAAATAAAGAGATGTATCAGGGTCGGGCAGGACACTCAGCATAGCGCAGACCATCACACTCCATGCCAGAGACAAACGCCCCCAAAACAGCCCCCTCACGAGCAGTCTTAGCCACATTTCATTCTGCATCCAACAAGGTCAGGTGTGTTGGCCACGCCCCCTCCATACAGCACCTAAAAACATACACACAAACCACACACATGTAGGCACAGCCAAGGCTGAGACATCACACTGTGTGAGTCAAGCTCTTGAAGCTCCGCCCCATGTGCTGGGAGCAGCAGCTCATTTGCATTTAAAGGAACAGACACAAAACTGTGCGTTTTTGCATCATGGTCTCCGGCACAGACACCAAAGTCTCTGGAACGGACACCAACGACTCCGGCACGGAGACCAACTTTCCGGCACGGATGACACCACGTCTCCGGAACGGACAGCAACGTCTCCGGCACAGAGACCACCCACCGTCTCCGGCACGTACACCAACGTCTCCGGAATGGACGGCAAAAACTCCGGCATGGACACCAATGTCTCTGGCACGGACACCGGCACGGACACCACCGTCTCCGGCACGACACCACAGTCTCCGGAACGGACACCAAAGTCTCCGACTCAGACACCAACGTCTCCGGCACGGACACCAAAGTCTCCGGAATGGATGGCAATGACTCCGGCATGGACACCAATGTCTCCGGCACGGACACCACAGTCTCCGGAACGGACACCAAAGTCTCCGACTCAGACACCAACGTCTCTGGAATGGACACCAATGACTCCGGCAAGGACACCAACGTCTCCGCCACAGACACCGTCTCCGGAAAGGACACTACCACCTCCGGCACGGACACCAAAGTCTCCGGAACGGACACCACCGTCTCCGGAACGAACACCAACGTCTCTGGCATGGACACCAAAATAAACCAAAATAAAACCATTAAATATCAAGTAAATAAGCATTGTGATACTTGGTGCCACAGTGACACTCGTGTACCAAAAAGTATTGCTATACCACAATACTCAATATGTTGTCCGAATGTGAATTTGAATGTGAATGTGAAGTGAATTTTTTTTCCCTGTTGCACCTACACAAAATTCGAGGGTTCCCACACCTGCCAAATCCCACTTTAACCACTGCATACACCTCATAAACTCAGGATCAAAGCCTGAATTGACAGAGAAAGTTGATGATCAGCATCATAGTACCAACAAAGCCTGATTGGGTTGGTTTGTTTTTGCCAACTCAAAACTAATCCCGTAACCTTGAGTTTGTTCAACTTCCATCATGGAACGGGCCCAATTGGACAAAAACCTGCTTAGTGCAGGATGAGGTATCAACACTTTAGTCTGGTTTTATTAGAGAAAGACAACATTTTTAATGCATATATCCACCAAATGCAAGTATTGTTTAAACAAAACTCCCAGTTTGACTTCATGTAGTTTAAACCACACTGTGACTCTCTCCAGCATTAGTGTATTCAACCCTTTTCTGAGGATCTTCTTTGATACAACATTCAAGATATTGTTTATTGTTTTATTTGGATCCCCATTAGCTCCCACTATGGTGGTCGCTAGTCTTCCTGGGGTCCACTAAAATCACAATACAAAAATACAAAATTCAATTAACCAATACATCAGCAAGATCTATGAAAACTATACGATGTATTAGCTGCCATGACACACATCTCAAAGGACAGTACAAATTATGCAGTTATGCAAAAAGCAACATCTATTCAACATGCAATCCAAACAATTTAAAACAAAACATGCAAAAATAAAAATAGATAATACTTTCACTCCTGTAATCTCTGTTTTATTGTTTTCTTAAAAGAAATTTGACTTTTGATTTCCCTGACGCTGGATGGAAGTAAGTTCCACTCTACAGCCCCTTTGTATACAATAGTTTTCTACATAAAATTACATCTTGGACTAGGAGTAATCATTATCTTGTTGCTGACTGAGCGCGTCACATGCTCATGACCATATCCACTAAACAATATTTTTCATTTTATAAAGGTATATGCTTCATTAGCCATGACCTTGTGCATGAGCAACAGAAGATTATATTTTACTTTTGCCTCTACTGTTAACCAAGATCATTTAATATGCATCTCACGCACACTAGCGCGAAAAGAACAGTGCAGAGCTACTCTGGCTGCTCTATTCTGTGCAATTTGAAGTTTTCTTAGATGTTTTTGGGCCGCACTAGTCCAAACTACTGGACAGTAATATAAGTGAGACAGAACAAGACTTTGGACGACATTTTTCAATGTAGCAGTTGGACAATATATAGAGCATTTTCTGGACATAGCAATACTCCTGCCCATCTTACTGACAATGTGGTCAATCTGGTCTGACCAAGATAATAAATGATCTAGTCTAACACCCAGCAGTTTAAATCTGATAACCTGCACAACCACATTGCTCTCTATATGCAGATTAAGTGAGGTGATACTTGGTAACATGTATCTATTGCAAAATATCATACATTTAGTTTTGGAAATATTCAGTACCAATTTATTCTTTTTCACCCAGTCCACTACTGTATTTAACTCATGCTGGAGATTCTCATTGAGTTCAGGTAATGCTGATGCTGCAGTGAACCATTATTTGATTAAAGATGATCTTCTCCAAAATTTTGCTTAACACCGGGAGTAAACTGATTGGTCTACTATTTGATCCAGTAAAGCCCGCTTTTGCATCTTTAAGAAGGGGTATAATTTTTGACTCTTTCCAAAGCTCAGAAAAAGTACCACTCAAAACGGACCTATTAAAAATGTGACTTATAGGTTTTGAAAGCTGAGTCGCAGCTACTTTAAGTATTCTTCCTTACAAATTATCTATACCTGCAGATGTGTCAATAGATAGACCCTGTAGCAGCTTCTCTACGGCATCCTGAGTTACAGTATTGAATTGGAAATGGCAGTTTTTGCCCTGCATTATGTAATCAACCAATTTCCGGCATGCATCACTGTCAGTTTTGTTCATGTCAGATCTTAAATTATCCACTTTTCTTATAAAAAAATTGTTAAAATAATTTGCAATATCATGTGGCTTCGTAATGAACTGCCCCTCACATTCAACAAATTTTGGGGATGGCTTTGGCTTCTTGCACATTAATACATTCAGTTTTTTTCCACAGTATATATTCCCCATCATTCACAGAGTTATACATTTTCTGTTTAAAATAACCACTCCTTTTACTATGATTTAGTTTTGTGACTTTGTTTCTTAGTGTGCAGTACGTCTTCCTATCTTCAGGCTTCCCTGTTTTTTGAGCAACTGCTTTGGCTTTATCCCTTTGAAGCATCAATGATCTCAATTCATTGTCCAGCCATGGAGCACTGTTACTTCTTATTGACCTTTTCCTAAGGGGAGCATGCATATTAACCAATTTCATTAATTTATCCATAAACATATTTAAAGCAGTGTTGACATTCTGTTCTTCAAGAACATCTGACCATTGCATATTATTAGTGTCTAATATAAATAAATCTGGGTTAAACCTTTTAAAGGACCTGCGGAGAACAATTCTGACTCCAGATTTAGGCAATTTAGTTTTTCTTGATAAAGCAATCAGATTGTGGTCACTACACCCCACAGCTTTGGAAACTGTTTGTGAACAAAGCTCTGGTATATTAGTGAATATCAGATCAATGCATGTAGATGTATTCCTGCCATCAATACCTACAAAGATTCTAGTGGGCTGAATAACAAGCTGGGTGAAATTACAGAGACTGGCCATTGAGGACAGTTTTTTGCGTAAGGGACAAAATTTGGAGAACCAATCTATGTTAAAATCCCCTAAAAGAAAAGTGTCTTTACTTTCATCAGACACTCTATCTACAATTTCACATCTTTTGTCTAAGTAACTTACA
The DNA here is from genome assembly GCF_964197995.2 of Scardinius erythrophthalmus. Classification (NCBI taxonomy): domain Eukaryota; kingdom Metazoa; phylum Chordata; class Actinopteri; order Cypriniformes; family Leuciscidae; genus Scardinius; species Scardinius erythrophthalmus. The sequence goes on from NC_138221.1 coordinate 41,813,795, forward strand.
TGAGCGGGGGGTGATAACAGCATCCAACTAAAAAAGGCTTAGAGTGAGGGATGTGGATCTGTATCCATATTATTTCAACATCAACACACATTATATCATTCCTTGGCAGGACTACAATACTATCTTTAATGTATAAAGCTACACCTCCACCATGTTTATCCCAGTCTCTTCTGTACACGTTATAGCCATCAACTGCAACAACAGAGTTATCAAAACTGTCATCCAAATGGGTTTCTGTCAATGCTAAAATATGAATATTCTCCGATTGACAAAGTGTAATTATTTCTTCAACTTTGTTTCTGAGGCTACATATGTTTAAGTGGGCCAGGACTAGACCCTTTTTAGAAAACTTAAGCAAAGATGATTGTATTTTCTTTCTGCCTATATTCATAGTTAAAAATGTAAAAATGTACAGATAATTTATAATAACACGCTTCAAGTTCTAAAATACCCTTTAAGCCGTTATACATTTTCTGTATGTCCATCTTTTGGCCCAATGACTAACTTGTCATACCTCAGCCATGCTCTTTCACCCTTTTCCCTCGCAGCCTTCAGCTTTGGCCAGAGTTCTTTTCTTTTCTGTTGCACTGCCCCAGAGAAATCCTCATTTATGTACATGTTGGTCCCCTTCAGCTTTTTAACAGAAGAGAGGATATGCTGTTTGTCTTTTAGCCGCAGCAGATTCACCATGATTTTTCTTGGCCTTCCCCCTTCTTGGTACTGACCGATCCTCTGTACCCGCTCCATCTCAATCTTAGTACAATCGAGCTCCAAATTACTAGAGAACATTTGTTGAACTTTAAGCTCCAATTCATTCCATTTTTCTCCTCCAACATCAGGTATCCCATCAATGATGATATTTTTCCTTTTATGTTGGTTATCAATGTAATCCAACTTTGTAAGCAATTCATCAATGTCCTGTTTTGACTTCATAATATCGCTTTCAAAGGATTTTATTTTAGTTACAATTTCCTTATGCCCTGACGTCTCCTCCTCCATCTTGTTTTGTGTGAACTCCAAACTTGTCTTCAGCTCCTGGACGTCTTTTATAACGCCATCCAGCCTCTTATTAGTTCCATCTATCATCACTTGAATGAAACCTTTGAAGTTCTCTTGCTGCAGGTTTAGCATTTCCTTGTAGAATTCTTTTTGCTGCTCCAACAATTGTGTGACCATGGCCATGGTAACAGCAGATTCATCCTCACATGATGTATTTTTCTTGGGAGGCATGATATTCTTACCACGATGTACCCCAATGATGGTCTAACACTAATACTGTCCTTACCCAAATTTCCCAATAGTGGATGATACAGGATGGCGATGCTAGAATGTATTTATGCTCTTAGTCCTGTTGAGGCCTGGTGGCCCAAAGGCCTCTTGACTTTGTTTGCAGCAAAAAGTCCTATCAATAGTGATGTAATCCACAAATTGACAAAGGAGAAGCTGCCCAAGTAAAGTTTGATTCAAAAAGTAGTTCACTTTCAAATTTAACTGAGGGATTACAAAGATATTTGATGGATTCTGAACAAGGTCACAGTCAGCTCAGCTCAGCACAGCACAGGAAGTCAGCACAGCATATACATTTTAATACAAATAATTTCAGTAAACATTTTAATTAAGTAGAACTAAGTTATTAAAAATCAGTTTATAACAATCTCAAAATCAAATTTCATTGAAGTTATAAGTACCTTTTACGTACATTAATCACGAAAAATATACGAGAAAGATTCATTGTAGACATTTGGGAAATAAGATATACAAATTCCTTCTATTACAGAAAGGAAAGACATCACAGAAGTCATGAAAATATGTGTGACTGAGTGTAATTCTGAACTGATCATTTGTTAGAGCTACTTTAAGTTTTCCAGCAAAAAGTGAGTTTTCCCTGTGTAAAATTTTTAAAATGTGGTATGTCATATGACCACATTTACGATTATCTCAAAAACATTTCCAACTCATGCAAGATTCTTCTTTAAAATAAATAAAAGGTCCAGCAGTCAGGCACTTTTAATGGAAGTTGGGCTAGGAAATAAAAGCTTAAAAACAGTTTAAAAAGTATTGCCATAAACACTAATTTAAATGCCTGTTGTGTTAATAATTATCAAAATTGTAATAGGATATGGACATCAGATGGGTGTAATTTCATTGAGTAGTTAAAAATCCCCAAAGATGTAATAGTTGATACTGGTGTACACACAAAAAATAACCGTTACACTTCATTTTAAGGTGTCCTTGTTGCAGTGTAATTATACCTTTTAAGTACTTTCTATAGGGTTAGGATTAGGAATAGGATTTGGTCTAGGGTTGGTTGCATGCATAATTTACTGTTTACTGCTACATTGTTACATATATTACATGTACTTAATGTAAAATAAAGTGTTACCAATAACTATTTAAAAATACAATAAGAAATAGTTTACTGTGGTTCCTTGGAAATCTTTATTACCAAAGCAAGAAAATAAACAAGATGAGAGACCATATATATTTGCTGAAAAATTTTATTACCCTCAGAACATTTACAATTCCATTTCAGCAGATAATTTAAATTACTCTTGTGAAGGTGAAGTCAAATAAAATGAAAGAGTAGAGGAAATATTCACAGTGCAAAAACATACAATTTGTAAATCAGTGTGGCCCAATGCCTGGATGACACTCTCCTGTTACGTCTGTAACAATATTATCATACTGATATAGTGATATGTTCCTATCCAACTTAAACATACAAGAGATGAGGTACAAAAGGGCTTTTGCAACTCTGCAAATTTTGCAAAACTGCAATCACATTCACATTTCTAAAGTGCTTCCTCTACAATGGCCTTAATTCAAAACCATGATGTAATGAGAATCTGCAACAATTTTAAATGAGAACAAATATATTCATGAAAACTCAGAACCCAAATAACCTTTATCATTCAAGTAGCTATTCTCTTGCATTGGTGGGAGAGGTTAGCATGGTTAGACACAAAAAAAGCATGTTGTTAACCAGTGAGAATTAGCAAATAATGAAAGCTGATCCAGTCCTTTTCTGCAGAACAATAGATTCTTAAAGATATGTAAATTAAATCAATGGTTAAACCTATAAATGAATTAAACAGATACTTTTGCCTTATGTTCATCTCTTTCACTTTCATCTTTTTCCTTGTCATCTTTGTCTTTGTCCTTGCTCTTTTTGGACTTTTTTTTCTTATGTTTGTGTTTCTGTCCTTTGAGCTCTGATTCAGACTCATTACTTGTATGTTTCTTATGCTTTTTGTGTTTTTTGTGCTTCTTGTGTTTCTTCTTTTCCTTCTTCTCCTTTTTGTCCTTTTTCTTTTTTTTGCTGTCCTGACTGCCCGGAGAGCTGGGGCTGCTGCTGTGTCCATGGCTTCCAGAGGGACTTGGACTCTGGCTGCCACTGCTGTCCCGCTCTCGTCCTCTCTGCTCCATTTTGCTCTCAGTGTCCGAAGTCTCGCTGTCACTTTCGCTGTAGTCAGGAACAAACGCAGCCTCGTCGGTTTCCCGTGCTAAATCTGATGACAGTCTCGTGGAGCGCGCCGATGGGATTTTGACGTGGTCGCCATGTACGCCACCTTTCTCTGCATCAGACCTAGGCTCTGGAGTCAAAGCTCTATGAGGAGTCCTGTGCTCCCGGTCCTTTATAGGACGCACATCAGAATGCCTAGAACCCTGGCTCTCCTTACTGCATGGCCAGTGTCCTTTGTGATCCTCTGGGCCAGTTCGTTTTGGCTCTGGGGCATTTTGTGATGATGCCCTCTTATTCCTGCTTGGACTTGGACTCCTATTCGACTCCGGTGGTGCTTCAAGTGTTTTTCTCCCAGAGTCTGTGTGCAAGTCCTTTACCCTTGAGGGCGATACTCTCCTCCTGATTGGACTTCTCTCATCTTTTGATCTTGTGCCTAAGTGGTCTCTTGCATCATCTCTATGCTCTGGTTTCCTACTGGCAAGGCCTGTTGTTGTCTCTCTACCTACTGGCTTTCTAGAGGTTGGTTCAGGCCTGTCAGCTTGCCTGTCTCTGGATGACTGGGAAGAAGAGCTCCGTTCACTGCCATGGTCACTGCCTTTCTCCTGCACATGTTCTCTCTCCTGATTAGGTACACTAGGTTTCCTTTTATCAGTTATCTCACGATCTGCAGTGCTGCAGCGGTCTCTTTCTTTCCCTCTGTCCCTTTCTCGCTCTCTGTCTTTGTCAGAATCTTTCTCCTTATCACACGATGTGGGGTCCTTGGCAGGTTTGACATCTGCCTCTTTGGAGGCAGTAGGAGCTTTGTCAGCATGGGGAGACTCCTTGTCAGTTGATTTTGCAGCAGTGTTCTCCCCTGAAGGAGCAGAGCTGGATGTGTTGATGCCGTCTTTTCTAGTTGCAACCTTAGAATCATCGTCCTCAGATTCATAGTCCTCCTTTTCCCACTTAGAACGGGGCACCTGTATCATGACGATTTCGTCCTCAGCAGGGGTGGAGCTGTCATTGGTGTATTCTTCCAGGGTCTTTATCACAGTCTTCTTTAGGTCAAGCTTATCCTCATGCTTTTTGATGGGGCTTCCTCCTGTGGAGCTGGTGCTGCCAAAGACAACAAATATCAATAAATGGATGGTACAGAAAATAAGAGTTGTCAAGTTAATTATTAATATTTAATTTCTCTCACCTGGTGTAATCAACCAATAAGGATCCTGACCCATCAGGAACATGCACCTTCCTTCTCAATTTTCCTCTAGACTTGTCCAGCCTGCCCTTTCCTGTGGCATGAGCAGAGTCCTCAGCTGAAACTTGCCGATCAATGCTAGATATTCTCTTGCCAATTTCCCTGTTGATTTTAATCTTTCTAACAGGCTCAGGCTTAATGTCCATTAGAGACGGAATAGCTACTTTCTCCTTCTCAACTGGCCTTTCACTCTCCAGTCTGGGTTTAGGTTTTGGAGAGCTTTTGGCCATGTCTACTTCAATTTTTGCTATTTTTAACGGAGGTACATCCAGGTCTTTCGCAGATGGCTTGTCATCTTTCCGTTTCTTTTTATCCTGTTTGGCATCTTCTCTTGATGCCTTGGTGTGCATCTTCTCCTCAGTTTTCACAGGCTTCTCTGGCTCTTTTTTGGGGACTTTCCCATCTTTGTCAGATACTTTGTCTTGCTTAGGAAGGTCTTTCACCAATTCCTTCCTGCTTTTGAGCTCATCTTTGATGGGCTTCAGCTCCTGGTGGTGTTTAATGGGCCTAGACTGCATCAACTTGCGTGGGAGCATGAGTTTGGACTCTGAAGACTGAGGTTTACTTATTTCAGATTTGTGGGATGGTTCGTCTTTGACTCTCTTAATGGCTGGTTCAGGGGGAGCCCCCTTCTCTCGCGGTGCATCTGATTCCTTCTCTCTAACAGGCTTTGACATCTTTCCTGATGCTTCCTTCTGCCCACTGCTTTCAGACCTTCGTTTACCTTTGTCAGATTTGCTTTTAGTCCTCTCTTTCTTCTCCTTTTCAGGAGTACTCTTGTAGGGGACTGCAGCACTATCCATGGGCTCATCCCTGACAGGTGTGGCATCATCACGGCTTGAATTAATCAGCATGGAGTCCCCTTTACGATCATCTTTCCTGGAATCATCCATAGAGTCGGAGTGGCTGAAGAGATCACCATCGTCTCTCTTCTTTTTGCGATGTTTCTTATGTTTCAGAGATTTGGGGTCTGTAGCGGTGCTGCCACTTGGTTCTCTGTCCTTGATAGATTTCGAAGACTCTTTGTTAAGTCCTCTCCCTGCTCCAGTGGTGTTGACATGAAGGTGGCCATACTTCTCAGCACACTTTTCTTGGTATGTCATGGCAACTCTGCCTCTTGGAGGAACACTGTGGCTCTGAGGTGGTGGCGGGTAATCCTCCCGACGTCCCCTGCCGTAGGGGGAGTTTTCTCTTGGTCGGGGAGGAGCAAAACGCTCAGGAGTAAAGGGATCTCTGCTGCCTGGAACACGGCCCCTCATTTGACCACTTGGTGGGTTGTTATAACTCTTAAGGTATTTGTCGTACCACTCCCTGTATTCTCTTTCCCACTCTCTGTATCGCTCTCTCTCATAGGGGTCACTCTGGTCAACGTTTCGACCATAATAAGCCTTAGCATCATAAGGAGGGAGCTCTCTGTACCTCCCTGTGTATTTGCGCTCACCCTCATTTTGAGAAGGGGGAGGGAGTTTCTTGCTGGGACTGTGATTTCTATACATTGGAGATCTGGAGCGAGAACGATAGATTCCACTCCCCATCCCACTCATTTCCCGACCCCTATACGATGGAGATCTACTGTGGGAGCGATGGTATGTAGGAGTGCGTGACCTGGATCGATAGCTACGGCTTCGACCTCGGCCCCTGCGGGAGTATGGTGAGCGAGAGAAGGAGCGTGATCGGGAACGAGAGCGTGAGCGTGATCTTGACCGAGACCGGGATGGTGATCGAGAGTAGGAGCGTGGTGATCTGGACCGAGAGCGAGATTTTGAATAGGAATATGATGAACCACTGTAGGAGGAACCCCTGTATGGAGATTTTGATCTGAAAAAGGAAAGCAAATTAGGACAATTTAGTTGATGCCAAACATTTCCCATCAAAAATGACAGTTTGCTGGTGGACCTGTATTTATCCTAACCTAGAGTAGGATCGCCTTCTCTCCTTCTGGATCTTTCTATACTCCAAAAGCTCTTTGGCAAAGTCATTGGTAAACTCTTCAAGTTTGGACGACTTCTCCCTGGTAACGAATCGACATTGGGAACTATTTATCAAAGACAGGAAGGAAATAAAACTTTGCAGTTAAAATTTGGTTATTCATTACAACACACATGATTATTAGGAGTGAGAGGGAAGAATCCACACAATCCATATTTAATTAAAAGGTAACTCAAAAGACACAAATAAATCATGATGCTTCAATCAAAACAACTATATAACCATTTTAATCTATATGAGGAATGAGCCAAGTAACCATTTCAAAAAATAAATTTATATATTTACATTATATATATATATATATATATATATATATATATATATATATATATATATATATATATATATATATATATTTACATTATATATATATATATATATATATATATATATATATATAAATATATATATATATATAAAAAATTATAAAATTATAGTGTTAGAACTCTACATACTCTTCTTTAAGTCTACGCTGCTGGCGGTAAAACTCCTCCTTGGATAGAAAAGGTGCTGCTGGCATAGAAGAGATAGGGTTGGCTATAGGTGGCTGGGCACCAGGAGGCACCCACGGAGCTGTCACAGGTGGGACAGGTGGAAATACAGGTGGTGGAATGTTGAAGGGAGGGGGAGGCTGCTGTCCTGGAGGATACTGTATGGGATACTGCTGAGGAACAACACCAGGAGGCTGAGGCATAGGGTGTGGTGGAGGAGGAAATAGAGCAGGAGGGCCATACACTGGAGGGATAACAGGCGGAAGATTTTGCACTGGTGGAGGCTGTGTTCTTGGTGGTCGCTCACTAGGAGCTCTCCCTCGATTTGTGGACCTGATAGGATAAATAGACTGGAGTCAAGTATTCATCTTTTTTGGATCAAGCTTATATATTTAAAGATTTTACTCTTTGATACTTACGGATCCCACGCAGGACGGCTTCCAGTTGGCCTTGGTCCACTAGTCCTTGGCTGTCCTAAAAGGGGGAACAATTGTAAATAATTAAAAACCACCAAGTCAACAAAAACAAACAAACAAACAAAAAAAACACCTAGATAGTGCCGATATTTTCTTACCTGGTCTGTGCATGTGGTGCTGAGGCATATTCGGCTTCCCAATCACTGGGACATGGAATCCCTAGGCAAAACAAACGGGGGGGGGGGGGAGAGAATCACTAAATTGTACTCATGGAAAAAGGATAAAGGCTGCACAGTAAATCTCACCAAATCTGCCTACTTGGCTCGTCTGTTTTTGCAAAACAGAATTCAAATTATATTCTATTGTTTGCAACATTGTAAGTGAATTTTTATCTGACAAAGAAAAAAATGCTGCATATTGCATCTAAAATGTAATTTACTCAATATTTTAGTATTAACGGAATTACTCTTGCTCATGTAATATGGCTCTATTAGTCTATGTAATTCTCTATTTTTAGCTAACTTAAAACACTATAAAAAGGTAATACCTTTGAAAAAGATGAAGTTGTTGGGACAGAGGGTTCTGAAGGCGGCACAACAGTAGATGCTGAGACCTCTGGTTCCCTGAAAAAACAAAAAACAAACAAAAACAAACAACCTTTAACAAGTGCATAGACATAAGAGTCTGGTACCTCATGTTTTACACAACCAGTGGATGCTCTGAAGTGCTAGAAAATTATTTACTTAGATGAAGGAGGGTCATCCTGCTTAACAGAGTGCTGAGGAGAGTTCACCACAGGGCTATAGTTTGATGCTCCAGGTGCAGTGCTGCTGTGTACAGTAGAGCTGCTAGAAGAAGGTGGGGTACTGGAGGGCTGATGAGTGCTAACAGGAGATAAAGGGGCAGCAGGTGTGCTTTGGGGAGGGCTGCTATCAGCTGTTGAGCTCGGAACATTGGCCATAAGAGGGTCCTGCTGGCGTGAGGTTGCCAGTCTCAGAGGTGGCCGCTGGGCAGTAGCCTGTGTTTGGGCTCCTTGTGTAGAAGCTGCAGCTTTTCGAATCCTCTTGGTATAACCGGTTTCATTCCTAAAATTATTCACTGCCTGGGGTTGGAAAGAAAAGGTTGTGTTAATGTTCCACTGTATTAAGTTAGAAGCAAAAACACAGGAGTTTAACAATGATTAAGATAGGGATTTCTTACTTGGCGCAAGAATTTGTTCGCGATCAAAGCATCAGGAGATACATCTGATTGTTTGCAGGTTGGGCAAACATGTTCATCAGACTCCAGCAAACATGTCCGAATACCTGCGGTCAAAAGACTGTAAGCTTTCAAAAGTCAAAAACACTTCACCTTTCTGACATTTGTTTGTACAGACACTTACACTCATCACAGTAGCTATTTCCACAGCAGGGGATAACCACAGCATCTGTCATTAGATCCTTGCAGATCAAACACAGCAGCTCATCAGGTACAGGATCTTCCTCCTCTGAAGATGAAGATTGATTTTGGGGCAAGAATGGTGGCTTCTCTTTTTTCCCAATGGCATAGGCCTCACTAAAAGTAAGCGTAATATGATTAATGAAATTGGCACGTTGAGGCCACTACTCTGATGGTTTTGCATAATTGTGTCAGAAGTGAAAAATATGAAAATTTTCCTTTAACACAATCACTTACAGGAAGGCCAAGTATACTCACGCATCAATAGTAGGAATGGCATATATTCCACTGTTGGTCAACATGACTCCCTTTCTGTTTGGATCATCAACCTCCACCATGAAACTCCGAGGAATTCCTGTGCTTTTCTTTATCCGTTGAGGAGCTTCAAAACTTCGATCCTGCTAACGCATGGTTGATATGCAAGATTAAATTTCTTCTCTGACCAAATAAGCATACTATGATATTAAAATGCTTACGCACACAAAAAGTTATAGTAAGCGTCACCAAGTTCAAATCAATTGTAATGTTAAAACAGCTGTGGTAATGAAAACCCAATTACCCCATTCGTTGGGCAGTTTCGGATATAATGTCCAGTTTTTCCACAACGAAAGCAAGTGTAGTTTGGTGGAGGTGGACCAACAAGCTTCTTTGCATAACTAATGAATAGAGATTCATGTTAGAATTGACACTGAGTAATTTAAATAAAATGTCAATGTCTTGAATTGCATACTTACTGGATAGGGTCATACTCATGGTTGGACTGAGACATCATTGCTTTTATTTTGTCTTCCTCTGAAGCATTTGTTTCAGCAAGATTGGCTGTCTGTTTAACAGGTAATAATGTTTTCACATATAAAATCAATGTTGGAATGTTCAATCGAGCCCAGAGTTTTACTGAAACCTTGTCCTGTAAGAAGCAGCTTCTTGCCTCTATCAGTGCGTGATCTTTAAAAATACTAAAACGTAAATTATGAGTACCACCTCAGGCCTTGAAATGACAACACCCATTTCAAATTAACCATAGCAAAAGAGCATAAATATAAAATTCGTAATCAAAAGACAATTGACGACTCATGCAAGACTTAATACCAACTACACACATGCATTGCCCATTGTCTAAGAGTTTTTTCCTCCATTTATTTAGTTTTATTGGAATGTCTCTTGGTGATGTGTCAGATGAACACAAGATTTCACACTAACACACGAAATGCAGTCATAGCAGAAGACATGTACACAGTACCAAATTACAATGGCATGATCAACCTGAAATTCAAACTTGCTGTTGTACCAAAATTACACTATATTGTGAAGTATTTTGACATAAGAATAAATACAATTATCCATTATCCAAATAGAGCAAATGCTGCTGGTGTTTTTAAAGCCCAGTATATAGAAAAATATAGTTGTGTGAAGACTGCTCATATTGCTCTTAAAAAAATAAAATAAAAATCCTCAAGTGAGCGAATTTTAAAAATCCAGAGATTTGATCTTCAATGGGAAAAAGAAAACAAAAAGATCACAACAGGATTCGAGTGCTTCATTTTTCAATTAAGAAAAAATAAATAAATCAACACCTGGAATTAGCATAATGTGGGCAAGAGGCTTATACAGTATTCCATTCCACACTGATAAAAGGCAGTTGGCTCACTCTTTACAGGACCAGGCTTTCACACAAGTATCAACACAATTATACAATTATCAAACAATGAGCATATATCATTAACTCAATATTAATCTTACAATTAAAATTAATGTAATTACTGATATGCAGCAAAATATAAAATGCTAAATTCTCAATATAATTCCTGACAAGCAAGTTTCTGACTAATGCAAAACATACAATTTCACATAACATTCTAAGCATACATAAGCTAGATGTGACAAAGCACAAGATTTGATAAAACAAAATTATATTGCACACTTGTGCCTACATTATGGCTTGCCAAATCCAAAACACGGAAGTTAGATACAGTAGAACAGTGTATCAAGTAGTTACAGAGTTTAAAATACCTTTGAAAGCAGGGCCAGTGAAATGGATGAAGAATCATCAATCTGTCATCGGAAAGAAAACATTAAAACAAAGAGGGGTTGACCACTATGACAAGGCACAAATCCATCATGCCCAATAGAGAGAATTTGGACAAATAAAAGTCTTCAAAGTTAACACTGTATAAACACAATTAGTAATATTACAACAAAATTCTAATGGAAAGACATGAAATTTATTTTAAAAGCATTTAAAAATATAAACCATAGTTAATAGAACATTACATATTTTATCTTAAGTTCATCACTAGGGTTGTCACGGTACCAAAGTTTTGCGGTTCTTGGTACCAGAGCAAAAACTGTTGAATCAAGTACTTCAAAATGTTTTGTTCCGTTAAGTCTCGTCCGTTGATTATCACTGTAAATTGCAGTTTCACATTCAATCGTGCATGTAAAAACAGCTGTCAATCCAGAAACTTTGCAGTGTACTTGGCAGCATGAAAAAATTAATTTGTATTTAGACTGTGAAGAGCCCTTAATAATCACCAAGACTGTCAATCTCTGAAGCACAAAGCTCACTGAATTCTGCACTCTTGGCGAAAACTTGCGTTATAACAAAGGCTGTCTTAATTGTACAATGAATCTCTTATTTACATCGTGTTTACACTGTTGGTTATAATGATAGGATTTGTGAGTATGCGGCTCACGTTGAACAAATCCAAACTTTGTGAGTTTTCAGAGGTGTTAGGCAAATTCTGACTAGCACCTCTAATAGGCCATCGTGTTCACGTGCTCAACAGATATGATTGTGATTGGCTACAAAACGCTTGTAAAAACACGTTGCAAATAGAAACCTTTGATGCTCAGAGCACTCAAACGAGTGAGTATGATATCAGCGGGTACAGAATATACCCGGTACTAGAGAAATGCTGGTATTGTCAACATTTTTGTTTGTACCGACTGGTACGTTTGACAACACTAGTCATAACCAATTAATGGATATTTTTGAGCTTTGAATCACTGAACACGTGAAAAAAAGTATAGCTTTAATAGCCATGTTTCGCAGACCACGGCAATTACTTGTAATATAAGAAAGATGTAACTCATCAAAAAACCCTATGGAAAGTGAACACACAGGGCCTTAAGAAAGATGTGAGGGAGTTAAACACTGAAGTTTTATTGTACAGTAAGTCATATAAAAAATGCAATTTATTCATATAGAAAATATAACTAATACAACAGGCCATATAGGATATGAAATGTGTATTTAAAACTGTTCACTGGAATTAGGTACTTTTGTAAATAAGTGTCCTACATAATGTGCCTTGTAGCGCGTCAATTCTTTTATAGCTAGTTTGGGTCTCAACATCACATAAGTACATGGGAGAGAAGCAAACTACAAGTGCTATCACAAAGAATTATTATTTTTTGCATAGTTCATCTGTCACACTGGCCGGTTGCATAAACCATTTAGACTAGTCTTAAAAGTTAATCATCTAAATTTTTTCCTTCAAGACTGGTCCTAATTTTTTTTAAGTCAGTTACATAAAAAGGTAGATTGGTCTTATTGGATTTGAAGAAGTAGGTCAAACCAGTTCAAGACACAGTCTTGGTACAGTCTTAACCACATGGTGGCCAAGTTTATGCAACTGGCCCAGTAGCTGATTTGCATACATTAGAAAGAAGACATCAAATATGGAAAAAAAGTACAAGTCACATGATTCAAATATGAATAAGCAGATTTCTGTGGAGAACTAAAATACAATGTTCAAAAAAAGATAAATTGTTCGAATAACCACACTTCAGCACAATTCGTTATGTCAGAATGACACAAAATCTAGCTGAAACGATCTGTAATCACAAAAGTTGTGCCCAAAAATCACCCTCTCACTGATACCGACTTTTTACCAATCCAACCCCCCCCCCCCCTCCTCCCAATCATTGAATAAATCGCTGGTCTGGAATTTCATCCAAATGTGTTTTCTTCCGTTTCCCAACATATTTTGTAAAATAAAGCAACAAGCTACAAGAACCAATGTAATTTTACAAAGGGTAAGAACTATTGCCATCACATTATAGTTGAGCAACTGTTTATTTGCAGTAGTCAAAGTGTCTATATAGGCCTAAGATGTACAATTTCTGCAACAATTGGCTCTCTTAAAATAAACAAATTCGAAAAATGTATATAAACGTAAATTAGATTGAGAATTCACATATAATTTAGTGCAGTTTTAACTAGAACAGGGAATTTAAATTAAGTTGTACAACTAAAGGTAATATGTTTTCCATGAACGAAAATTTAATAATTAAAACTACATAAGAGCCAAGTCTCGTTTGATTATCCTTTGAACGCCAAGAGCCCGTTTCCAAAACACTGAGCCAAGTCAAGAACAAATCGCCTGTAAAAAATACATGATTCACCTTGTCAGTTAGTCCAAGGCAAGGCTCATTATGTTTTAGGTAATACACTTTGATAAAAAAAAACCACTCTCTCGCACACTCATACATCCACACAACTAAATCAAACTATTGTGCCTTATAATAGCAATTGAGTAAACATAAGCAGTCAGACACTGAAGCTGTATGATACAAGGTGAAGTTAATAAATAACAAAGTATTTTTTTTATTTAAAATCAAACAAACAAAACAAAATAAAACACAGCTTTTTACAGATGTGTCACTTTAAGGACAAACAAATTGAACATTGGCCATGTTCAAGTATTATGTAGATCAATATGATCTTACACTACACTGTACAACAGAATTCATATTTGTAGATGACTTATTCAACGTGAAACAGTGTATTAGCATGCGCACAGACTTCTGTACACACTGGAAATTGTATAAAAACATGAAAATCAATGCAACAGCTTTAGCGAATCACACAATATAAACATTAAGCTCAACACACTTTGTTATCTTCAAACAGGTTTCAAAGACAACATTGAGGAGCATTAGAATTTTCTTAAATTATTTCAAGACAAAGCAACTGCTGAGGAGTTTGAAAATGTGTGTAATGAGACAAGGAAATGAGGTGTTTTTACATACTGCTTTTGAAGATCCACTTGGTTCAGATCGATCGCTGCAAAACAAAACAAAAAAAGAGGTTACCTTCCAATTAAAATGACTCAACACTGATGATTCTTCAACATTAACTGCAAGGCCACAGTCAAACTGCTTAACTGAAATGAGGAGCATTTCTGAAATTGCCAATTATGCTCTGCTAAGGCTAAAAAAAGGATAGGGGTGAATTCAGGTTGATTATGACACTTTTTCCAACCAAGTCATCTTAAAGGGATTCAGGGTGATTGAGACACTTTAAATGGATAGTTCACCCAAAAATAAGAATTATGTCATCGTTTACTCACCCTCGTGTTGTTCTATCACTAAATATATTTTGAAGAATGTCTGTAATCAAACAGTTGACGGTAGCCATTGACTTCCATAGTATTCTTTTCTTACTATGGAAGTCAATGGCTACCGTCAACTGTCTAGTTTCCAACATTCTTCGAAACATCATTTTAGTTCAAAAGAAGAAAACAACTCATACAGGTTTGGAGCAACATAAGGGTGTGAGTAAATGACAGAATTTTGACAGAGGGTAAACAATCCCTTTAAAGTATCCCAATCACCCTGAATGCACGCCTATTTTTTTTTCAACCTGCCTACAAAAAATAAAGATCACCAATTTACATAAAGACATTTAAAGAATACTTCAAATAAACTGTCGCTTGAATATTGCCTTTTAACCCGTATGACTTTCTTCCAGGGAACACAAATGTAGTTTGGTAATAGCAGTAGCAATATTCACAATTGCTCATAATACAATGAAAATACAGTTTGGGGCAGGTTTGACTCCAAATGCCATTGTTTATCCACTACTTTTATCAAATCACAGCACATTAAGTTCAAAAAAAACTTTCGAGAACGAAAGTTTGGATTAACATTAGGGCAATTTTAGTTATGGGGTGAACTGTTGAACCTAAAGGCTCTGCTTTGAGAACATACTTACAAAAGACTATATAAAACACTGCAGAGCAGATGGAAAAAGCAAATTAAAGTGTTAGTGTACTTACATGACATATGTTTTGCTTGTCGACTTAAGCCCTCCAATAGGGATTCGTCTGATGATGACAGACGAGTTTTTGGGGATGAGGGCTCCATCATCAGTGTATTCTGTAAGCAAAAGCAAGAACAACAAAGCCATTAATCAACATGCCACATTTTCCATTCATTTTTCAAACCGATATCACGGAGAGGAAACGACGCGTAAACTCGTAAATACAAAATGGAGTCTTCACTACACAAGTAACTTATGCGGGCAAAATCAAAGTTTACATTGAATTAATATTCACAAATATACTACCGTAATATTCATGACAGTTTATATCACAAACGTAATAATTCGACTTAAATAACTAAGACAACGCTGCTGGCCCTCAGGATTTGGCCTTGTTACCGTACGCTTAGCTAAAGTTAGCATGCATTAGCTTTGAGCTTACTACAGTAATAAAGACAAACTGAAATGTAATATACATATAGTCTTTCAGGTCACGTAAATATTCGTTTTAGCTTTAATCAACCTCAAAAATTGTGTGTAAACAACTCACTTACCTTCTTTAGTTTGAGCGTTGGTGATTTGTAGGTCGCAATCCGCGGCCTTCAGCTTTTCTCGCCCCATGATCTGGCGTTTCAAATCACTGAGCGTGATGTGAAGGCCATCAAAGGTGACCGTATCGTAGTTAAGTTTAGAAGAAAACTTGTAATGGACACAAGACATGTTTAAACAATCCTTGTGGTCAGATACCACCACACACAACCAAACTCAACTACAATTCGCACGATCGCGTGGGCTCTCCCAGCGATCAACCTTACTCAATGTCAGTTTATCAGCTTAACAATTCAAGCATAATAAAAGCCATATTTGCTCATCTCAACACTCTCTTTAATAAAGAGTCACCACTAAAGAGGTCGTGTGGATTTTGCCTCAAGTGAATAACTGCGATTTGAAAATATCAAGTGTTCAAAGAGATTGTGATCAAGTGCAACACGCAATCTTAATGACGCAAGTGACTTTCAGTCCACGGAAATCCCCGGCCGAAGCCAGAAATTCTCCTGCGGTTTCTCAAAGTCCCAGGACCATATGGCTGTTAGCCGTGAGCTGTCCGTAAGGTCCAACTCTGACAAAGAAATAAAGAGTTCAAACGGTGTCCGTATGGGTGAAAGTGAAGAGTCCTGCCAAAAATGTCGCCCAAGTGTCCGCGTCAAAGTTCCTCCGAAATGTTTGTTCGGTGTAGTCCAAATTTCACCAAAACACACACCGACGTAGTTTGAAGCAAGGCCTGAAACAATGTGCTAGCAGCTAGTGTGATCAACCTAAAATGGCGTCCATCACACATGCAAAAACAACAACAAAAGACTAACGTTAACTGTTACAGCAAAACCATTACAAAACGCTAAAACAAGATGAGCAAGAAAAACGGTCCTCCTTTTCTCAAAATACTGCCGCGGTAATCCAGTCGCCCCGTCGTAAACACTGGTGACCACATAGATGTTTAAATCACAGATTGACCGTGCTGACTACATGCGATTTCGAAAACAACTCGACGACTGCACGCATTCGAGGGGTTTCCGCAGAAAACGCAGGGGCAAAGAATAAAGACGTTACTAGGCGGGGCAAGGACTACGCATGCGCAGACACTACCAATTGCGGAACGTCAACATCTATTGTAAGAATGGCAACAGTATACAAAATGATACATATAAACCTTACTCAAATCACATAGATATGACCTTTTGTAAATGTAAAGATCGTTTTCAGATTGCATTGTTTAATTAAATGACAGAACATGTTTGTTAGTAGATTTATGCACCATTTTGGCCCAACTTTAAAAATAAATAGGCTACATTGCTTTTCTGTTTCTTTACATTGCTCACCAAAGCCAAATAATAGCCTATATAAAATGCATGAATCAAAAATTATCAGACAAAATGTTTTGGTAAAAGATCAAACTGTAGGCTACAGCTGTCTAGTTAGCAGCACTTTATAAAAGTTACACTTCGCATAAAAATCCGTTTACATTTCTTTGTTTAGCCTAATTATTTGCTTGGGATAATAATTAGCTACATTTAAATGTACTATATTTTACTATATTAATTAGGCTACTAAAGATAAATGCGATAATAACCAAACCTTTTCCGTGTAAATTATTTCAACCCACTTTGTTTTTAATTTATAAGGCGAGGAATATGATTTAAAACCACCAGATGGCGGGCTATACAAATTCTCGTAGTAGCCCACGTCATACTAGAGATATTGTGCTGCTTGTAGCATTAAACAAACATGCTCTCTTGTCTATTTTTAATACGTTCAATCTGAAACCAAAAACGATTTCAAGTATAACACTTATATTTTATTTTAGTTCTTTGTTAATTACAGGCTACAATGTTAAACAGCAATGCAATTTAATTTTCATGGCCTTTTAAAGATTTCAAGAGACGTCATTGTCAGTTTTTACTTAATCAAAATGCTTATCTGTTGCAAACTGTTGCACTCAGAGAAACAGAGAGTCTGCATAACTCCAATATTGTTCAGAAAATATTACAGTAATTTTTGCTCAACAATCCCTGTTCATGTGTGGGATTTAATCTGTCGTGACAAGAAAGCCAGCTAAGTCAACCAATGCCAGCAAAATGTTCATTTTCAGAAAGCATCTGTGCACTATTTATTCTTCTGCATGTGTCTGCAGTATATGGATGTTTGCTCAGGCTTATAGTCTTATTGTGTTCTTTAGGCACAATTAAAATACAGAACGGGAATGAGAATTATTCCCTCTTGTGTGCCGTGATCTGATAAAT
The DNA here is from genome assembly GCF_964197995.2 of Scardinius erythrophthalmus. NCBI lineage: Eukaryota > Metazoa > Chordata > Actinopteri > Cypriniformes > Leuciscidae > Scardinius > Scardinius erythrophthalmus. The sequence continues at coordinate 41,831,672 of NC_138221.1, forward strand.
TACAAATGTGTGCGACTGATACACCAAAGAACACTTGCAACATCAGTCCGAATTAGAGCTAGGCTATTATGCAATAGTGTTCATGTGTGTGTGTGCAAATCCATTCAGGCATTTGGAGAACACATTTAAAGGTGCAGCACCGTTGTTGGTAAGTTCGTGTTGGATGCTCCCAATTATGCCAATTAAGGATGTCCTAATGCAGTCATTGGCTACAAGCACATGACGACAATGATGCTCGAATAATGCAGCCATACAGCTCTGTCCACATTTGAATCATCAACATTTAGCCAATTTCTTTGATTAGAGCATCACATTGGTTTCTTTTGATGGAGGCTGAATAGCCAGTCATATTTTTCCTCTTTCCCCCTCAAGGTCGATATTATCTGCTCGAGGCTGTCTTGACTTGCGGTTTAACTCATGAATATATAATCTACCTGAACCAACTGCATTATAATAACTACAACAACAACAACAACAACAACAACAAAAAGTCCACCAACTACCTGCATGGGTTCAGTCAGGCTGCTTACTCATGGTTACACTCCATGTGAACTTGTGAGATGCACACTCTTCTGTTGCCCCTGAGTGTGAGGAACATTTGGCTCTCAGCTGTCACATCAAACTCTAATTTTCTCAGAAGGAAGAAGTGACTGATGGTCACCTACTTGTCTGCCATTTACTATCTCTTCCCCAGCAGCCCCTAGCTGTCTTTCTATACCCCGGTTTTACCACAGACTGCTTTGCACAGCCAATCTGCAAATCCAGTTCATTTTGCTCAAACACTGGCCTTCAGGGGACACAGTGCGTGGATATGCTGTGCAGCTTTAACACATGGGCTACACAAATTTGATTGTTCGGGTTTGGCTTTGTAAGCCCTGGGAGGGGAAATTTAAATCATTCCACTTCACAGAATGACACTGCATTTTTTATTTAATTTATTTTTTTGACATTTCATTTACTTTCCCCCACATATCTTTAAATAGGGTAAGTCTGTGAGTGAGTCTTTGTTTTAATGTCATATACCAGTTGTTTCTCCTAGGCAGCAATTTCTATTTCCAATAAATGCAATTCTTTTGAACTTTCTATTCATTGAAAAAAAAAGTATAAAAATATTGTTTTTAACATTGATAATAATAAGAAATGTTTCTCGTGCACTATATCATCATATTATACTGATTTCTGAAGGATGACACTGAAGACTGCAGTAATGATGCTGAAATTTCAGCTTTGATTTTTTTTTTTCACAATAATACTGTTTTACTGTATTTTTAACCAAATAAATGCAGCTCTGGTGAGACTTCTTTCTTTCTACGACCCCAAACTTTTGATCGATAATGTAGCCAACATGGAACACGATGATTCAATAAAACAAATGAATTTGCCTCTGTGTCATTTCTATGCTTCCCTCACAAACAAGTTGTTATGTAACACTTCTGCTAATCCACATCATCACACCTTTGCAAGATCTCCTTCAAGTTGACTGTGCATTTGTGCATCTCTTCCTATGAAGACAGCAGCAGGGTTTGATGAGGTGAAGGGACCCAAACACATCCCCCAGAGGTTCTTGTGAAGAGTATCCATGTGGTACAACGGCCCAAGAAGGACCTCATCATGTCATCTAATTTGTTTGAGCAGGTGTTTATACAAAAAGGCAAAGCAAAAAGGGAGAGACTTGTTATGTCTTATATAACACACTGGCAGATTACTGTAATTATCGTTATATGTATATAAATACCTTTGCAATGTTAGTTTTAGCAGAACTCTTTTTGTATTACCATTTCATTTTTTCCTATTCAGACTTCAGACATTAAGTATTGCTTAGAGGAGATGACCGAACACATCTGTCTAGGAGGGAGAGAGAGTAAAAGCAGTGCAGGTGTTTCCAGAGATAAATCCAAAAGATCCTCCCCGCTGTGCGTCAGGCAGCCACAACCTCGACAGTCATGAGAGGTAATTAAAATCAGTGCTATCATTGCATGTTTGGAGAGGTGCACTTTGGGGAGGAAGGATGCTCTGGCACTTCAGCGGAGGAGGGAACAGAGCAAAATCATCAGCCATTGTGTACAGAGGCTGCCTCCCACTCAACTGCCTCACAAAGCTCTGCTTTACTCCCATGTCAATGAGAATACCAATGCAAACGCAAACACAAATACATGGAAATCGATGTACACGACGTGGACATCTCCGACACGACGCAAGACAAGTGCAGTGTCCCTGTTGCACATCTTGCAGTGTAATTTATACGTTCAAAACAGACACACAGAAAAGCAGAGGAGAGATGAGGAGAGGAGGGGGTTTGTGCTCAAGGAGGAGGTTTTTGGGTCACTGGCTCTCTCTTGGTTCCCCACTTGGTAGTGACAGCTGGCAGCTGGGAGCCAGCTTTGCCCCTTGGTGAACACCTGGGTAAAATCCCCCTCGGCCTGCCATAGAATCCCAGAAGCTCCTTCTCACCTCCTGAGGGAGAACAATTTTCTCTCTCCTGTTTTTGCCAGTGGGGTTTTATCTTAAGTGGAGATTTCGAAAGATGATTCCCAACATGAAACCTTGGGAGTAGAATCATAGCTTAGCATTATACAGAATGTACAGAATTGTTGTTGAGAAGATGCACAGACATTAAAATTCCAGCTAAGACCAAAAAGCTGGTAATTATTTTCATGTAAATAAATGTGCTATTTTGTCAAAATAAATTAAAAAGGAAACTAGAAAAATCAACTGTCTCAAATGCTACAAGTGAAGTTAGGCATCACAACATTACAATGCTCATTCTGAAAGAAAAGTAAATTATTAGTGTTTTAAAATGTAATCTCAATGCATAGGGCAAATGAGCATGAACAATTAAAAATCTAAATTTTTTCTCTAATATATAAACAATATGGCATGCATCCCCAAAGTCTGTTGTTGATACTCTCCTAAAGAGAGAATAAATAAAATGTATTTAATAGAAACATAGACATTGGTGTGATCATTTAACATCAGACAGAAATAAATAGCTGAATCATTAGGATTCCTGAAAACTTGAGCATTTTATCACACAGACTCAGTCTGAAAGGTGCGGGATAACTCCCAGACATGATGTGCATTCCTCCACTTTATCACACCTTGATAAATATATCTGTGACAAACTTGACAAGAGGAGCCATGAGGGGTCTCATATATATTCATGCGCAGCCCAGAGAGAGTGGAGATGCCTTCAAGCTTTTCATTTCATAGCTGAGTGGGATGAAATATCTGATTCATGGCAGTGTGCTATGTGTGTTGGCAGTTGACATTAACCCATACGGTGAATCATGTGTGTCAGTGTCACATACCTCAGGGGCTTCGGAGGCCCGTGGACGGGAGTGATGGAGGGGTCTGGCCCCAATGCGCCCTGCTCAGGGTCAGAATATATGCTGGGAAAACAAAAAGGGACAGCATTTTCAACAAAAATCAGAAGTGACGGGGCAATACTTTGCCATGACCTAATCTTACTGTGACCTTTTGTCTATACAGTACCTTTTCCCCCTCTAAAGGCGAGTTAGTTCCTGGTAAACACACTTGAGAGAGGGTAATCAGTTGCTTATAGGAAAAAATCTGCTGTTATGAAAGTTAATTTTTTTTTTTGGCCCATGTTCATTGGCATATTTGGAGTCCAGATCTTGTCATCTTGCTCTTGAGATTTTGCTAACAGCCTTGGACAACACGACTGGCTCATAGACAGAAAAATTGTAACTAGAATAACAAATTACTGTGTCTAACTTACCATGACTCAGGCTGTTAAAGGCTTGATTTAGTTTGTGTGGCAAACATATGATGCCTTAGTCTTGGTCTGTCCATCTTCATTAGTACTTGAGTCCCAAAAAACCTACCCTGTTCTATGACCTGTTCCATGTGGCTGTTTTGACTAAAAACTAATTGCATGTAAATGAATGACCCGTTCACAGAGAACACATCCCACTGAGATGTTTTAATGTTTTCTATGTAAACATGTGCTAGACAGAGGTCTTTAACCATTGTGCTCTTGTCTCACATCTTTTGCAGCGTCTCGAGCATGATGCAGCATTCCTGAAACACGGCACTTAAAGTCGACATGAAATGGAAATGATAGCTGCATCCGAAAACTTAAAAATGCTGCCTTCGGAGGAGCAATTCCACGCATCAAGGCATGTCTGAATCCAATGTTAGCTTCACTACCTGTCTCCTGAGACACCTTCATCTAATGGATTTTTAAAGGAAGCATAGATGTGTCCTTCACTGCCTTTGATATCCCACAGTCCTGTGCGTTCCATTCGGTGACAGTTGAGCTAGAAAAAAATGCAGTTGCTGGTCAGTTTTTAGTTTGTAAATGTACGTTTTTGACCAACGTTTTCCATTTCTCATGTAATTTTCTAATGAGAAATTACTACTGTAGTAATTAAATGTTTGTTTAGTTCTCACCAAAACTCGCTCTATTTTGCTCTAGATTATTAAACTGTTACTCTGCCTCAGAAGTCTGTCCAAAATCAGTTTCGTGAGGCATCATGCGCAAACGCTGCCTGTAGAGACATTGCCTATAAGGCAGCGAGGCAACAAGTGAGGCCGATGCTTTATTAACAAAGTTCTTTTTCTTATTACATTATTGGCTGTTGACAAGCCAGCATCCGGAGCATTACCATCACCAACTGCACTGGAGTGTGGAGTATCAATGTAAAAAAAAAAAAAAGCCAAGACTGTATTGGGACAGGACCTTAGCATCTCACGCAATAGTGCTGTGTTTTGAAAATGTGAACATTTTCACATTTAGCTCCAAAACTCTGGAATAGCCTTCCTGATACTGTTCGTTGCTCAGACTCACTCTCCCAGTTTAAAACTAGATTAAAGACGCATCTCTTCAGCCAGGCATTCATATAATATTCTTAATCTTACAGTTCAAGCAACAATCCGGCCTCTAGTTCATAAACGCCAGAGGAGAACTGGCCCTCGACTGAGCCTGGGTTCTCTCAAGGTTTTTTTTTCTCCATTAGGTCACCTGATGGAGTTTTTTCGGTTCCTTGCCACTGTTGCCTTTGGCTTGCTCAGTTGGGGATATTTTGGGGATATTTAATTTAATTTTATCAATCAATAAATTTCACTAGAAACAAACCTTGTTGTATTATTTGAATTTAATACTGTGAAGCTGCTTTGATACAATCTGTATTGTGAAAAGCGCTATACAAATACACTTGACTTGACTTGTGTTTGAAGATGCCATGTCAATTCTCAAGACCCTGTCTCAAGTCTCAAGACCCTGCGTTCCGCTCCAATCCACTGTGTAGCATGATCTCACATGTTTATTCACACGTTCTGTGTGGAATAATTGCCATCAAATAAATTTCTCACATTTGTGTTAATCTTTAGGGATCCAGGTCTTCTAACATCCCTGTGGATTTGGAAATGTAATTGTTTGCTATGGCTCTAATTTTCTCTGATGTTAGTTGAAAATTCAGTTTGGAAGTAAACAGTTTGACAGCATTTCGCTCGGTTCAAGGAACTTAAAAAGGGCCTGAAAAGATGCTAATTGGGATATCAAAGTGAATGGGTTGTCCCCTGGCGTTTGGGAAAGCGCCAGCCAGATGTTAGGCTAGTCTTTTTTTTTTTTTTCAGTGAGAGAGACCTTCACTTGTTTATGCAGCCCAATAAACCTTGTTAAATGGGATCACTGATTGCAGTGAGTAGGATGAGTGAGTGTGTGTGTATTTTCGAGGCTGGAATAGTCAAACACCCACAATGTACATGTACATCCATCCTCACACATTTATTCAGTCATTCTCAACTTAGCAAACGACTCACACACTCTGTTTAACCTCGGAGGTATATGAGCCTTGTGCACGCAGCGGGGTAACAGGCCCAGGTGTCTCTGTCATCTGTCATGGTATGGTGACAGCTTGCTTGAGACTACTGGGTGTAGACAGATGCGAACCCCACCTTGTTTTCCCTCATCCAGATGCTCTATCAACCCCTCTAATTCTCATTGACATGGAAATATTATGAAGTTTTGGGGTCATGGAGTGATCTACTCATCTAATTAGAATTTTAGATGACATCTGACATAGAATGAATTATTCGGTGTAACAGTATCAAAGGTTTCAGTCAAGTTTTTAAAAACAATTTAAGTAAATGTTAAACAACACCAACACCATCTAAAACACATCTAAATTTTTAAAAGTTAAATGTAAAGTAAAAGAAATAAATAAATGTGTGTGTGTGTGTGTCCTGGTAAACCCTACATTATGGGGACCAAACACAAAGATGGCAATATCCTTATCCTTATCCTTGTGGGGACATTTTTTGGTCCCCATGAGGAAAACGGATTATAAATCATACTAAGTGATGTTTTTTTTTTAACATGTAAAAATGCAGAAAATTTTCTTTGATGGGTAGGTTTAGGGGTAGGGTTAGTATAAGGAGATAGAATATACAGTTTGTACAGTATATAAATCATTATGTCTATGGAAAGTCCCCATAACACATGAAAACACAACGTGTGTGTGTGTGTGTGTGTGTGTGTGTGTGTGTGTGCTTGCATTAAAATGCAGCATCTGATATATACATCTGACACATATGTAGGCTGTATAGCATCTCTAACATATGGTATACACAATGAGGCCAGGTTTAAAATGCAACACTCAGTTTTATACAATTTGTATTTTTATACACACCAAGGGATCTTTAGCCTGAGAGAGACTGAAGACCCCGGTGTACACTGATGGAATTTTATGAGGCACTTTAGATGAAAAATAAGTATACACGAAAAGGAAAGTAAAAAAAGGCCCTTTTTGGAAAATAAAACTCAGGTCTTTGCCCTTTCACACTGGAATGCTTTAGTGCTTATGTCTGCCACACAAAATTCTGCGGATGTACTGCACTAACTAAATTAGTTCAGTTTTTCCCTACTGGTAAGTCACTCCTGTCTTTTTTATTCTGGCTTTAACCATGAACACATGCTTAAGGAGGTCTTTATGCTCAATCACTTTTATCTCTATCAGGGACCATTACGAAGAAGAACAATTTCACCCTGATTAAACACTTACACTCTAAATTAACTGCTGCTAACCATCGAGTACTTGTGCTGAACCATAGAAAGTGAAAGGCATTCATTGAACGCAACATCTAGAAGTTTCTGAATAGATTTAGTGGGCCTGTTGTTGTGAAAATTTAAATAAAAGACTGCTGTCCTACACAATCAACTTCAAACATTTTACATTTCTAATGAGACAATTAAGAAAATGAGATCTGATTGTACAATTAGCATGCCCACAAACCAGTGTAAATAATTAGATATAAACGTTATAGTGATCACTAGTGAGAAAGAATGGAATTAGGACTAAACTAATTGGGCAAATTAGTCATTCACAAGGAGAATCATGCATTTCAAATTGACCACCCAGTGACATGTTCTGTAATTTGGTGTTTTGTTCCTACGTCACTATTTATAAATATGTATGTACTTTCCTCAAAGCTTCGCCCAGCTCTCAGCAATTAGCTTTGTTTCCCTTGAATGACGAGTGATTGTGTGTCTTACATGAGTGTCTTTGTTCCTTGCCGGGTGTTTGCGAAAGCACACACTTTGCTAGGGCCAGATTTATGCATATTGCATAGGCATGCACATGCTTATGCTCGCACGTCCAGGGAGACCCAATTACAATAAGCAGAAAAATATATATTTTCATTTTTATTATTATATTCATATTTTATTATTTTCATTATTATTATTATTATTTCACTCTAATAGTAAAACACAGTAATGCAATTACTATATAAATGAACACAATTTTAAATATCGGGCAGAAACCTCCATATTTTGTCTTTTTTTTATTTTGATGCATCAGCCAATGTGTTATTACAGGAAATAAATAGAAACATTTGCTGATTTAGTTGCTATAGCACCAACTGTAAAACATTAAAGGGGTCCTATGATGCCCTTTTAACAAGATGTCCCCAAGTATGTAGAGTTTTAGCTCAAAATACCACACAGATATTTTTTATAGCATGATAAAATTGTCACTTTTTGAAGGTGAGCAAAATGTGCCGCTTTTGTGTCTGTCCCTTTAAATGCAAATGAGCTGCTGCTCCCAGCACAGAGGGCGGAGCTTCAAGAGCTCCTGTGTGTTAGCAGCAGGGGGGCAGCCTTTCATATTATGTTGAAGCTTCCCCGGGCGCCGCCATTGGCTAGCAGACCATCACCTGCGGTTAGCATCCCATTGACTCCCATTCATTTTGGTGTCACTTTGACAGCGAATAACTTTACATCTGAGGCGTTTAAAGACTCCATTTGTCCATTACTTATTTCTAAAGAAACACGAAAATGTATAAAAGGCTCCATTACCTTGTATCTACGTTATGGCCCCGTAGAAGCAGTTTTTGTAAAAATAGGCTAACGATTGCGTCATACCCACGCGACTCTCTGTCGCACAGTAGAGAGATTACCGTATGGACAGGAGGAGAAGCTTGCGGGCAATCGGGGGGACGTGGAGGCAAAATGGCAAAGTAATTAATCAGAATACTTAGCAAAAGTTTCTCCTGCTCCTAGCTCATGGACACCTCCTACTCACACTCTCCGTTTCTGCAAGTTTCGGAAGGGAATGATTCAGATTTCTATTGGCACAGCTACTAGAAGACAGACGGGTTGCTCACGTCACATCTACGTCGTCAAGCTCAGTTTGAGTCTGCGCAGTACGCTCAGCCATCAGGAAGTTAGTGCTTCTAATTGACTTCACTTGTCTCCGTTGAATCCAATGGGGTAGCTGTGTCCAGTTTATATACTGTCTATGGTTAGCAGCTCCGATTACCTCACACAGACACACACTGAACATTTCACAAACTTGTAGCCTTTTACGTTCAAACCAGAGTCCGAATCTCCCTTTGATTTGAACTTTGAGCGTCGTAACTTTGCAGATGTTGTTTATGCTCAAACAGCAACATTACACACTAACTAAAGTTAAAAAAGTGAAATCATAATCAACCACCCCTTTAAAAGAGGGGTAAGAAGCCCCCCTGGATTGACTTTTACAGAATGTAGCTATAAATGACTTTTGAAATAATAATTATTAATATTAATATATTAAAAGTGTCATTAATGTAAAATACTAAATAATCTATTCTATTCTTGTTTTGATAATTTAGTTATATAATTATATAAGAATAATTGAATAACTGATGACAGGAAAAGCAGAATATAAAGCAGAAATAAAAGAGATTTATCTGCAAGGTAAAATTATTCTATGATTTATGTACAGGCATATGTTTATTTAAATTGGCCATATTTTAAAAAGATATAATATCAAAACTATGAATGGCAATTGAATGATTTCACTCAACTACCTATGTCTTTAATGGAAGCAAAGATGCCTGTACATCTAATTATGTAAATCTAATAAACATACATCTAATTCATGGAAATACTGAATAATAACCCCATTAAATACAATAATTATAAAATGTAAAAATAACAACACTAGTACTTGGGGCCTTCTGTGCCAATTCTGTGAATACATCTTACAAATGTTGATATTCAGAAAAAAAGAAAAAGAAAAAAAAAAGACTTTTCGCTTTCAGTGGGTGTGCTGGCTTCCCCCCGACAGCGACGATATGTAGTATATGTAGTACCAGATGGGGTATTGGGGGGGCCCAAAGTTTCGTTTCCCTGTGTCGCAATATGAGGTGAATCCGGCCCTACTTTGCCATTAGTCTTCAAACACGAGTGAGTTCTTGTCTCTTTGCGCGATAAATTTGACGGTGCAATTGTTGGCAACATGTGGGTGATTAATCTGAGAGCCGCATCTCGTCTGTTATTTTTTTATTATCCCTGTAAGTGTGCTGTCAGCACGCGCTACATCGCTCCTACGTCTATACGGTAAGCGGCTCTCGAGCAAGTGGCTCAGTCATTATCTGTTTACACCAATTGACTCTGCCATTTCCTCAGCCCCTTATCTCCCTCCATAGCAATTCAAGCCGAGTGTGAATAAAATTATTCTGGTAGTTATGAATAGCTGCTCTGAATGTTGCCTTCGTACTGGAGGAAGCCTATTTAAATGAAGTCGTGTTCAGCTGTTCCCCGCATTGCTGTCGCTGAAGAAAATGAATAAATAAAATTCTAGAATTGAGAAAATAAAACATGAGGAACTGCAGTGTTACTCAACAAAAGGAGAAGAGTGAGAAGGATGTTCAGCACACCCGCCGAAAGCGAAAATCGGGTGAAATGAAGAGTCACGGTAAAGTCAACAAAGAGTCAAAGCTTTAGCCATCGGCCATGATGAGATCAATCTGAAATAATGGGTTTCCTCCACAAAAAATCATTCCTAAGCTGTTTCCCATTTCCAGTTAAGACAGCATCACAGAGGGCGGCTTTTATTCATAGATTGACTGCTGTCACAATGAGGGAGTTCATTGGCCTCCGTCGGTGTGCACTGGCCTGTCTTACAGGAGGAAGTTGAAGATGTGATTGAGAAGGTCACACTAAATCTGATCCCTCTGCTCCTGTCTGGGTCTGTGTGGAATAGTCTGGGAGGATTTGAGCCCGGGCCGGGGCTCAATCCATGAACGTTAATATATTTGGGCAAGGTGGGAAGATAAGGCATATTTTATCGCTAGAAGTGGGTAATTTAAAAATGTTGACACAGCAGCTCAGATTAGAATCTTGCCAGGCTGGATGAGGCCTGCATTGTCTCTGCTCTGCGATAAAAGGTGCTCTAATTTTTTGTATAATAAAGACTTCAAAAATAGATAAATTACGGGCAGACACCTAAATCAAAAAAAAAAAAAAAAGTAAAGTGTTTATTGTGCAAGGGTGTGACTATTAAAGGAACACTCCACCGTTTTTTGAAATAGGGCTTATTCACATTCTTTCCTACATTTAGATAGGTGGGCAAATGCATTTTTGTCTCAGTGCATGCATTGTTTTAGTTTGACAGGGTCGGCGCTAGCTTAGCTTAGCATAATGAATGGAATCCTTTGTTGCCAGCTAGCATGTCCTGAGTAAAAGTGATATAAAAAATAAAAAAAACACCTAATTACTTCTTGTGGCCTGCGTATTCACAACGAGTACAAATAGCGATGCAGATTAACACTAGGCGATTTCCTAGGCAGATATTGACTTGGGACTATATTGGGGGAAGCACAGGCGAAGCACTGCTACTTGGGCGCAGAGATATCACGCCCAAGTAGCAGTGCTTCGCCTGTGCTTCCCTCTAATATAGTCCTTAATATATAAGTGAATATCTGCCTAGGAAATTGCCTAGTGTTTATATCTAACACGCCTAGCGCCTAGTCACCTAGGAAAGAAGGTGAATAAGCCCTATTTAAAAAAACGGTGGAGTATTCCTTTAAGAATTCAGTTGTATTTACTGTATAGTGACTTACTGTCACAAAAGTAAAAAAAAAAAATATATATATAATAATAATATATATATGCATGTTCTTCAAAGTTTGAAAACCAGAAGGTGTCCAAGACTTTTTGAATTGATCATTGATCAATTGTTTAATATTTTGAAACATTGCAAACTTAATTTCGTAAAATGTCTACGTTGAAACGTTAGTTTTAAAGTTTTTGTTTTATTATCAGTAGGCACTTTAACAATGAAAAATGTGATGATAGTCTTGTGATTCAATATATATAAACGTAGATTATTAAAATCTATGATAGAATGAAATAGAATTGGAATTATAATTATAATTCAAATTATACTATAGAATAGGAATTATATAAATAAATAAATAAATAAATATATAAATATATATATATATATAATTATGGTCACACTTTAGATTAGGGCCCAATTCTCACTATTAACTACAACGTTTACCTCAATAAACTCTTAATTACTGCATATTAATAGTTAGTTAAGTAGTTAAGTTTAGATATTGGGTTAAGGGATGCCGAATATGGTCGTGCAGAATAAGACATTAATATGTGCTTTATAAGTTCTAATAAACAGCCAATATCCTAGTATTCATGCTAATAAGCAACTAATTAACAGTGAGAATTGGACCCTAAACATTATAAATAGGCCCATAATTAAATATAGCCATATGCTTGGGTGGCTACTTAAAGCTCCAATATGTAGGAATTTTGTAATAAAATTTCCAAAAATAACTTGCACAGTGTGATATATTTCCTCCAGTTGTGTACTTACAATATCTCAAAAGTCTCCAAAGATTTTTTATTTCAGAGAATTTCCGATTTTAAATAACTGGCCGTCCCGGAAAAGAAATGTCGCGCCTCAGTGACGCAATATCCCTTTTTTCCGGTGTGGACCATGTGATAGGATATTCCACCACACCGGATTATTATTATTTTTTTTTACAACAACTTTATTGAGTTTTTTTTTCTTACCACAATAAACAATAAAGACGTCTGACAAAGAATAAAAAAAGAATAAAATAAAAAATATGACCCACCACACCGGAATATCGCATGGTCAAATGCGGAAGTGGTGGTTAAAGCGTTATTGCCATAGACTGTATGGTTATAGCTGTTATGGATCACGAACTCTTTGGCGAGTATGGAAGTGCCAACAAAACGAAAGCGTCCATATTTGGATACACTCAGACTGTGTGACAAACGGAGGAATAAAACCCAGATAAATATCGGCAGGCGTTTTCGAGATGGAGAGAGCTGCGCGACAATCTTGGACTTGACCGAGACTCTGCTCTCGCGAGTGTATTGATAGACAGGTAAGACATGCAACTGTCAATAATAGCACTTATAAACAAAGTTATATTGCTCTTTGTACTTTGGTAAGGCTTTTTATCACGTGTGGTGACCGAGCTTATGGCAGTACAATTAAATACAATCAGATATGACGTTAAAAAAATATATTTAGTCATTACTTGCAAATGTTCGTTCAAATTTACTTTTAGATATTGGTTTGAACACGTTACACAACACGGCATTAACCATAAAAACGTAAAACTGCACAACATTAACCAAACAAATCATTTGACAAATAGCTGTATGTTGTAACGGGATAATATAGCATAACATTTCACGTTCCTTGCGGTTCATTAATTATGAGGAAATAAAATAATACGATCAGACATACAGGTAATACAAAAACGAATAAATTACCTCATCCGTGATCATGATTAATTAATTCCATGTAGATATATCGCTAGATGGTGAAAACGCATTAAAAACGACATCTCCCATCGTCACCTCCTTCATAGCGTCATCAAGCTTCGCCTTTGTTATTGTTGAAACTGCGCCCTCTTGTGGTCAAATACCAAAGTCGCATACTGGAGCTTTAAGTTTAAAAAAATATATATATGTAGACATATTTAGATAATTCTTTGAACAAGATAATCGCTACATATTTATTATTTTTTAACTTTTTCTATTTTTACTATTACTCTCTACAGCAGCTATTGTAATGTATCGTAGATGACTGCCTGTAATGCTTCACTTATAAACAACTTCAGACTTGTAGAGTTAGTGAGAGTTAAGATGGAGGAAGTGGAATTGACAGGCAGAGATTAAAACATTGTTATGGTGAGGATGGCTGACTATCTCCAGACTCAGGCAGAGAGGAGCCAATCTGCAGCCTGCACTTGCTCCTGTAGATAACTCACCCAGTGAATCATCAAAGCCTGTTTAGAAAGCACACATCCAAAATTCCCTTCATCCTTTTCAGTGCAGAAATGAGGTTTTCATAAATCCTCTTGTTTTAATTTTCATCCATCAGTCTTGCCGCTGCTTAACAGACATGCTCAGGAAGCAAAACAGCCGCTTTTTCAGACAACATGAAATGGTGTTTCTCAAAGTTTCCAAGCTGTTTTTTAATCAACATAGGCTCAATAGGAAAAAAACTTGCCTCTACCTACATTGTTGCAATTCTAAAACCTATACATATAATTGACTGGTGCTTACAACTGAAATTACCACTAGTGGCAGTAAAACACTTTCACCTACCAATAAGAATGTTGTCTGTAATCTCAACTCCATTCCAATCCATTCTTACACTGATTTTTCTGCCAAAATCAGTGGAGAAAATTGTAAAAAGTCTGTCTGACTGTAAGAAATTTAAGCTGGAGAAAGCAATTGAAGGAATCTTGGAAGGTTTGCCATGCTAGTGCTAATGACGAGTGTATGTGAATTGAAGTGTGTGTTTTTGGAGTCAGGAGCAAGGTCTCTGGCCAGCTGGCAGTGCAACTTCTTTTATTCATGTTCAAAAACAAAATTGTTTTTGATAATTACAGGGGCAGATTACTGATTAACAAAGACTTATTTTCGTGTGGTTCCTTGCACGTTACAATGTCAAAACACCTTTACCATAATGAATGATTTGTAACTAGATTTTGACGTTTGCATCACATAACCAGCTCCTTATGTATAGCATTTGTAATTTAATAAACTTGCTTAGTAGCTCACCCGACACTGCATTGCGGAGCTGTCAGGTACGAGTAAACACAAGCTTGAAACTCGAGTAATGATAAAATAGCTCAAACACTTGTAGAAGCAAGTTAACATGGCATGATTGCTTCAGCAAATATGTTTTTATCTCACACTTGCTTTTGTTGACACTATCGGTAAGGCTTAAAGGGGGGGTGAAATGCTCATTTCCACTCAATCTCCTGTTAATCTTGAGTACCTATAGAGTAGTATTGCATCCTTCATATCTCCAAAAAGTCTTTTAGTTTTATTATATTTATAAGAGAAAATAGGCTGTACCGAGTCTTTCCGGAAAAAAAACGAGCGTCTGGAGGCGGGCCGTGTGGACGAAGCCAGAGCCATAGAGAGAATCCGTCGATCTGGGCTTTGTTTATAAAACATTCATCGTCGAAATGCAGGGAACAAACAGTCTACACAACTCGTTTCTGCATCCACTGTTCCTAACGCTGGGTTCTTTGGTAAGCTTTCCCTCACCAAAACCACTTTGGAGACACTATGCAGCGCTGCCGATGATTTCCTGTTGAAGCGCGTTGAGGTGCGCGGTCGCGCTTTTCCGGGAGAAATGCTCATATAAGGAGTTCCACTCTGGTCTACGTCATTAGATCCAGGGTCAAAAAAAAAACAGCCGAAACTTGTACCAACCCGGAAGTAAGATTTTCGGCACAGAAATTCTCCGTTATTCGTCCAAAATATTTTTAAAAAACTTTGGCCATGTTAAGCATGAGAATCCATCTCTTTAACACTGTAAACAACTCTGAATACATGAAACACCATTGTACCCCCCCTTTAAGGTAGGATTTAGTCTAGGTGGTATGTTATTTCAAATTCAATTCAGCACTCTTAAAAATAAAGGTTCTTTATTTGCATTGATGGTTCCATTAAGAACCTTCTACATCCATGGAATCTTTCCATTGCACAAAAGGTTCTTTATAATGGAAAAGGGTTTAGATTATTAAAATGTTCTTCACACTAAAAAAAAAATGTTCACTGAAAGGTTCAATGGGGAACCAAAAATAGTTCTTCTATGGCAACAATGAGAAAACCCCCTTTTACGGAACCTTTGCTTTAAGAGTGAACATTAACCTTTTAGTGCCTCTCACCAGACATTTCATTTCCAGTCGTTGTGATACGTACAACAACCGACATTATAAAACATTGTCAGATTCATATTCATCTGTTTTGGATAAAACTGAATGCCTTTTTAACACCACTCACTGGACATTTCACTTTGAAAGTAAAAAAAACACACGCAAGAAGCAACATAATAATAATACTACTAATAATAATGCATTACATTTATATAGCGCTTTTCTAGGTACTCAAAGTACATAAGGAAGGGGGAATCTCCTCAACCACCACCAATGTGCAGCATCCACCTGGATGATGCGACGGCAGCCATATTGCGCCAGAACGCCCACCACACACCAGCTTACTGGTGGAGAGGAGACAGTGATGAAGCCAATCAGTATATGGGGATGATCAGGAGGCCATGATGGACAGAGGCCAATGGGCAAATTTGGCCAGGATGCCGGGGTTGAACCCCTACTCTTTTTCCTGAAGGACATCCTGTGATTTTTAATGACCACAGAGAGTCAGAACCTCGGTTTGACGTCTCATCCGAAGGACGGTGCTCTTTGACAGTATAGTGTTCCCGTCACTTTACTGGGGCGTTAGGACCCACACAGACCACAGGGTGAGCGCCCCCTGCTGGCCTCACTAACACCTCTTCCAGCAGTAACCTAGTTTTCCCAGGAGGTCTCCCATCCAGGTATTGACCAGGCTCAGCCCTGCTTAGCTTCAGTGGGCAACCAGTCTCGGGCTACAGGGTGATATGGCTGCTGGCTGTAACATAATGTTATTTTGCAAAAATGTCACCACAGGCACGTTTTTCCAAGTGGTTGAGGGTTACTTGAGAATGTAGATGGTGTCAGGTTAAAGGGCTCAAAAGGGGGCAAACAGGTAGGGAGGGGAAAGGGAAGCACCGGCTGAAAAACATGACCTTTGTGTGATAGTTATCTACTGCTATGTTGGAGCAAGCTGGTGTGTGCCCATGAGGAATAGCAATGCTTTTGTTGGTAATCTTTGCACGATCAACCTGCCCTGTTCTGTGTCTATGACTCAGATCTCCCTGATCTCCAAAAGACACTCACTCAATACCGCCTGCATGGATGCCCTCACTCACCCCTGCAAGGGACCAACCTCAGGGTCGCAGACCCACAAGGTGAAGACCCCTCCCTATCCACCAAAACACAGCCTCTTGAGAGACTCGCCTAAGGTAATGTCAATGACAAAAAAGCCCACCTGCATATTTGTATTCAGCCAGTCGCACACCTGAGATCTGCTGCACTTTTATTCGTCTCCGTGGGATGATTCTCGTCGCAGGCGTGCAGCTGTCCACCTGTTTGGAGGTCCTATGTGCTCCAATGTCTCTGGGCCTTCAGTCTGACGGCTCAGCTCTCACTCACACTGGCCCAAATCAAGCAATGCTGCCCTATTGAAGATGAAGAGGTGCAGCCTGGAGCTCATACGCCACAGACAGGGCTCCTATTGATTTTATAGCACAAGCTGCTGGTAAGCTGTGCTCTCTCTGGCATACTAAATTCCCTCCCTTCTAGGGGGGCTTGATGAACTGCCCAGATAGCTCTCACTCATTCCTCTTGTCAGAAGCACTTGAGCTAGATGAATGTCTTACCTGTGCGTCGTGTGCTGTGCATGCGAGTCACTTAAATGTTTCCCGGCAAACTCTTTAGGCTTTTTACCCCCGTCTATGATGATGAGTGGCTTTTTTCGAGAGAGTGTTTTAAATGCTTTTCTAGGCTTTGCTGTGGAGGATTTATCTTCGGATGAGTGAAGAAACATACCTGTCACTGACCTCTCAATCAATGTAAATAGATAGGCTAATAGTTAAACATCATGACATAGGATATAATTGTTTAATAGGGTATATAATAGGGCACTGAATGGGTGTACCCTCATTGTGTTAAAGTCAACATGAAATTTTACATAATATGACTTGTTTGTGATGTTAAAAAAAAATACCATGAAAAGTGATTCCTCAAGGCTCCAGACTGCAACTAAAATAGTTTCAAATGCAGCAAAAAAATTGTGACAATCGATCGCAAGTTACTGCTTGTGACAGCCGGGAAAGCTTTATGTGCGTTCATATGCAGATTCGTCAGATATTATCTTGATAAGCCACCTTTCCACTTTCTCCAACATACACATATGATTGTTACATTTCAAATATATCCACACAAAACAAATTACCAAAAATACATTTGAAAGAAAAGCATAGTAGGCTTTCTAGGGCTAATCAACAAAATTAATATTTACATAATTATTTATTAATGCCAGTTTTAGAGAAATTGTAGAGAAAATTCTAACCTCATGCTCACAGTTTCACAACTGGTCAGTCAGCTGCATACACAGTTCAACACACCAGAAGCTCAAAACAAACCTCCGAAAATTCAGTATACACATGTGACCAGAACAGCCCCCGTATTACTCCACAATGGAAAAGGTGGAAAAGGCGACTTAGAGTCTGCGTCAAAGTTTAATTCACAGCAAGAGCTGTGATGTTTGATTCATGAGAAAATTACTCATATAAACCATTTCATTTGAATGAAAAGATTCACGAAACAGCCTTGAACTCACTACTAAAGGTAGTTAGGTGCAATTGTAATTGTAATTAGTATGGAGCCCTATTGCTGACATTAGCCGAAAAGGAAAACCAGTTAGAATTTTCATGAAAGTTTATGAATAAACATTTTTATTATATATATATATATATATATATATATATATATATATATATATATATATATATATATATATATATATATATATATATATATATGAATATATATTACTTTGGAATAATGTGCACTGATTGCACCTGTAATGTGAATTAAGAAAGTAAATCGGGTCGATTTTGATTTCATGTTGACTTTAATATTTTTCCATCCCTGATTCTGAACCAAAACCCTGTTTGTGCATTATTTCAAATAAGATGGTCAGTTTGCACACATTTTGTGAAGAAGACAAAGAGTGCATTGTTGGCATTCTTGAAACTGACTTTATTTTTCTAAATCTTTAAATATCTCTCCGACTATTATCTTTATTGATGTAAACTACTGTATTTAAAAGGTGTGCTTTTTTTTCTACAGCACGTATCGAGCTGAGACTGCTGTTTTCATTGAGAGGTCACGTACACAATGTTGCAGGCCTAAGTGGTGAGTGACAGGGCCTAAGACTCTATGGATGTGATTGGCTGAGCAATAACAGTCCTGGTAAAGAGGAGCTGATGCAATATTGTGATGGAGATGAAGGAGCAAGCGAACGAAAGCGATGGGTGCTCGGAGTAGGCAGAAGAGACAGGCACTAGGTGCTCTGAGAGAGACTTGAAGGGTTAAACTGTTCAACTGTGCCGGACGCACTCTGGTGGACTCCTTCAAATATGAAACACTTAGTTTTGGACCCAGAACAGCACGATTTCACAACATAAAGTGGATCCAAACTAAAGGCAACATTTACAGTAATATTTCCAGTGAGGCGGCAGATCTTTAGCATGACTTCAGTAAGCTGAATGAAATAAAACTGGAGATGAGCGACTGGCTTGCATGAATCTGAAAGCTAAAGTACATGCACGTCAGCTTTTGGGGGTTCTGAAATGAGGTGAATTTCTGGAAAAACTACATTGTTATAGATGTTTCAAGATCTACTTCCATTTCTACTGTACCTAACTGACACATGGATTAATAATTGTGACCAATGCAAAGGAAAACTTATAGTATACATTATATCATCACGTCTGAATGTGTTTTTCTTTCAATTGAACAATTTTAAGGGCAGATTTGTTGTTTTCTCTGTTGGCTAAACTTCTTTAAAGCCCTTGTATGCTTGTTGTTTGAAAACCAAAAGCCCTTGGAGTTTAATATTAATCAGTATGATATTGATAACATTAACTAAGCAACTAAAGTACAGTATACATTTATATTTTGTAGTTAAGTTCAGTATAGCATTGATGTAGCATTAATGTAGATAGAAGGAGCAGTATATATTTTCAAAGAGGTGTTGCATGGTCATAAGCATAGCGTTTGTTGTTTGGACTGGAACCTGAAAATCCCATCAGCCCATTTAGAGGCTTGTCTATTCATGATATGTGAAGGATCCAAGTAGATAGGGCAGGTCCTTTTGACTCTTGATGCCCAGCTTTTGGTGAACAATTTTTTCTCTAAAAATATTTCAACAATACACAATTAAGAAATCTACATTTGGCAGCCAACTGCTTTTCTTTCGCTAACAGATGAAGAAAACTCTACAGCAATAATGACCACAATATCCATATTAATAAGCACAAGGGCCTCCAATAAACCTGTTATCAAGGAAATCTCACAGAAAACCTTTCGCTATATATTATACTTTTTTAAATCTCAATGAAAACAATGTACTACCAAAAAACTTTGGTGGGCTAAAATATCATATTTAATAACACGCACTTTAACCCTGTTATAAAAGTTTATGCAGGGGAATCTGGGGTGTTTGAAATGGAAATATTGGGAGTAAACGTAAAAAAATAAAATAACTGCGTGAATGGCATGCAGAGCCCGGCCAAGTAGCCCGTGGGCAGTGTGTACTGTAGGTGGGATGAGTGGGGGTGATCAGCATTAGACAGTGGCACTAGTTGTGGGCTCAAGTTACGACCCGGGAGAGAAACCAACAATTGTATACAATCTTGTGATTGTGAGGCGGCACTCACAGCTATGGGCTACTGAGCTGTGCATAAGGCGAGTATCGGGACAGCCTTTCGGTTCATCAGTCAGAAGCGGAACAATCCTCCCCTCAGAGGGCGTCACAGTTTCGCTGGGCTACCTTTGTGCACTTTAGGAACTTCAAATCCAAAATGAATGACACTGAGGAGAGGACTAGCATTCTACTCGAGTAGCCCTTAGGGGAAGGGATGTGTGACTCAGGAGAAACAACAGAAACAGAGACTGAAAAATGAGGATTAAAAGGAAGCACCAATGATCTAACAATTACCATCTATATTATATATACTGTTATAGAAAGAGGGTTATAGCCCTGCAGGCCTCGAGTGAATTCTTCTTCCTGCTGGGGTCCAGCTCAAGTCTGTGGTTGTAACGTCTTGGCCATGGCACTTCCTCTGTGCTTATACTCTCTCAGACTGGAGTGGTCCTCCTGTTGGCAGCATCTTTGAAGTCCTTAGCGTTGGAGTTGTGAGCCTGCAAAAACTCCCTCTCGGAGTTGAGCAAGGCACCCATTGCCGCCTTGGAGGGATCCCTGGACAGGGTGTACATGGAGATGTCTGCCGCAGCGGGGCCCGTGTACCCGCTCTTGCCCATGGGCGAAGCGTCACGGGAGGCGGGCTCACTGGAGCGGCAGCTGGAACGCCGGCGGAAGCGGTAGCGGTAGCTGGGGATGCGACTGAAGGCCGATTTTTTGATCAGCTCGGTGCGGGACTTGGCACGCAGCTTCCGGTGTTTCTCGATGAACATGTGCACGGCGAGCACGCCCACCATCTCGGCCATTATGAAGGACAGGGCGCCGAAGTAGAAAGACCAGCCGTACGAGTAGCTCTTCTTCGAGTCGCTCTGGCCCGGGTCACCTGAATTGGCAGATATGTACACGATAATGCCGATGATGTTACTTAGGCCTGCGTGAAGAGTAAAAGCAGAGGAGAGGGCGAGAGAGAGAAAGTTATGGCTCAGCACGCAGCTGTGGCTCATCATTCCGTATCATTACACAAGAATGCATCGCTTATCAGCCATGCGGAACAAAGAAAAAAAAAAGAACAATTGAAACATTTTAATGAGCTTTTTATCATCGCCATCACATTGAAGGATAAATAATTACCAGTTTGCAGTTGAATATTTAGATCATAACCAATAGGATGAGGCGATTTGAAGCACATTGTTGTGTACAAAGCAACGCTCAGTCATCGGCAGTGCGTTCGCTGCAATCATGAGGATTGATTCATCATAATTCAGGTCTAACGGAGGGAGTTGGGCTCATTTGTGTGCTCATGAGGTCCTAATGGGGCCTTCTCTAAATATTTGACCAACATGCAGTTCTGTTTGAGGATCCCCGTCTGCCACCCCTTTCCAGGCCAGAACTACAGCACTGGGTCAATATGCTGGCCTGCTGTTTGTTTACACTGCTCTAGCCGGCCCATCCATTTCCTTTGTCAATAATCAGAGTTAATCTGGGAAGTCAACACGGATCTGCAGAGTCTATGGGGAGAACGACATCCTAACCTGTCTGTGAACTAATCTATTTTCAACATGCTGTATTCGGAACCCAACGATACTTTCTATCATGTGGGGAAGCCCTGGATTGGACAATTGCCTGTGGTAAGAGTGAAATATGCTAAAGCTAAAAATATAAACAGGCTGAGAGCGCTCGCACTGATGCCGTGGGTTTAATCTCTTACCAGCAGAGACAAAGAAGATTCCAGCACTGAGGATGACATTGTGTCTGCTCCTGTAAAACTCACTGGCAGCCACACACAAACCTCCCATGAACAGAAGCCCAACGCTCATGATGGGGAAGATGCTGGACGCTCTCACCGCTCCTGAGGGATGATACAAGCAAACCCAACCAAATTAGTGTCACTGTAAAAGGTACAGACTGGGAGATCACACTTTTACAATACAGTTCACATGTCAGGAACTATATTTTATATTCAGCAGAAGGATGCCACTTAAAAGTTTGTTTCTTTAACATTTTTATTAGTTAATAAGTATTTTCAATAAAGCGCTAAAAGGTACTTAATTTTGCTGTATGGAAAAAAGCAACCTAGACATTCGGCTAAATAACTCCTTTAGAGTTCCACTGAAAAATCAAACATTTCAAACAACATGATGGTGAAAAGATCATGACATTTTTGGTGAGCTATCCCTATAAGATTTACTGACATAATTACTTACTTTATGATACACATAGGTTGGTATGTTTTAGATTTATGGTATAAATCAGACTGTCTCCTCTGCTCTTCTCTCATTGATGTTAAGAGAATTAAAAAGCAATACAGAGGCATTTGGTCTAATAACCAAGCATTTGAAGGTTCCATCCCGAGTGAGCCATCTGATGGTGCTCTGCCAAAAGAATGTCTGTGTTCAGTTAAGTCGTCGCAGATTTGAGCACTGCAACACACAGCATCTGTCCAAAATGCCTCATACTTCCATCCAATTATTTGCGGACAGTTCTGTATCAGAAAATGCAGCACACATGGGGCTTCTCAGACTAGCTGAACTCCTCGCTCCTTTACTCTGCCTCAGATCAAGCTTGATCAGCCTCTTCAGAAACAGGATAAAAGCTAAAGGAGGGGCGTCTGAGAGTGTCAGGATCAATGTCAATAGCCTAGTTGACTGCCCTTATCAGTACTCTATTGCTATGCATACCGCAGCACTGCAGCATTTGCCCTTCTGAGCGCTTATCCTCTAAGAAATAAATATTTTGGAACAAGAGGGGCAATCATGTCTACAGATGAAATAACCAGTGAATGTGATGAAATTACTTTTCTGAAATTAGCTTTTACATTATCCTTTACTGCATACATGTAATAATTGACACTGATGTTTATATTTACAACGAAACACTGATAGCTATGTAAATCCACTCTTTATAAAAACAATGCAAATCAATGAACCATTCATGCAAAAATCTAACGCTGTATGCGCTGTAAAGAAGTGTTACACAGTCAGACTTGCATGCATTAAGGAAGCTGACAGAATGTGACAAAAGGAAAAAAAAGGATTTACCTCAAATTTGGATATAGTTATTTTTTATAAAGATATCTGAAACAATGTGGTGGACATTTTACGGCGCTATATGTCAAAATTACTATTTGTTTTAATGGCTCTTAAATGCTTTGACCGTTTTAATAGATAAATACATTAAAATATATCAGGAATAAAGAGGTATCACAAGTCAAAATTATTAGGTAGAGAATCCATTTTAAAACAAATAAACATGTGGATGATCTGCTGTGGCGACCCCTAATGGGAGCAGCCAAAGAGAGAGAATAAGTCCAAATTAATGACATAATTATGTTTTCTTGCAAAACCACTGATGTCCCTCTGTGTGACTGTGTTGCATTTCTTTGAACTGCAGTTCACTTATTCCTTTTCCTAT